>NC_091503.1:26181103-26493723 GCF_947461875.1 Haliaeetus albicilla | reverse complement strand
TCACAGAGCTGTTGCCTCATTTGTCCTTGCAACAGGTATTGGGGGGAGCATAATCAGTGCTATTTCCTTCCATCAGCACATGAACTCTGCAACATCAACTCAAGCAGCAAGATGTCAAAAGAAACATTCCCTGTAGTGAGCCTGCCAAATAGTAGCCAGACATTGGAAAAGACCTAACTAATTAGTACAGTTGCCCACCTTCTGCTGTGAAGGCAGTGTGCACATTCAAAGTGGGTGATTAACAGAGGTGAAGGAATTACTGGATTCACCAAAATGAAACTTGTCCTCTGGCCAAGTCCATGTGCATTAATCTTATCTGTGCTTAGAGCTGTGCTTTAAAAAAAAAATCAGATAGTCCACAGCTGGAACAGACTGTTTAATCACTGTCAGAGCCATGATTAATCTCAAAATTTCCAGTTCCCCATCTTGTGTTTGGTGGTGCACTTCCTCTCCGGTTTGTGTGGGGGTTTTCTGTTAAAGTTACATGGACATCCAAATACTGTGTCCCTTCTGCACACAGTTGGGACTGCAGGAGACAGGGCTCCTGCGAACAGAACTGGAAGCAAATACAGTCCTGAAGCCTCATTCTCAGCGTGAAGACTATGCAGCAGATTCACCACTAAAGGTTCCTGAATTTAACCTTCATGGCAAAGACATTGGTCCACTTGAAGGAAAAGACCTCTTCTCTGCTCTGCACATATGAAACCAACTCCATTACTTGTTTCAGCTGCCAAAAAAGCAAACCTCACCTACTCCCCAAAAAAGACATATTCGTGACAGCATTTCAGGAGACTCAGACAAGATAGACATCATGTCTGAAGTAAAAAGACAGAGTTTCTAGCTGGTGCTGTTGCCTTGGCTAACTAGTGGAAATTCATTAAGCCTGACTACTTTTATTGTATGCCAGGGTGTAGAAGAGAAAACAGCATTAAGTTCTAACAACAGCCTCGGACAATTTCTAAAAAGAAAGCTTCAAAATTTGAGAATACACTCTAGTGACAAAAAAACAATTAACTTCAGAGCTGATGAGGTTTCTCAATCATGCACAGCAGCATTTTAATTAACAGAAGAAATTAAAATCAAAAGGCCAAAGAAACTGCTGCATAACCTGCTATCTGTAATCTACAGGAAGAAAACAGAATAAAAGCGTGGGGAGGAAATGGAAAAAGTCTTTGTGTTCAGCAGAGTTAGAGAGGTGCTGAGTAATTAAATTAAGGTCTCTTCTGTCTTAAAAATCTATACAACTGAAGAATATGCACTTAAACTGGTACAGTTTTGTCTCTGGGACTGATGTCGAGAAGGAACAAGCTCAATGCTCCCTCTCACCAGGCAAGCAACATCAGTTCTGCACCACTCAGTGAATGACAGCAGTGACCCAAAATCTTGCTCACCTCTTCTGTTGCCTTTCATCCCACCACTGCAGTGATATTTGCTAGCACCTTTCAGAGCCTGCATATTTCATTCTCTTCAACTAGTGCCAGCACAGCTCCCATTTGTTACCACAGACTGGTTCTCCTTGACATGCCTTTCTTACAATCTACTGAATTCTTTGCTTCAACTATGCCAAAAATATTCTACAACAGGACAAAACAGTACCTTCTAAGTATTGCAAAAACAGTTGTCTGTCAAATAAGCATAGCATAATTGCCTGGGAATTAATGTAATAAGCTTAAAATACTTCTCCACTCACAGGAATATTTTCCAACCCAAGCATCAATCTAAATGCCAACTTCCCTCTGTTTCACTCCCCGTCCCTCCCCAAAAAAGAAGCTCATCAAATTTGGACTAGAAAATATAAATGTACCATAGGTTTACTGAGCCCATAACCAGTTTCTGCAGCTAAGCATGAAGCAACCAAAATGTTTCTGAAAAATTGTTAGCTGAACAACCTGATCTTAAATCAAGGGCCATTTTATTTTTGTCAGATACACAGCATCCAGCTTAGTCTTCCCTGCAGCAAATGCTTATCACCATGGTCATGCTAATACAGAATAAAAGCAATAAGAACTTGGTGAACAGTCTTGCTGCATTAAGTCTGCTTAGTCATGGAACACAATACAACTTGCTTGCTCTTAATTTAAAAGGATTTTTGGAAGAGGAATGGAGGAACAGCGAGCATACGTGAAAGAAGGAACTAACAGTGTCTTTAGGAGGTTACACTCAATCATAAAATCATAGAATCATTTAGGTTGGAAAGGACCTTTAAGATCATCGAGTACAACTGTTAATGTAACACTGCCATGTCCCTAAGCGCCACATCTACACGTCTTTTAAATATCCCCAGGGATGGTGACTCAACCACTTACTTCCCTGGACAGACTGTTCCAGTGCTTGATAACCCTTTTGGTGAAGAAATTTTTCCTAATGGCCCAGCTAAACCTCCCCTGGCTTCTCTTGTCCTATCACTTGTTACTTGGGGAAAGAGACTGACCCCCACCTCGCTATAACCCCCTTTCAGGTAGTTGTAGAGAGCGATAAGGTCTCCCCTCAGCCTCCTTTTCTCCAGACCAAACAGCCCCAGTTCCCTCAGCCGCTCCTCACAAGACTTGTGCTCCAGGCCCCTCGCCAACTTGGTTGCCCTTCTCTGGACACACTCCAGCACCTCCATGTCTTTCCTGCAGTGAGGGGCCCAAAACTGAACATGGTACTCGAGGTGCGGCCTCACCAGTGCCCAGTACAGGGGAACAATCACCTCCCTGCTCCTGCTGGCCACACCATTTGTGATACAGGCCAGGATGCCGTTTGCCGCCTTGGCCACCTGGGCACACTGCTGGCTCGTATTCAGTCGGCTGTCAACCAGCACCCCCAGGTCCTTTTCCACCAGGCAGCTTTCCAGCCACTCTTCCCCAAGCCTGTAGTGTTGCATGGGGTTGTTGTGACCTAAGTGCAGGACCCAGATATTTTCCTATCCATAGCCCACACCTTTCTTCATATGCTATTATAAACTTAGCTTTTAGCTGGGTCAGGTATGCAACATGCATACAGTAAAAGTACAGGTCCAAATAATATTATTTACACCAAAATTTCAAATTTTATATTAATATTTTAGAATATTAATATTCTGGCTTAATATTAAGCCAGTTTTCAGGATAACAACAAAAAAAAATTATTTCCACAGCAACTCTGGATGGTTTTCAACCACTGAGAGCCAAAAAAAGCTTTGGGCCATGAAGTTCTTGCAAGCAGCCCCAAGGGCCAGAGAAAAGTTCAAAAAGGCTGAAAGAAATGGGAAGGTTAGCTGACAGAGTTTTTAAGAGATTCAGCAAGACCAAATGTTTGGATTTAAGGTGCAAAATACAAATAAATTATTTTCTATTTAAAAGACAAGTCTTGGAAGAAAACACTATACAGAAGTTTGGATTCTACTATATCTTTTATGGTTCAACATATCATTCTGAGATTCTGCTACCAGCAGTATTCATACTACAGACTCTATCATGATTTCCAACAGCCTAACTAGCAAGACTTCCATATGACTTCTCTGAAACTTTTCTTCCAGAGACAAAAATGGACCCCACTATGTCCTAGACATAGTTTTCATTAAACAGCTTTTTTAAATCCTGGAGAAATGTCAAGACATTAAGACTAATTCTTCCAGCCTCCTACACTTAAGGCAACTTATTCCTCCCTCTGATTTTTCTAAATCAATATTAAAAAGGGAAAAAACTGATTTATCTTCCTCTGGAAGCAACACTTCTGCAGTAAGCTCTCAGTGCCACAGGATAAAGCACCAGGAGGGCACCAGACAACTTTTATGTATCTGTAGAAAAAGCTCCACTTTCTCTCCATCCCTCCACAATCCAGAATGGGCAAACAGTGAATGGGCTGGGAAAAACGACAAACAGAAAAGCACAACAGCAGAAGTTGCTGAGCAGGGCTGGCTCTTCTATTTTGCAACAAACTTTGAGCTTTTGGTTGTGTTCTCCATTAAAGCAGAAAAAAGAAACTTTTGAATGTTTTCACAAAGTAGAATTGCATTGAATGTTTATGTTATAACAAAATAGTGTTCTTTGATGGAAGCACATTTTGCCAGAAATGTTTCTATTGGCTCAGTATGAATTGGTATTGGCAGTAAGAGAAAATAAGGACATAAATTATTTCTCTTCAGGAACAAGCAATGAGCAGGGCAGAACCTATCACTCTCTGAATCATAAAATTCACCCCTCATGGTTCCTTCTGGGAAATGTAACTAATAGAGGAAGTAAAGAATCAATTTAATTCCACATATGCAAAATTTCAGAGTTATATGTTATCCAAATGAAAACATTATCATCACATCATTTATATCCCAAATGTTTGCATTTGTAAGACCTTAATACATCTCACAGTCACCTACCAACATGACTTTCTCACAAAAGTGAATCATTAAGTGAATTTAGATTATTGAATACATTAAAAATGTCAGTTGAATTTGCAGTTACCTCCCTAAGTCTTAAAAATCTTTCTTTCTTTTGGTGTTGGAACATACTACAATTTAACCCCAAAGTGTGAAAATATCCTATCTGCAAAATATGCCTTCCCTTAAAAACAAAGAATAAGAACTATTCAGTCCTAATGATAAGATTACACGTGCCCACATCATGTTAGACAAATGTGTTAAGTGATATGATAGTACTTTATAAAAAAATATTTGTCACTTCAACATAAAATAAACAGTCAAGCCTGGTACAGTATTGCATAACTAAGTTTACTCAGCTTCTAGTGAAAAATTACAGATACACTGGCAGCCTCCCTAATAATAAGCATTCTTTCTCTATTTATTTCCATTTACATCTAAGGAAAGACAGAGGGATCATCCCACAGAAGGAAAAGATGTATGAGAACTATGAAATTATTTAGGAAAATACATTATTCAGGACTTAATAACATTTACATTAGAATAAGGAAAAATGAACTCAAATTTTCTATTTTTTATGGAGCTATTTTGTATTAATCTAACTGCAAAAAAAGCAATGAAGCCTTCCTGCTGAAAAGTAACAAGGCTATGCAATTTACTCACAAGAGTTTCCTGACTAAACTGCATTTTTTTTCCCCCAAAGCTAAGAGCCAGATAGCATGAGGCTTTGTAGGAGACAGTACTTTTGTGGTAGGACATGCATTGTCTACCTATTAACAAGAATAAAATATACCAGGAATTTCTTTTCTGATGATACTTTAAAATGAACTACATACAGAAGAGTGACAAGTTTAATTCTCACAGAACTTTGTCAAGTCTTCCCAACAGAGCACGATTCACATATGTGAGTTCTGCCTCTTGGTCTCTTCAGCAGCTATTGCTGCATCTCAGCTGTGATGCCTCGACTCTCCCCATGCCCCATCCTGGCTGCAGCTTGTTGCCCATTTGGGGAGCCCCTACCAACTACGCCTTGTATATGGAGCCTCAGGAGTAGGGAAACGGTACAAATGGTTTCCTGTTGCCCTCAAATTCTTCTTTTCCTGGCACATGCGACTTCATGCTTCAGTCTGTGTGACAGAGAGGACCTTGCTAAGTCTCTACCACTAGCAAGCACACTGTTGAATTTACAAGAGGCAGTTATTTCCAATGGTAAGCACAAGAATGCAGTGATATAACTGAAGGCACAGAGTCGGGAGCTGGAGTTAATAGGAAACTAAAGCAATGTAGAAACTAATCTGCTATTACTTAATGGATTTGTCCTTGTAACTTGCCTCGAGCAAGATATTTAAAGTGATTTAACAACATAAAAATGCATGTGTTGCTATAAGGGGATTTTCAACTGTCCTTCAACAGATTATGCGTACAATTTCCACTGAAATGAAAGTGAATTAGATTCCTAACCTTGTTAGGTACTTCTGAATCCCATACATGACTAGCTGGTACTTACCACTTTTGAAAATATGAGCGTGGAAAATAGTTTGAATTCCCCTTTGGCTCCTTAAATCAACAGCTACTCCATTAATTAATCCTCTACTTAGCCTTTTCTTCGATAAAGTACAACAAATCCTAGTATCTTTGGTATTCTACATTTCCAGCTTGAAATTGGAAGAACGTAGCCATAAAATAAAAGCTTACTTAACAAATTTCTGGCACCCTTGCAATGATTGTAGTACTTATTTCACATGTCTTTCTTTAGGGTGCATGCAATTTTTTTTTCCAGAAGAAAACTGTTCAGAGTCAGATATTTTCTTATGAATGATAGGAAAAATGTTTTATATTGGCTTTCTCATTAGCCTTAATTTTCTAATTGTGCAAAACCAACACTCTCAAAACAAGGTCTATTTTTTAATTCTTTTAATCAATATATGGTTCTGAAAGACATGCAGTTAAGACCAAGCATTTCTTTACTATTTTTCCAGTGCCATTAAGCTAATTATTACCACATTACAGTAACAGAAATATTTCTGCATTAAGTGCTCAATTTTTTTCTCCTCGTAGACCAATCAGCAGATGTGTTGGACGAAAAAAAACCCAAGCACATTTACTTGTCATTTATGTTGGTTTCAGCTCAGTGCAACAACAACACAAGTGAGAGATAAGTTAAGAGTTGAACCACACCATTGATCCAAGGCAGTTTAAGATCAGTACAGACTGAAGGGAAGAAAAACAATGACACAGAGAGAGGACAGACAGACAGACAGACTGTCCTGGAACTGTGGGAGTGTTGTAGCAATGCCTCAGGTTGTGTTAAATTTATTCAAAATTCCATTGTAATTAGTATCTTAGTTTGCTCATTTAAATATGCTGTCCAAATAGCTTAGTTTTGTCCACTTAGAATAGTATATTTTACTAAAACTATTTTTTTCATGAATTGCAACTGCTCTAAACACAAATCTATGTTTCAGTTATAAAATTAATTAGACAGAAAACCAAATACCCGGAAAATATATAAACTATGTGACCTCTATTCCCTGACCACTGTCCCACACACCCAACATACAAATAGCTCCATGCTGTTGAGGCATGTGCCTTAACTACTCACACTTCATATAGCAATACAAGCAGTCACATGACATAACACAACACCCTTAATGGCAAGGTCCAATGCAGCAGTTAAGCTGGAAATATGTTCAATTAAATCTTCGAACATTGTGTGTGCAGTGTTTTCATTCACAGTATGAGAGAAACACAGCACAGTAAAGCTTTGACTAAAAGTCAAAGCTAACTGGAGCCACAGAAAACCCACAACTAGCAGAGCTGTTCTGCTTTGAAAAGTGTTTACTAAGCAACAGCACTTTCTTGGCAAGTAAATGGAGCTGATCACTCTATATATGAAAGCATATTTGTTAATTTCTGTAGCAAAAAAGAAATACATGCACACTTGTCAATTCTGCATATAGAAAGGGTATATGTATTTGACCCCTTTGAACATAGAAGGAAAATTAATGGGTGACTCAGGTAACGTGCTTGGAATAGTAAGTACTTAGGATAACATTGAAAACTGGTAAATTCCCTGTTCTGCCTCAGCTGCTCACTGTGACCTCCAAACAAGTTACCTAGATTATTTCTACTTGCGAGATTAAAAGCAGAACGAAGTATGCTATACGCTGCATGAGGAGTTCACTTTCTGCCCATTCTGCTCGTTGTGCTTCGCAAAAGCTGAGCTGAGGATATCTGTGTGCGTACAGCACTGTTGGCTTCCACGCAGCCCTCTGTCCGACCTTTATAGTGGGAGTAGGCCTGCAAATATGGTCCCTAAATTTGCAAAAGTACTCCTGAATACAGTGCGTGCCTGTGTGGGAATAATCCAGGGGCCAGGCTAGCCTGTCAAAATCGAAATTCTTGACAACAGGCTCAGACCCATTGGCCTAAATCAATGTGTACAAATACCTTTCGGCTCTTAGCATTTCAGGCCCAGCATAAGTAAAATGTTCCTATATAAGCATGAAAAATATTTTTTTTCCTCCTCAGGGTGTGCACAGGTTGTTATTTTGCCTCACCAATGACTGACAGAATTCCTTACTAAGCTTCTGTTGTGGAATCTGCACTACATGTGATGAAGCACAAGCCAGAAAGGCTGCTGCTTAGATCCCAAGGCTTAATGTGCAGGAAAGGTCATTAGGAAAAAAAAAGACCCTTTCTTTTTACAGAAAAATCACAGAATTCCACAGTAGCATTCTTTAGGGAGTGACCTCTCAGAATTCAGCTCTTGTGGGAGAGACCCTGAAAAACATAATCTACCATAATGCAAATATTGGCATGAGATATATGGGGAAGAATTTTAGATAGGAAAATGCCTACAGGCCTGGCTGGAGTGAAAAAATAAACAAAATATTCTGAAGCAGAAGGAGAGTGTTTGAGCACTGATTTGTCCAGATTAAGGGCTGTACTGTGGTTAGTCCTGCATGGATGCACACACAGGGAGGTGTATTAGAAGGACCAAACTTTCCCTGTTAAGGGGGTTTTGATTAGTATTCTTTAATATTGTTTAGCAAGATTAATTAGAATATTTAATATGCTTAATCTTGTTTAGCAATTTTTAAATATCAGAAATCAGGGTGGTCTAGCATCAAAAGTGGCTCCAATACACTAGGAAGATGGCTGCAGCCCCTGCCTTTCCTATTTCTATATAGGTCAGCATGGCCTACCCAGCAAACTTGAGGCATGCCTCCTGCCACAAAAGGTAGCACTCTAAATCGCCCAGAGGCATTCTGGATTAGCAAACTAGAGTGTCCTTGCTGTCTGTACAATACATGCAGTGTTAGAAACGTCACTTCTGTATTCAGCATGGTAGAGAGAATGCTAGCATAATAGTCTAGTTCTTTCTTTTTTCCTGCTGATTAGTCATTAAAAAAAAAAGATGTTGAAGTTCTTTGAAGGAAATTAAGAAGAGAGAGGTTTTTGGACTTTAAGTTAAATAAACCTCAAAAAGCACAGGCTAAATCTGCCTTCTTGTTGGCTTCTGAAGCATGGAAGGAAAAAAACAAACAAAAAAACCCCCAGCTTGCCACCTGAATCTACTAAGCACCCCACAAATCTTTGAAAATATTTGTGTGAAAACTTTCTATAAAATTTTGTGTACATCTAATTTCTATAAATTTTTACCAATTTGGTTGATTTGTAGTCCAAACCCATTCAAAAATATAAAGCTATATTTTCAAGCAAAACACGTAGTGTGACCTGACAAACCAGAAAAACCCAAGCAGACAAGAGATACGCTTTTTTCCATTTGAACTGTTCAAAGTCTAGCCTGATTAGCTTGTAACTATGTTTGCTCAAAAACTTCACAGTCAGACTAGCTGGATCTATCTGATGAGTCTGTAAACTGAAATGCCAAAGAAGGCCACATACGTTTCTGATTTCACAGTGAAGTGAATACTGGATAGGAAAATTCTCAGTGTCTAGAGGAATCATACACACACACACACACAAAAAAAAAACCAAACCCAGACAAAAAGAATAAAAATCAGTCAGCAATAAATGGAATTTCCTTGAGGATAGGGAAGTGGTAGTATTATTAGGACAGAAGTTCAATACTATTAGCACCGATGTACTCTAAAACCCAGCAATGTGGAAAACAATGTATTCCTGCATTTTCTTTTCTCTTCTTTTTTTTTTTTTAAATATTTTATATGAAGGGAAATGGGAGAAGATACCATGGTTGCTCACATCACCTGTTGTGGATCATTAGAGAAAATGCTCAGAAATACCAGGCCATGACAACATTTTGATACCCCAAAGAACAAGTAGGTAAGAACAGTATGTATTGGCTTTGATGGATAAAAGAATGTTTTCATGTTCAGAATAGAATAGAGAGCAGCTTTCATTAGTGATTAAAATTTCCTTAAGCTTGTGTAGGAAGTAAGGTCTTGAATGTGATATTCAGAATATTTCTAACATGAGGAAGGTACAGCATCAGTATTCAGGAGTTCAGCTTTATATTTCCTGGAATTCTTAAAGTCCAGCACAGAACAGTTATGCAATGACTCAGTGTACTAGGAACTAGAACAGAGCTAATACCACACATGATTATACATCTGGGACTATATTTCACACAGGTGAAAGGCTAAGAAAATGTGCACTTCCAGACACTAACATGCTAAGCAAGCAAAGTAGACAACATCCACGCAGAAAGTGAACTGTGACATGGATAAAGATGACCCTGGCAGAATGCTTGGTAGAATCCCGGATAAAATCCCTTCAGAATAATTCTGAGCATTAGAGGTATCTTTCTATCACAGGGAATGTCTAAAGCAGTGAAGCAGACATGTAAAAGACATCTCCTCAAAATTTTAACACTGTAATAAATAAACCTCTGCATATTAATGGAATGCTGATGAGATATTTTAACTGAAGTTATTTGCCCATTTAAGTTTTAGATGTACAGAATGGATCCCTACATTTCTAGGATTCTTAGGCTATTCAAATGATAATGTGAACTTTCTCATTTTGCAATGCAAAGCACAAGTACTAAAAACTGTAAGCTGGGGTCTAATAAAGTTACTTTCCACTCCATACTGCCTCAGACAGAGGCTTTGAAAGTATTCACAAATATTAAGCCCAGGGCTTAACTGTAATAAACTATGTAGCTCTTTGATTTGCTAAATCAGGATTTCAGTGAAGTAAGGCAGATTTGTCAAAAATGCTTAAGGACACACAAATCCCATTGATTTTGGCACTTGAAAGCTGTGTACTGAAATCCCTTAGATGCTTTTGAAATCCATACCTTCAAGCCACCAGACTCTTGTTTCTTCTGTCCTCCCTTCCCTTAGTACATCCATCAAAGCTAAAATTAATGTATCCATCAAAGCTAAAATTGTTATTTCTAATGTACTACAGTTGGTGGGAGGCATTCTCATATAAATGTCTGACAAAGCTTTTACTTTATTCCATCATTTTAATGAGGTTTCTTTAATATATAGGTAGATAAATTCATTTTAAAACATACTACTTTTTCATCTTAATAGGTATCTGTATGACCAAAAAAAAGTACTGGTAGTTGTTCTGCAAGAAACAGTACTATGGGATGAGATGTCTACTACTACAGGAGCTGCCATCATAATTTTCAAGTCACTTGATGCAAGTTTTCAGCAAGTTAAAAATGAAGGATTTTTAAGGGTCATTCCTCTTCAGTAGCAATGTAAATGCAGACTAAATCTACCAGTCTTTTAAAACTTCCCATTCACTTATTGCTAACAAATGTTATTTTTTCCTTTCTTATTATTTTAACTTGATTACGGTTATTCCAAATGCACAATAATGTGATTGAGCGCAGAAGTTGATGACCACAGAACTTGGCCAATTTTCTAACCAAGATATATCCAACTGGTAATTTACACCACAGTTTATGTCTATACTCATCTCAGTGGAGTGAGAGCAGACATTGCACTAGTTGAATTTGGCTCAGAATCATATAGCTTTTTTACTTGAGGAGGCAACAGAGAGGCATAAGATATAAAAAGTAGCCATGTTGTTAAAGCATTGACTTAGATCTCAGGAATTCCAGGCTTCTGTCACAGACTTCATATGAAATATTGGGAAGTTCACATGATCTCTCTTAAACCTTTCTTTGAGATCAACAGGTCTTAAAATCCCTGAATCCTCTACTTTCTCCCATACCACTCCAAAAAAAAAAAAAAAAAAAAAAAGAAAATCAGCCAGAGCCTGCGGACAATTAAATTGGAACTACCTTAAAGCTTCCCCTTATCCTTTAACAGTAGTATGAAACTTTTAGAGTTCAGAGGTTCAGCCGCTGCCTTTTTTTTTTTTAATTTATTTTAAATAGTGTATTTTAGATTTTCCATTTCAGCCAGAAAGGAATGTCTGAATACCACAAGAAAGGCTATTCTTGTATAAGTTTCTTTCTCAGTCAAATCTACGGAATACTGAAAAGCTCATGACAAATCTTGTTCTGGATAAATTTCCTACACAGTTTCCATATCAAAGAAGTTCTAATGAGTTTGCTTTAACTTACCTGTCTAAAGGAATCTCCAAACCTCCAGGCAATTCAAAGTAAGCCAGGGCTTAAACGGTAAACTTGTATTCTCATTACCAGCTAATTAACAACTTTCCGTACATCCCTGTTGGACACTGCCCTCACAGATAGACAACAATTATCTTTTTTTAATAGAAAGATTTCAGAAGTTAGCATTCTGTACTATCCCCTACTACCACTTTTGGGGGTCTTCAAGGTAATGTGCTATTTCCTCTTTCTTTAAAAGTTTAACAAGGAATTCCCCAAATGTTCCAGTAGCCAAACTTTCTGAACAGTGTAGTTTCAATATTTTGCATTCCTGTAAGTACAGCATACAGGTGGGCAGGGCTAAAAATAAAAAATTGAAATAGCCAGCTAAATCTGAAGTGGATTAACAGGACCTTGAAAAGCCCTGAAGAAAGAACTGATCAAATTACATTGGCTGGATGGAGCACAGAGCTAAAAATGTGTGTGTATACACATATGCACACGTAGGAACAGTAGAAATTATTTATTCTAAGTATAGAAGAAGAATCTGGTCAGATTTTGTTTAGTGACCTTCCCAACACCTCCAACTCTTATTCTAAGACATGTTATTGTCTAAACCCTCAGACTGCCATTCATTTTGTTCTTGGAATAAAGAAATACTTTAAAAAAAATCTAACAGAAGTGTAACTACAGAATCAGAAAGAAAAATCTATCAGAGGCCATGTAGAAGTAGAGCAATGCAAACAAGTAGGAAAGAGCCATTCACTACAAAGAAATAAAAAGAATATGGTCGGCATACTGAGAACTTGTGTGGAAATCATAGATGTACATCATCAAGGATATTATACCTTTGGGTCCATCTACTGGCCTTATATCTTATTACAACTTTAGACTGGAGTATATTGTACAGGATGGCTAATGATTTTTAGTCACTTAAGCATGTTATGTTAGTGATTACACAACAAAGTGAGTTAGTTTGACTATCATTTCTGGACTGACTGTGGGGATTTCCTGATGTAAACTCCAGTTCACACTGCTACTACATATATAAGATTTCTGGAAACTATTGGCTGCATGGAATGCACTGAATTAACTTTGTCATAAATACCCTTGCAGTTATTGCACAATGTTACTAGGATATGCCAGTGGTACTGTGGCTCAATATTCCTCTCTCACTTCTTTTTTTTTTTAAACATATAAACCTCCATAGGTTTTATACCCATCAGTTTAAGTATAAGTTAAACACATAAACCATTATGATTTTCAACCCATTCACAATTTATGAACACTTCATAACTTTTTAATGGAAGTGCAGACCCTTTTATAATAAACATAAGCTGACTGACAAGCAACTTTATTTCTCTGTTGACTGTCATACCATCCTCACAAGCACTTGGAAGTTCTACAGAGATCCATCCATCACCAGTTGAAAAGCAGAACTTCTGTCCTACATAGAGACAAAGCAACACAGGCCAAGGAAACATCTGCTACAGCCCACCTACCTGTGACTAGAACCC
The DNA here is from genome assembly GCF_947461875.1 of Haliaeetus albicilla. Classification (NCBI taxonomy): domain Eukaryota; kingdom Metazoa; phylum Chordata; class Aves; order Accipitriformes; family Accipitridae; genus Haliaeetus; species Haliaeetus albicilla. Next base: position 26,480,348 of record NC_091503.1, on the reverse strand, counting down.
AAAAAATTGGCTGATCCTGTATTATGCCTCTTAATGTCTAAACTTCAGAACAGTCAGCTTTTTGGAAATGGAAGTGCCCACTTAAATACACACACATACATTTTAAACTAATATATGTAACAATTATAGTGGTGGTGTTTCACAGTGTATTGGGTTTACGTGGCAAAGGTTTTGTAGAGGGGGGGCTGCAGGGCTAACCTTGGTGAGAAAAGACCAGAAGCTGCTCCCTTGTTAGACAGAGCTGATGCCAGCCAGCTCTAAGACGGACCCGCCACTGGCCAAAGCTGAGCCCATCAGCAATGCTGGTAGCGCCTCTGTGATAACATATTTCAGAAGGAGTAGAAAAGCTGCACGACAGCAGCTGGTGGAGAGAGGGGTGAGAATATGTGAGAGAGACAACCCTGCAGACCCCAGGTCAGTGCAGAAGGAGGGGGAGGAGATGCTCCAGGTGCTGGAGCAGAGATTCCCCTGCAGCCCATGGTGATGAAGACCATGGTGAGGCAGGCTGTCCTCCTGCAGCCCAGGGAGGTCCACAGTGGAGCAGATCTCCACCTGCAGCCCGTGGAGGACCCCACGCCGGAGCAGGTGGGTGCCCGAAGGAGGCTGTGACCCTGTGGGAAGCCCGCGCTGGAGCAGGCTCCTGGCAGGACCTGTGGCCCCGTGGAGAGAGGAGCCCACACTGGAGCAGGATTTCTGGCAGGACTTGTGACCCCGTGGGAGACCCACACTGGAGCAGTCTGTGCCTGAAGGACTGCAGCCTGTGGAAGGGACCCATGCTGGAGCAGTTCGTGAAGGACTGCAGCCCGTGGGAAGGACCCACGTTGGAGTTCATTGGGGACCCCACACTGGAGCAGAAGACGAACATGAGGAGGAAGGAGCAGCAGAGACAACGTGTGATCAACTGACCACAACCCCCATTCCCCATCCCCCTGTGCCACTGGCAGGGAGGAGGTAGAGAAGTCAGGAGTGAAGTTGAACCTCAGAAGAATGGAGGAGTGGGTAGAAGGTGTTTTTAGATTTGTTCTTATTTCTCATTTTCTTACTCTGATTGGCAATAAATTAAATTAACTTCCCTAAGTTGAGTTTGTTTTGCCTGTGATGGTAATTGTTCAGTGATGTCCCTGTCCTTATCTTGACCCATGATCTTTTCATTGTATTTTCTCCCCCTGTCCTGTTGAGGAGGCAGAGTGATACGAGTGGCTTGGTGGGCACCTGAGAGTTAGCCAAGGTCAACCTGCTACACACAGCTTCCAGTGTGGCCCAATAAGCAGATTAAAAACTAAATGAGGACCACAATTACATGCTTTTTGCTGAACCTCTTGAAGTTGAATCTCTCTGTTGCTTACTTAGGAAAATTATGTCCAGTGGCTATGTCTTCCGCATCTCAACCACACCTTTGATTTAATAGGTGGACAAATAGGAGAAAACCAGCATGTGCTGCAAACCCCATGGCAGCGAAGCAGAAACAGCAAAACATCAATTGAGCATGTCCACCTGGTATGAAGGGAGGCCAAGAGGTCTTGCAATGGTGAATTTGGCAACAATGTCTGCATAAGGATTGCTGAGCTTCTACATCAGATATGTGACATTATTAAATTGCAGTTTCTAATTGATGCACAGTACTTAATATATTGTGACACAATATATTGTCACAGAGAAATGTATCATCGCTCTTGAATTCATGGGACTCGAATAAGCATGAGTATTACTGCACTGGTATTATCTTGTGCCAGGAGTAACTTGTGTCATAAAGTGAGTGGCAAAAGCTGGATGCTGCCATTTTGAGTGCAGATGTGCAGTTACAAGAACTCACCCTTCAAGAGCAAATCAGAATACCTTCCCAATTACCAGTCAGCACATTTAATGAAAAACATTTAAATGAACTATTTATGCATAATTTGGGACATTCCTAGCAGTCAAAACGATGTTATATAAAGCATAATGAAAGTTCTCTCTACATATTTCAGGGCATACAAACTGAAAGCAGTATTTTTCCTCCACCATTTTGGCCAATTAGAGTATATTATTCTAAGAAGCAAGCCAAGTTCTCTCAACCTTTTATTTTTTAAGCATATAAACCTGAATATTTTTTCAATCTTTTTTTCTCCTCTAAGTTTTAGTCATCAAAAGAAAAAAAACCTAATGACTAATGAAAAGTCTTTCTCCGCACAAACACAATAAATAAAGATATATTCTGTTAAAAAGCAATACTTAGTTTAGAAAATACCAGAGTATCATTTGGAAACACTTTTACAGCACTACTTGATGATGCTAAGATACAAAAAAAAATCTAGACAACCATTTCAAATCTAGACCTGTGACTTTTGTTCTTTTAACAGGTTCTTTCCAGTGTGTTTTCTATACATCTAAGTCTGTACTATGGCAACAACTTAGTAGATATTCTCTGGGGTTTTGTCACGACCCAGCCTGGACAGACCAGGGAGTCATGTTTAATTCGAAATTCCCTCGGGCTAAATTAAGGTGAAATGACACCAAACGATCAGTTAAAGATTTTATTCATGACAGAAGCACACTGAACTGGGGAGGCATGGTAGTAGGTGGCAGGGTTTTCTCACAACAGGAGTTGGCATAAGACTACTTCTGTAAACCGCGTAACCCGTGATAACCATATACATCGATTCCGGGAATTAGGAGATCCCTCCCGTTGAGTCCCGAGGTTCAGAGCAGACCCCCTTGCTTTCCAGACTCCTCCTCAGAGAAGGGCCCCGGGGCGGCTGGATCCACTCTTAGTCTCAGACTTGGTCAACGGTTTATGTCTTGAAACGGATGAGGTGTAGGGATTGTGGAAAAGGAAAAGGAAAGAGAGAAGAAGACAGAGAGAGAAAAAGGGAAGAGAGAAAGATTTCACCGGTCCTGGGTGCAGCGTTGGTTCAGTCAGCCAACGGGTCCAGTCCCGGTGGGCTTGTGCACCCGGGGCTTCAGTCTGTGTCCTTTTGTCATCCTGGCCCCTCCTTCGGGTGGGCACCCGAACTCCTCAGGCTAATGAGCAGTTTGTGAGCCTTTGGGCTTGGGGCTGGGTTGTGGAGTACCTTCTCCTTCCCTGCAGACGTGGCCGTGGTTTGATCTTTGTATCAGAACAGCTTATCAGAACGGGGAGCTGCAGCCTCCAGCATGCCCTCCCCCTCCTGTTGCTGATGTCTGAGCTGATGGGCTTTCCACCTTGGGTCCTCGCTGTGCAGGGTTTTCTTCAAGCAGAACTTGCCCCACCACAACGTTTGAGACATTAACTCTTTCAGTCTCTCACAGGTTTGAAAGTCACATATGACAATGCAGTATAATATGTCCCAGCAGCCCCAGCTCAGAACATCTGCAAAGGTCCGTGAGAGGAACTCAAGCACTAAAGCTGGTGTACTGGTTTTGATTTTGCTGGAGTTAATTTTCTTCATAGTAGATCATACGGTGCTACGTTCTGGATTTGTGACCAAAACAGCGTTGATAATGCACCCATACTTTAGTTATTGCTGAGCAGTGCTTACACAGCATCAAGGACTTCTCTGTTTCTCACCCCAACCCACCAGTGAGGAGGCTGGGGGTGCACAATGGGAGGGGACACAGCCAGGACAGCTGACCCCAACTGACCAAAGGGATATTTCAAACCATATCATGTCGTGCTCAGCAATAAAAGCTGGGGAAAAAGAAGGAAGCGGGGATATCTGGAGTTATGGAATCTGCCTTCCCAAGTAACCATTATGCATGATGAAGCCCTGCTTTCCTAGCAGTGTCTAAATATCTGCCTGTCAATGGGAAGCACTGAATTAACTCCTTATTTTGTTCTGCTTGCGCACGCAGCTTTTGCTTTACCTATTAAGATGTCTTTATCTCAAGCCATGAGTTTTCTCACTTTTACACTTCTGATTCTCTCCCCCAACCCACTGCAGGGGAGTGAGTGAGCGGTTGTGTGGGGTTTAACTGCCTACCAGGGTGAACCCATAACAGCTGGGCTAGCAATGTGGTGCTCCTAGGTGAATGCATGTTGTATCTCAGGCACGTACTGTAATAAGTATATTATATACAGTCCTGAAACAATTTACAATGTCTCTAGTTTGGATGTTCCAGGACTACACTACCTTGCATAAGTGTAAATGTGCTTAAAGAGATGAAACAGTAACATGAAGATGCAGATTTGCCAAATCTCACATGCCTAACACATTTTTATGCTCAATTCTCATGCTTAACTCTCAGTGGGAGTTACGAAGCTTTTGTAGGTCTAGGCCTAGAGGATCATAAGCTATCAATAATGGCAAAACAGGCTCAACTGAGGTATGCTGTAAAAAAAAATTACAAAATTTACACTATTTCTTTTACTATATGGTAGTAGAGACAGCTCTTCAGTCTTTAAGGCTATAAATCAGCTTTCATGGTCACTGACGTCCCTAAAAAAAAGCACACTAATATGGACCTGTCAATAGACCACATTTCTTTGATTCCATTCTTCTCAAATATTCAAAGCAGAGAAGTCGATGTGGAACCAGTATATAAACATTAATGACTAACTATCAGAGAGAATAACTGTAAATTAAAAAATCATGGATAAACTCTTTCCTCCCTTGCTGTCAGTTATTCTGCAGGAATGCAAAGTCCTATTTCCTACCAGATACTGCAAATTTAGATATTCTTACAATAAATGTTTCCCCTCCCAAATATACAGTATACATGGTCTGAGTGAAAGGTCCCTTGGCAGCGATGATATTCCGTGAAATTCCAACATGGAATGCTGCTTTCCATGGACGGCCTGAGGCATCATTTTTTTGCATAACATTTTTGTGCGTTTTGTGCTACACATGGATCCTAATTTAATACATGTTTGCCTATAACAGGTGTTGTAGTCTGCAATTTAGGCTCTAATAGTGGTTCAGGCTAAAGCAGTATTCTTGTTTTCTGATCAAAATTCCTGCTCTCTTTCTAAGAAATCTAATACAGTCTAAGGTTCTTCCACTCACATGCCATTAACATAACTTTACTACTCACCTAACCCTAGTATAAGTGAAATGTCCAAAGGCAGGCAAAGTAGAAACAGAGGCTAGTAAAGATACTATATAAATTCTCTTTTACTCTGTGTGTATCTTCTATAATTGTTAAAGAAGCCTGTGTACAATAATACAGATCTCTTCTTGCTTCCTACCTGCTTGCTGGCTGATAGCTACTATGCTCCTACTCTGTGGGTCAGAATAAACAAGTCAGCCAAGATCTACCCATTTTACCCCGCCAGTCACCCTACAGGCTTTCAAATACACAGAAGTGTATTTGGTGTAGGTGGCCACATGTTGACAGCAGGAGGGCAGAAGGGGTGGCTTCTGTGGGAAGATGCTAAGGGCTGCCCTGCACCAGTCACAGCTAGACCCATCACAGGCCAAAGGTGAGTCCACCAGCAAGGTTTGTGGTGCATCTATAAAAATGTACGTAAGAAAACACAGAAAACACCACAGAGAGAGGGGAAGAAGGAACAAAAAAAAAGAGAAACAGAGGGAACACCAAGGTCAGAGAAAGATGAGAGGGAGGAGGAGGTGCTCCAGGTGCCAGAGCAGAGATTCCCTGCAGCCCATGGAGGACCTGCACCAGCGCAGATAGTCACTGCTGTCCGTGGACAACCCCATGCTGGAGCAGATGGGTATTCCTGAAAGAATCGCAGCCTGTGGATAGCCCACACCGGAGCATATTTTCTTGACAGGAACTGCAGCCTGTGGAGAGAACCCACACTAGAACAGGGGAAAAGCATGAGGAGGAAGGAGCAGCAGAGAGGGGCGGTTATGGACTGACTGCAGCCCCCATTCCCGGCTGTCGTGGTTTAACCCCAGCCAGCAACTAACACCACGCAGCCGCTCTCTCACTCCCCCTGCCCCGGTGGGATGGGCAGGAGAATCAAAAACAGGTAAAACTCATGGCTTGAGATAAGAACAGTTTAATAACTGGAAAAAAAAAAAAAAAAAAAAAAAAGGGAGATAACAAAAAGAGAGAGAAATTAGACCCAAGAAAAGACGAGTGATGCACAATGCAGTTGCTCACCACCTGCTGACCAATGTCCAAGCAGCGATCAGCCCCTCCTGGCCAACTCCCCCCAGTTTATATACTGAGCATGACGTTCCATGCTATGGAATATCCCTTTGGCTAGTTCGGGTCAGCTGTCCTGGCCGTGCTGCCTCCCAGCTTCTTGTGCACCTGCTTCCTGGCAGAGCATGGGAAACTGAACAATCCTTAACTTAGGATAAGCACTACTTCGCAACAACTAAAACATCAGTGTGTTATCAACATTGTTCTCATACCAAATCCAAAACACAACACCATACCAGCTACTAGAAAGAAAATTGACTCTATGCCAGCCAAAACCAGGACACCCATCCCCCTGCGCCACTTGAGGTAGGGGGGTTAGTGGGAGACTAGAGTGAAGGAGTGAAGCTGAGTCTGGGAAAGCAGGAAGGAAGTGTGTTATTTTAATCTTTGTCTTTGTTTCCCACTACTCAAATTAGTGATTACATTTTTATTTTAGTTGGCAATCAATTAACTTAATTTTCCCCAGGACAAATCCGTTTTGCCCGCAACAGTGACTGGTAAGAAATCTCCCTATCTTTATCTCAACCCACAAGCTTTCTCATTCCTGCTTTTCCTATTTTCTCCCCCCATCCTGGGGCGGTGGGGTGGGGAGGTGGTGAGCAAGCAGCTGGGTGGGAGTTTGGCTGTTAGCGGAGGCTAAACTGCAACATGAAGTCATAAGCATGTTTAGCTTCACTGCGATGTTTGCAAATAATTTTCTTCTGCTACTAGTAAGAGGGAGCCACCCTGGGCTAATCTGTACACCAAGACTTCCACCTTTAGTTGTCATTATAGACACACCTCTGAAATACAAATAAATAACTAAATAAACACCACAAGAATGGTCTACCCAGCCTGAACATGAGGCTCCTTGGCATGCACTGATGATGCTATGTGGATACAACAGGTCACAAACTGAAACCTAGAAACTGTTAGCTAAATCAATAGGAAGGTGCTTTTCCCCCGTCAGTTCATCAGCTTAAAATCCAGTACCTTCCCCACTAAGATGTGCAAAAGTTGTAAAATTCTTTTAGCCCAAATATTTTGCAATTCTACCCTGTTTTTTCATTTTTTCATGGTATCACAGTCTTTGTCTGCATTAGCAAGTAATATAGCACAATAGGGGCAGGTTTGTACAGCACAGTAGTTAGTGCTGAGGACTCCATGTCCACAACACATGCATCTGGGGGTTTACTTTGGAGTAGCTTTAGTCTGGCCACCTAGACTGAGCACCTATTAGTGGTTAGAGTGCATTAGGTGCACTTTTGGAGCCCATTTTCTGATGTAGCTTTGGGGGGGGGGGCGGAGAAGAGAGAAGTAGTTCATACACTCCAAGACTGTTTTAGGATATAAACCAAAATATTTTAAGTGGTAGCAACTGGGAGATAAAGTGCATTCTTGATGCAGCCTTAAACACTAATAGGGATGTTAGCTATTCAAAGAAAGTGAAAAGGAATTCCAAGAAACAAATAAGTGCAGCAAAATAGGAACGCTGTTCTATTTCTTTATATGCAATTCCACCAAAGTTAACTTTATGACATATGTAAGATAAGGTACCTTAACAAATCCTTTCTTTTTCATTCTGTACTACTCATGCTACATCATATTTGATGCTTAAAGTCACAAAGCCCAGTGTATTCTGTAGTTTGGGTCCCTTTCTAATTCCTGGCATATCCAAGCTCCCCATTAAAATGGGTAAGTAGTCATTTAAGTGACGAGATGTTTGAAAACAACTATTTTCCTACAACAGGAAATTAATGAAATTGTTAAAATATCATGTCTGTTATTTACATAATTATGATATATTCTAACAGAGATATAAGATTTGTCTTTGGGTTTCTTTCTGGATGGCTTATTCCTCCTATAACCTGGTATTACTGATTTCACCAAATATTTTCCAACCACAGTCATTCAGGCAAAGAAAAAATAAATACCTATATTATGCAGCAAGCTGAAATAATGGACATCCTGTACTCAAAGTAAAGGGGACACTTAGGAGCACAGCTGTTTCTTCTTTCATAAAAATTTACCACTTCATTGCTTACAGAAGTTTAGTATAGCCATTATACACCAAAATATAGTATAGTATCCATAATTTGCATGTGTCAACAGATGAATTACACAAAAGCCTGCAAAGATAATTAGCCTATTTCCGAAAACATCTTACCTTGGAGTCACTGGCAGGCCTGGGAACCATAGCTTTAAACAAATGTGAACTACATTTGTGGTGTTTAAATAACAAATCGATTTATTTTTGGCTTTTGCAACATAGCCACTAAGTCAAATTTAGCATCTGTAAATGGCCTCTGTGTCCTAGTGAATGGACTCAAGTTAAGGAGGGGAGCTTTATGATTGGCCGCTCTCCAAAGTCTGAGGCTTCAGGCTACATTCCTGGGATTTGCTGTCCATGGACTCTTTTTTGCTATGATTAGGTAGTTCTCTGTTAGAACTCATGGCAGCAAATCAATGTCCTTTTCATATTACTTGCTCTGCTTTCTTAACCTCTTAGAGCTCAAAACCCAGAGAGGCCATATTTCATTCCAGCTATATATCATACTGGTAATTTCCCGTTGATTAACAAATATGCTACTAATGTTTACTAGTGGTCCTACCCTAATCCTTATATGCATTCACCACTTCCTGCCTGGCAGAGATGGCAGCGTGATCTGTCCAGGGAGTAGACCAGACATGTGCTCCTGGGTCAGCTAACTTGGCAACTGTAAGACATAAATACAAGAAGATAAAAATAGCTTCATGTTGGGAAAACTCTAAGAAAAATGTTCTAACACACCTTCTTTAGGAATTGGTGGGAGAAGAGAAAAGATGAGGGCAGAGGAACTACGATCCTTTCTGGTCTGTGAGCAGAATATGAGGTGTCAACTACAAATTCAGTAAGAGGGTGGTGGTACCACACCTACATTTTGTCCTCTAAAATAACACATACGAATGTGTGACTGGACTGCTGGAACGACAACCTCTATTGCTGTTGGCAATGCTGCTTGATACTTGGTATAGGAAACTGCAGACTTTGAAAGAGTTAGGACCTGATCCTAACGAGTGCATTACAAATCCTCCATGCCTTAGTCACATAGGGGAATGAGGTAGACAGAATCACTGCGAAAGAGCCTCGACTTACCCTGCAGAAATTAATGGGTTTGCTCCAGCAATCCTAGTGCCCAACAGGTCAACCAAGGTGGCAGCCATGCACACACATCTCTCTGAGCACCCATGCTCTATTACTTATCGCAGAATATGAAGATCGCTGAAGAATCAGGGGTTTATGCTGCCTAAGTTGCTTGCAGAATTAGAAATATGAAGCCACAAAGCAACTTTTAAACCTTTAAAATTGACTAAAAGCATGAATGAATGGCAGAGCAAAAAACCAAAGCAGCATTTAGGCCATGATTCCGCATGGCTTCGTAGAATTATGAGGACATCTTGTAACTCTTTATTAGTTCACACACTTCTAGTCATTCTAAATTAAGACTATGGCTCAGATTACTTATGTGACAAGTGATTGCATTTTTAAGCCAATCTGAAGCACTAATGCACCACGGCCACTTATAAAAAGTCCAAATTTATGTACCTGATAACATAAGATTCTCCCGGCTGATGGGGGGGGGAAAGGGTCTAACTTTTCACTCACATGAAGATGGTAGGGTTGGCTCTTGACATAGAATAAGTTCTGATAAAATGTGTATATGTAAAAATATAAGGGCTAGAATAATCCAAGGACATTTAGACTGCTTTTTTTTTTTTTAATTAGTATTCCAACTTTGCACCTAGAGTCCAAGTTTAGAAAAGCTCATAGTAACTCAGTCTTTATACTCTCTTGAGGAGACCTTGCAATTGATTTTTCTCTTGCACACCCAAATTTTCAAGGAGCAAGAAAAAAATATTCATATGTGTGTTATGGAGAATGTAACATGAACTTTTTCCAGTATTTAATGATGTGTTTCAAAAAACCAAACAAAAAACCCAAAACAAAATTAAAAAAAAAAAACAAAAACCAAAACACTGACATTTTCAAACATACAGAATTGGAAGTGAATCAAAACATTACCATGAATAGAGTGATCATTTGAAGTGTTCAGTGAGAACCTACAAATTAACACTCAGCCAGAGCCTTCCTCCAGCATGTAAATGCTAAATAAGGAAACAAAATTCATGCAGACATTTCAGTCTTTGTCTTCTATGAAGCATCATGCACTGTGTTTCACAAAGGCAAAGGAAAGCACTCTCCCTGGGTTAAGTTACATGAGGTGGAAGAGCAAGACAAGAAGGCTGCAAGCAGGTCACTGCCTCCTACAGAGCCTCACCAGGCACTCCTTAATTGCAACTCATTCCTGTGCTTTTCTTCTGAAAACCAAAAAGTTTCAGCACAGATACCCAGACTGGAGAGAATATGGAAGTTGCAGGTGATGCCATTAGGAAAAAAAACAAATGCCAGAAAAACGAGGCTCATGCACTACATGTGAAACTTAAAGAGATTTTAGTTAGGATTCACTAACAGAAAACCTTGCATGTCAATGTTTGTGCTGCTCTAACTAGCCTAGCATACATGTATTATAAAGAAGCTGATTATTTTATACATATTGCAGCCTTTCTTCTGGATGAGTTAAACAAGATAGAGGTTGAAAGAAAGGAACACAGATGTTTTAACATGCCACAGTAGCATGAGAATGTGGCATACACTATTTTTCCCACAAGATGCAGCTGCATAGCTTCATAACCTACCAATTAAATTAGGGGTCAACCAGCCTTTAACAGCTACAACTTCCAGAAGCTTGAATGAGATTACAATGCTCAACAGACAAAGTCAGTACAACTAAAATATTGTCAGCTTCTTCTTCAATAAAAGGCTGACAGAAGACCAAGATTTGAAGCATGTAGTACCCAGCTGTGATCTGCCATTCAGAGTAGCAGTATTTTGTCTAAAACACTTACTCTTCAATGCTACGTAAGGAATTTCAGGTATTTGCTGTTATTCCAGTTATTTTGCCTTCCCCAAATCAATAAGCCATAGCTTTAGATTGCTGTACTGTGGAAATAGCTAAAAGGGGAACAGATTGTTACCACAATGGTTTTATGGGGCCTTTGCAACCAAGTGTTCAATAAGGCTACAAGAAAGAGCACCTCTCAAAGACAAAATAATCTAGATGAGGGAAAGACTGTTTTCCTTTGACTCACTGATTGTTGTTTTTTCTGTCATGCCCCATGCTTCTAGCTGCTGCTGTCTGGCTTGCCAATATATGAAGTACAGTCGCTTCTTCTGATGTCCTGGTTATTTCTGAATGGAAGGAGGTGCACTTGATGCAGCTTCCAAGTCAAAGCAAAAAGGAGTCCTCTTTCACTTTCTGCAATTAGAAGCACAGACTTGTGGCTCAGCCTGCAGAAGATTGCCACTGTTTATTCTCTTTAGCCACATATTCCTTATTTCCCCAATGCAGGGATCAGCATAGGAACCGAGTGGGTCACTTGAGTACTTTTTAATACTACAATTCCCAAAAGTAGATGGGGGGAGGGAAGGGGGAAAGCAAGAGACTCCATGACTATTACTTGATCTGCTGACAATCATGTGATCAGCCAGGATAGGGCAAGTAAGCTCTGAAAAGTTCCTGTATAGTGGAAATTAGTAGGGGAGTGGGGATTATTTAGCTAAACACCACAAAAGATTCTATCTATTTAGATAGATAATTACACTGTCCAAACACTGTAGTATCTGAACACAACTCATATTTCTAAGTAGAAATAACATCCTTGCTTTCTTCTCTTAGGTTTGGGGGGTGGGGTGGGGTAGGGTGTTAATTCTTTCTATTCTGTATGTAAGAGAAGCAGTTTAATTTATAGGATATCAGTTCTCAAAAAAATTCTTGGTATATGTATGAGCAACTGTGCATGAGGATATCTTAAGTCACAGAGCTAGCTGTATTTTAATTTTGAGAACAATTAGTTCCCCACTTATTCTTCTTACTTTCCCCATAATGAAGTTTTGGTGTTTTGTTTGTAACTAAAGCTGCATCCTTCATTAACCTGCTCTCCACTGGGTTAGCTATTCACATCTGAAAGTAAGAGTCTATCTCCATCATTAATACACCTATCAGCTGCACTGCCAGCTTTCTCTACATTTTGTCACAGCCTCCTTCTTCTAATGTGAGGTACTCAAAGAAAAAAGTGATTTTTCAGCTAAATGGTGCTAGTCTCTGAAGCAGAACCTCAAATAGATCTGTACGTTACAGCTAACATAAGAAAATGGAATATAGATCTTCTGTTCATAGATTCTAAGGATGGCTTCTCTTTTTGGTATGAGCTGCAGCTTTTCAACATGCATTTGGTTTCCTGGCTCTACAACAGTGAAATTATCATATACGAAAATGCCTCCATAGGAGACAAATTCTCCAAAACATTCCCTTCCTCACCCAGCCAGCATCTCATCCATCTTGGATAGATTTGTCCATAGGCAACTATTAAGACAAGCACTGAGAATGTGAGCATGTTTTTGGTCTAGAGGAAACATACAGCTCATTGCCTTCTACCTCATCCAGTGTTTCTACCCAGTTTCTGCCCCTCCTGTAGTTTCATGCACATAATAGGGGAATTCTTACATCCATATGATTCCCTAATGTTGAAAGCCTAAGCCATTTCAAATTCCAGGTATGTAAAGGAAATTTGCACTACAGTGATGTAGTACTTTGTTACCAAAGGCGCCAGTCTATACCAAGTTCTCTCTATCTAGATACCCAAAAGCAAATGCTGAAGCATCATCACAGTGTGCTGTCCATGTGGTTTATTGAAGACCTGTCGTTGATTAGAAGTTACTTGAATCAAGCAGATGTAGCTTAAGGACATAAATACTCTTTAACTACAGTTAAAACATAGCACCCAAACATCACTATTCTTCTAAAAGTATTCCTGAAAACCATAGCTTCCCACATGTCATAGACCCTTCTCAGCTCAGTACAGTCATCATGGCATTTGTGGTTCATTTACGTTGTTGCAGTTATTTTTTCTTCTTCCTGCACTTACAGTAAGAATGTATAGCTTTTAACTTTAAAATTCAGAAAGGAAAAAACAGTTGCAAAGACAAATGAGTGCACTTTAGCAAGCATGACTACTTTTTCCATCCTCTAATGTTTTTGTCATAAGCATGGCTGCCAATAGCTAGCCAAAGACATACTGCCTCCATTTCTTACACTGTAAAACCTTCATTTAATTTCTCCAGCACCACCTAAAAACGTTAAAGTTGGCTGAGTAAAAGAAAGAATAGTTTTTCTATAGGACACTGAGCAGATGAGGTTTTTGTTTAAAAAACAAAGGAAGTGTATACAAAAATGTTTTAAAAGCTGCTATGTGACCATTCATCAAAGCAGCCTTGCTCAAACCATGTCAGAATGGCCTAATAGCTGTGAATCACCACCATGGCAGTTCCAGAGTAAGAACTGCCTTTTCTTGCTATAGTGCTTTGCATTGTTTTTGTTCAGACTGAACTAGAGTCAAAATGGAGCTACTTCTTGTGAAGTTTCCTTCATTTCAAAGTTCAGTAATATATGGTATAGTAATTTGTACCTTCTTTTAAATGGGGGGATACAAGTGACAAGGCGGGTAATTGTTTCTGAAGGGTTTGCCTTCTCTTATCTAAGGATTGGCAGTGGAAAAATCCTTGCCAGATTCTTTATGAATGAGTGACACCTGCTGGACAAAATAGGCTTTTAAAAATGTATCTCCCTGGAGTTCATAATCTTATTACTCTAGAAAAAAGAACTTAAGAACAGCCACAGCTTCCTTTAAAACAAACAAAAAAAGCAAAACATTGTATCTGCCTTCAAAGTTCTCAGTCGAATTAAGTGAAGTCTGTGCTAAAAACAAATGAGGTATCACAACATTAGTCTCCTCATTTTTCTGTCTGGAAGAGTATTCTACAGAGAACTGCGCAAAGACAGGAATCACATTTCAGGCAGGAGTTCAAGACTTCAACTGTAGTTTCATTTCAGTTTTAGACTTACTGTTTTCAAAGTCCTCTTGGAAAGAGAAAGAAGCCTCATCTCCAGTACATGTTGCCTGGTGGAGTGCTGTGGAAGAGAGGCAGTAGTGGTTTTCAGCTGGGGGTCTGGTTACTTGAATTTGTTTTAAGGGAGTGCATGTATCCAGTTGGGGGGGGACACAAAGAAAAAAGAGAGGAAGAAAGAAAAAGGTAGCAGTCCAGTTCTGCAAAGAAACTGTCAGACAGCTAAGAGCCTGAGGTGGTAGAAGTCAGGAAGGTCTTCCCAAACACTGCCTGGTTCCATTGGAACCCCCCTCAAATCAGTGTGAACTACTTTCTGGAGATTATTTACAGAATTAGGATGTTCCCACAGCAATAATACACATCCAAAGAGGGCTTTATTAATATGGCATTCATACATATAGCCCAAAGCAGTAAATGTATCCTTCGCACAACTCTCACTAGTAGACACCAGTAGTGACACCACAACTGGTAAGTAACAAAGCTGCTCTCTAGAAATTTTAGATAAAGGCTAAAAAAAAAATAAAAATCCACAAACAAAAAAAACAAACAAACACCAAAAAAATAACCCAAAGAAAAAAGGAAAAAAAAAAATCTCTTTATTTCCCTTTAGTTGCCAGAGTAAGCCAGAAGAAACAGTTGGAGTCAGATGACTAATGCCAAGAAATACAAATTAGAACCATAATATGGAGTCAACTTCAAGTAGGAGCTAGAACACCAACTATGGAATATATGGTATAAGTTAGTTATTACTTCTGTAAACAGTACTTCTACTCCTGTCTTCCTTCTTTACACATTTCCCCACTAGAACAAGTTGAAAAGTGCTGTGATAATACTCAGTCCCCCAGAAAGATATAGTATATTCATACCATGCCTTAAGACATTTCATGGAAACACAAAAGGACCTTAACTGGAATCTACCTGCTCAATAATTTCCTAGGCAAGGAATAAGTTATTGTTTTTTGTTTTAATCTTTCTCTATATGGATCCTCCAAGACCTGTAATAGGAATAACCCAAAAAACCTAATGGCTACTTTACACACAGACTCCTAACCTTTGTTTGCATGCATCAGGATTTTTGTACTGCTTATACAGTCCTTCCTGATAATGTCACAAGTTTCAAGTCATTTATTCCCAGCAAAACATGACAATCCTTGCAAGTAGAATTGTATTGGACTAGGCATATCAGTAATAAAACAAATCAGTCCAATCATACAGCATCTATAGTTGATTGTCTGAAGCTCTTTGAATGATGCTTAAAAAAAAAAAAACAAAAAAAACAACAGAAAACAACCTGTGTATATAATATACACTATGTTTACTATTCATGAAGCACCATAAAAACTAGTGCTGCTGTGTACCAAAGCAAATATAACAATCTGTTATGACTGAATTCTGTTATACACGTGAAATGTTTCTTTATCAGTATGGTTTTTTATTAGTATTAAGTTGCACTTTTTTGAGCTACTACTTAGCCCTGCTTTCTGAAGGAAATGAAAATCCTGCAGTCCCACTGCTTGTGGAGTAGATTGCTGACCATACTCAAGAGATAGCCAAATCATGTGGTGTTTGATCTTTTGTTTAAAACTGTTTTGGTATCTAAGGACAGGAAGATGGCAAAAAAGGTTCACCAATTATTTAGAAAGGTTCCAGTGAACATCAAGAGACATCAAGCCTGTAAGTCTGGTAAGCACTGGAAAAAGCAAAAGAAAGGAATATGATTAACAAACACATGTCAAAATATACGTCTATACCCACAAACACAGTGTATGTTTTGAAAAGGGAAGTCTTGCCTCAAGAACCTATTGGATCCCTCTGAAGGGGTCAACAGGCTTGTGAGTATGATTCATCTGGTTGATATATGGGCATGGATTGCCAAAAGGCTTTTGGGAAGATTCTCCCCTTCCAGTCAGTGGATAAGGATAGCAAGGGAAGTCATTATATTTCCACATATACACACACACAAAGGTGTATTTTTTTACAGTGAAGCATTAGGGCCTCTTCAAAAACCCCTTTGTGTAACTGGTCTCTTCCTCTATCTCAGGAGCTATTTAGCAAATTAGTAAGGAGAAGGAGGACTAGCTAGTTTCCTCACAAATGTTCCAATATTCTGTTCTTAAAGGCAATCAGACAGCAGTAAAGTATACAGCAAGTCTTTTGCTCATAAGATGGCTGTAAGATAAGAGGAAATGGAAGCCTCCAGCAAGGTGGAAGAAGCTTAGGTTAACCCAATAAAAGCAACAAACAAAATTCCACTGAGACAAAAATCAAAGTTAAATTTCCCCAGTGGTTTCCATGGTAAAGTTTGGAGTCATCTGAACCAGCTAGTAAAATAAATCCTTTTTCTCAAGAAGTTATGAAACAAAAGATTTTCTTTGCATTCATATCTCTTTCAAGACGTTATTAATTTCATGTTTCCCAGGCCAGGATTCCCACATTTTCTTTTATCCTGTCCCGACTTAAGCAATAGACTTCGTACTACAGGCACTATGCATTACAATTCACACCTGCCAAGACCATCCCTCTGGTTTTACTATTGCACACCATTCCTGTGATTGTAACAGCTCAAATAATAGAAAAATATTTAACAAATTATGCAAGAAGATCTGACCAACCATGACCTCTCAGCCACTGTTTCACAAATGAAGAGCAGTGCTCTGCAAAGAACAATTTGAGAACATCTGCTCTGCACTTGACAGTTTCACAAATGGTACTAGGGAGAAAATAGTTATTGCACGTGACAAGGCAGAGGAGGGGAGCTGTTTGTTCCTCCAGTTAATTCACTTCCACCATGAGTGAGATTCTTCTAGCCACTCAGGCTTACTTGTCCACCTGCATGTTGTGTTGAAGGACCAGGATTTCACCCCCAGACCAAGAAATTCAAGTTTAAAACATAATGTCCCAGAAAATATCTTCACTAACTTCTCTTATAAAAAAATGAGATGGAGTTGTAAGGAGGGGGGAAAAAAAAAAAAAAGAAAGAAAAAACACAAACAGTATTTTTCAGGTTTGAAACTAGAATGGTTTAACCAGGTCTCAGTGAAAAAATATTTTTCCCAAGGTGATAGTTCTGGCCTCTCAGTTACCACAAATGTGATAAATGGCTCTGCTGTTAGATTTCATACACATTTGTGGTATCATCATTGAAACATATTTTGGGATAATAGCTACTCACAATTGCAATTCTTTTGGTTTTGTTTTTTACTGTTGACTTTTGAAAAGTAAAGCTGTATCCTATTTAAATCACAGATAGTACCATGCTCAGCTCTTGGTAGCAGGTACTATTTCATTCACATTGAGTTAGTTCTTCCTGGAAGAGAGAAGAGAAGAAAACAAAATGCTGTATGTGCTCACAGCAGACAGCCCTGACTAACTCTGTAGAGGCAGACCTGAAAAGGAAAAAAACCAAACACTGCTTTTGAGAGGAAACAGCCAGGCTAGCATCCAGTCAAATACAGCAAGGGACAGGTATCTTTGCTAGCATAGATTAGAGGAGGCAGAAGAATAAATCTAACCTCCTCTTAAGGACTAAGTACACGCAGAAGCAGTAACTAACTGGGTTTTCAGAGAGGTTGCGGTGTTTTGGCTGGTTTCCTTTTAAAGGTAGGCTTGTGTCACATGCAATGCCAGGGAGTAGCGAGGTGGGCTGGGCACCAAGGTGACCCCCTCGCTGACGGGGTACCATCCCCCCAGGCCTGAGCCGGGTGGGCAGAGCTGCAAGCAGGTAAGAGGCTCCATCAATAGCCCCATCATTGCAGGGGATAAACCAGGTCCAGGGGCCAGCCAGGAGAGGCAGGAGACGGGGCCATCCCGACCTGCAGCCCCCTCAGGGGGTCCACCCCTCAGATGAAGTGGGACCTCAGGCAGGATGGTCAGGGCTGTGAGGGCCTGTTAGTGCCCTCAGGGCCCTGATGTAAAGCAACTACTTCGATAATTATATTTTCTCCAACAGCCCAGGATTTAAAAAAAATCTTTCCCCTTTCAATTTGACAACCATACTCTGGCACCAGCAGAACCCCAAAGAGATTGTTCGCCAGATATTCAGGCATGGCACCTGAAACAATGACATTTCCAAGTCAGGCAGCATGTGCCAAAACATCTGGACACACATACCAGATCACAAATCACATATTTTTGCTGTTCAGAATATAATCTTGACAGGTTATCCTCTCCCAGGATTTCCAAAGGAAAGGGATTGGGCAGTGGGGCAAATTACCCCAAGTACACTGGCTGTTCCTTATTTCTTACCTGGGCATGTACTGTCAGCAAACTGGGACATAAAGGACTGAAAAGAAATTATTTACTGTTCTACCTGCCATTACTCAACATTTCCCCTTAAATCCATTAATCTTTTATATGTAACCAGCATAATTATATTTGTCTATTGCAATTCTTAGCGTTTCTGAAACAGACAAGAAATCCTCTAAAATACCTGCAACATATCCTGTCACCCTAGATTTTGACAACCTAGATAGTTATCTTATAAAAAGCTGTATTTTTCACTAATAGTTTTTTTGTAAAACTCAGTGCATTTTAGTTAACATTTTAGTTAAACAATTTTCTATTTGCTATAGATTCCTGTAGTGTTAAAATTAGTACATTGAACACAGCCATGACTGGGTAAAAAATGAATGAAAAATTTTTTTTACAGAAAATAAAGTTGTGGAAAATGTACATGAAATTTTTCACTTCTAGAAAAGTTCAGTTTTTCTGCAAGAATACTGTCAGGGCCCTGAAGGGACTAACAGGCTCTGATGGCCCTGAACAGTCTCCCTTGGTACCCCCACTGCCTCCCTGCCCATAGGCCCAGGAACCACACCTCAGCTCAGGCTGGGGAACCCTCCCCTGCTCTGTGCCATAGGTTTGCCTGGGGCCAGTCTCCCGGATGGACGCCTCAGACCCTCAAAGTAGCCTTGTCTCCAGCCCTGCTTTTGACCCTGCCTGCTTTTGCTCCCACTTGAAGCCCACATCCAGACCCTGGACCTGGTTCAACCCCTGCCTGTGTCAGGGCTTGTCGGTGGAGCCAGTTACAAGTCCCTGGCCCAAGCCCAGGGGCACGGCATCCCATCAGCGAGGGCACAGCCTGCTCCAGTGTCATCCCCAGCTCCTGACTTGGCCGACCTTGCACAGCCTCACTCCTCCTGCTCCCTAACATAAATGTCCATATGAAACACAAGAATTTTCTTCTCTACTTTCCCCTTCCTAGACCCATGACTTGTAAGCATCTCTAAGAGACGCATTAGTGAAATGCAAGTTCAAACTATAGGCTTATTAACCTTTTGATAAAATACCTACTGACATACAGCACAAGCAGTAAGGTTTCAAAATAAGAACTGGGAAAGAAAAAAATCTCTAACTGAATGCCAGAAACAACTGAGCTCAAGTAGCCATCCATAAAGAGACTGAGCTGGCCTCCCTAACCATGCTCCGGAAGTCTTCCATCGATGAAGGTTCAGCACAGGAAAACCAAATTCTACGCTGTGTTTGTATGTATCATAAATAACACCCTTCCCTCCAAGAACAAAGGGGAGGGAGACACCATTAGGCCCTTAATTTATCCTTGTCTCTTTTTTTTCTGGAGGGGGGCAGGGGAGGAAGGAGGAGTGGTGGGAGATAATCCAAACCAAGAACATCTTGAGCCCTAAGATTAGAGACTATCAGACTTACTGCTGTATTGCTTCTGTGTTCACTGGAATGCAGCTACAGCTTAAGCACTTGTCAGTGGACACTGGGAGGAGGAACAGAAAGAAGCTCAGTTAGGGAACTAAGAGGTCATTCCACCATTCCTGCATAGCACATTTCAAGATCAGTTGAGTGCCTCTAGTTCAGCTGCTTTGCATGCAATGATTGAGTGTCGCTGCACCAACAGCTAGGCAAGCGAGACTAGCTATGGGCATCCCACAGTGAAAGTAACAGAAATACAGCACGTGGTTCTCCAACCCAAAGCTCAGAGCTCAAACCCAGATTTAATATATAACATTGCACAAAGTATAAATTTAGAAGGTTACCCACATTTTAGGTAACTAAAAAATTTGAACATAAATTCTTTTTCAAAGCTTTCACTTTTATTTGTTAGTAATATAACCAGAGTTAATTAAACCAAAGTTAATTTTCACAGTAGTTTTGAGCATCAAGTTTAAAAAAAATGGCAGCAATGACAACTGTAGTGATGAAACTCTCCAATACGTTTACACTAGCTGTTAATGACAGTAAGTATATTAGCAAGATACCAAGCATGTAATACTTCAGGCATCTTCACCAATATCACCCAGCAGGGGTCTAAGAGACAATGTGTTTGAATACATTCACCCAAAATACTTCCTTCAGGTATTTTTCAGAATCACAGAATTATCAAGGTTGGAAGGGGTATCTGGAAGTCATCTAGTCAAACTCACATCCCACTCAAAGCAGGTTGCTCAGGATCCTGTTCTGTTGAGTTTTTATTACCTCCAAGGATGAAGATACTATAGCCTCACTGGGCGACTTGCTTGTGTTTGATCACCATCATGCTGAATTTTTTTTCTCTCTAATTGGAATTTTCCATGTTGCATCTTGCGTCTGCTGCTTATTGTACTATCAACACATGCCTTTAAGAATAATCTGGGTTTATCTTCTCTACATCTTTCAACAGGTATGTATAGATGCCAATAAAATCTACCTTTAGCCTTCTCTTCCTAAGGCTGAAGGCCCTCTGATCTCTCAACCTCTCCTCTTAGGCCCCTTCACCATATGCTGGTAGCCATCCACTAGACTTGCTCCAGTATGTCACAGCCTGTCTTGTGGCCCAAATTTGGGCACAGCACTGCAGATACAGCCTCACAAGTATCACAGCACTTGGGAGAGGGACAAGGTAATTCCCTCGTCCCCAGACCTGGCTGCTCCCTCTGGAGCCTGTCTGCATTGAGGCCTCTGATGTGCCTGGGACAGTGGCTTCAGGTGGCATCAGAAACCATGGCACACTGCTCCATAGTTGCACGGTGTCAAGCAGTCCCATGCAGTCTTGATCAGCGTTTCTGGACCCCAGTGTCTGTCCTGGGATAACTGCTACAACAACTGTTGCATCTGTTAGCTGCCTCTGCTGCACAGAGCAAGTAGTAACCCTATGTCATACTCTATAGTAACAAAATAGCTGTCCTTATAAAGTATAAAGCATGCTTTGCTGTCTTCTTCAATGAACACAGAAGTGGAAACTTGAATGAGAAGAAAAATATCTTTCTATCAGCCCTTCAGAATGGGTCTTTAATCACTGTCATTTGGTTAAAGATTCTGGGAATAGACTCTTTCACTGCCCAACAGCATATAAAGCGGTAACAGACATGAAAAGATACACCTGTAATGAGAAGCCACATTTATTTTCTATTAAATCATAGCAATGCTACAGTTAAAAAACCATAAGCCCAGCCATTGTTCATATAAGGAGAAAACAATGCCTTTCCTAGGTCTACTGGACTACAACCCTGAGAATTTACCACTGAAGCCTATTTGCCAAACAACTGGACTGAACCTCCACACCTGTGTTATAAAAACAAACAAACAAAACCCCCACATACTACATGAAGAACGCAGGAACTTTTGAGGCATAAGGCCTTTCAAGTGCCCTTTCGAGACCACTTACACTTTTGAGTGAGAACATATTCACCATACAGTACAGAGAAAGAAGGAAACACACTTGCAGTACTTTTGTGTCCAGGTCCAAAGTAAATATGTAAGATCCAAAAGGGGAACATCTGGAAAAATATAGCCTCTAACAAGCAGCATCTATTTGGCTTAATACATCTCCCATATGCAGTGTAGTCAAGAAGTCAGTTCCTGCACCTATATGCAACGTGGCAGTAATCTAACTACTAGCTTTACCTCTGGAGCTGGGAACATCTCTACTAAAGTACTATACAGGAATGCAATTCTCATTAAGAGGCAAACAGCAACGAATATTGAAGATGCTGATTGTAACTATACTTAAAAAAAAAACCAACAAACTTCTCTAACTAATTGGAAATAAAGCTATATAAAGTCTTCCCTCTGTACTTTTGATTTCTCAGTAGAAAGACATGCTGGAACTAAATCAGTTACAATCATAGAACAGTTGTTCATGAGAGCAAGCCACAAAGGGCATTCTCTTTCTCAGAAAACAGCCTTCCCTTATGAGCCAGTACGCTCTTTTCATCTCCCCCGTCTCTCTCACCGCACATAAAAGTCAGGGTGATATCCAGCAGTTTGGTGCTCCATCTTGTGGCCACCTACAAACAATGGCATTTCCTACACCACCACCAACCCCCAATCTAATGCCAGTGAAGAATTCAGCAGTCTCTTAACAATTTAAAACAAACTTAATCTACCAGTAGTTGCACTCTATATAAAGATATAACAGTCAAAACTTCTTTAGAGAATTTCCTACTAAACAGGATCAGTTCAGTCTTACTCCTACCTTGAGTCAACTGATATAAACACTTGGAAATGCTGTCATGTTACAGTGTTCATTTCTTTTTCTCATAGCAGAAAATAGTGGCTTAGAGTTTTAAATTATAATGATGTCATAGTAAGTAAAGGACATACTTAAATAATAGTTAAATCCAAACCTCATTCAAGACCAGAAAAAAAAAAGGCAGTTTTCTAGTCTTTCCAAGTATGTTCTAAAAAGTATTCACAGAAAGCTGAGTTACCATGTTCTCACACATCTTCCATAAACTGCATTTATTAAAAAAAAAACAAAACAAAAACAAACACCAAACAAACAAACAAAAAAAGAAACCACACCACACACTTTCTACTGACCATAAAAATCAGGTCAGATCTTGGGTTTCAATACCTCACAGAGGTATTAAAATTGTTTAAACCATAATCCAAGGTTTCAACACCTACACCAACTTTGCCTTTAAAGCCACAAGGACCTAGCACCACACACAACAGCCAGGTCGTCTCTCTCAAACACCGTAAGTGGGATGAAACTCAGTCACAGCTCAACATCCAGCTTTCAGGGACCAGAGAAAATGGGACAAAGCAAAATTGCTCCTTCCCCAGGCTGTTCCCAACCTTCACTGGCCAATCCGCACACCAGCCAGGAAAGTTTCCCACCTTTGTCAATCTAATATCAGAGCCCAGAAGTGCAAGGGAGGAAGGCAGCTCCGTAGCTGGGCCTTCCTCTGTTGGCTTACAAAAACAAGGGTGTTGGGCAGAAGCTCAGAGATCGCACAGACAACTGCTGGGAGCCCAGCATCCCCAAATACCGTTCCTTGACATGACCAGTTCTAGGGTTCTGTAGTATGAACATGTAGCCAAAAGCTGTAACTATAAACTGCTAGAGCAAGAGAGCAGGAGAAATCAAGAGAACCAATATTTTCCCTACTGCTCTGAACAATGAAATGGCAAAGGCATCTCTTATATATTCACTTTTCCCTCCCGTGAATGATTTCAAGTAGAAATATACGTGTGAAGAAATGCAGAAAACCTATTCTGCACCCCAAATCCAAATCAAACCTTTTGGTCTCGAATATTCTAGGATTCTAAACCACATCATTGGAATGGATCCATTTATCTTTAGTTACTCATTTTTGCTCATCTATGTACTTTCTAACTCCAGCTGTAATGGAATTAAAGCAAGAATATAGTACAGGACATTTCAAGAAAAATCCTGTTTTCCTGATTTGCAGTATGTACAGTCACTTGCAGAGTTGAAGTTGTATAAAAGGTATTTGAAGGTTCATACAAGCATGTCAGACTTTCAGAGGGATCAGGCATTGATAATCAGGGATTAATAATCTCTGATCAGGCATTAATAAAAATGTTGTTAATCAAAATTTTCTAAAATTCACTCACTACAAATTACTATTAAGTAACTTGATTCAGAATATCTTAAGACACGTGTTTTTAAGACTAAGTCCTATTTGTTTCATCTGTTTTTTAAACTTGCAGACCTTTAATTAGCCTTGTTAAATTAGTGCTTATTTATTTTGTTTGCAGCTATTTATTAAAATTAACTTTCTGCATTTCTTTGAAACAAAGCCCTTCACAATGTCAGTTCTAAGCCAAACAGATAAACAAAAAAGTTCTCTGGTGGAGTTTTTTGGAAAAAAAAATATTAAGTGTTTAACTGTTAAGTCCACATTTAGGCATACAGTTGTCTTCAGTGGGAATTACTACCTGCTCTGTGCTGTCTGGACGATGTCTGCAAAAGTTATTCCCTCTGTGCATGGGCTATTAAGTATATTTTTAATGAACAAATTATTCATACAGAGCATTGCAAATCTTCATTGATTATACCTTCATTGATTATACTATCCAAAAAATGTCATGATGCCAGTTAATCAGAGTTCATGTCCAAAGCAGGGAAGTAATATTCCAGTGTCTTGCATACATAAAAGATACTAACAGAAAAAATATTATGCAATAGCTGTTTTTTCACGTAACTTGCCATAGTCACCTCTCTTGTGTCTGGAAGGGTATAGTACAGCTAGAAAGGTGGCAAGTGTGACCAAAAGCTTCCACATTAGAGATTACACTCTGACTTTAAAAAGAGGTGACAGAAGAGTAAAAGAAATCTGTAGAAGTCTGAATAGTAGAGTTGTTTACACAGTTGTTTGCTCCTTCCTTCACATCTAAGGGTTATTGAGTAAAACTATCAGATACTGTTTACACAGAATCAAAAGCCCATTTTCCATTCTTTAAATGAGTAACTAAACTGCTGAATTTACTGCCTCCGGATATTGTGAGTCACAGGCATTTAGAGATGGTTAAAAAAAAAAAAAAGATTAAAAATAGATTTGCCATTAAACCCATCAAAGACCATTGAGCACAAAAGTACAGATGGAACGAACCTCTGGCATTGGGATATTTTCAACCACAGTGTGAAGAGCTGACAGGCCATATTAGGGAGTTTTATTCTACTCACCTTGAATGTTATGCTTTCCCTAAGCACCTACTACTAGTCACAGTCAGAGGCAGAATCCTGGGCTATACACCATTTCTTCTGAGCCAGTGGGATTTTTATTTTTTTTTAGGTAGAAGTTTTCCCCCAGACCAGATATTTTAGAAAAGCCGAAATAACTGATTACCTTCCCCCCCCCCCCCCCCCTTTCTTTTCTACTTTCAGAATAGTTCAATTTAAGTAATTTCATTGCAACAGAACTTCGTTTTCCAGGACATATGTGTAATTCCTGATAAATGCATGGCAGTCAGAGTCAACCAAGAATTCTGTCTGCTCAGCAAATAATTCCCAAGGCTTCTTGGGAACAATCCCACCCTATTCATTGTGAATGTCAAAGCTGATACAATAACACAGCTTTACACACAGCACAGTTGAAGATACTGGCTTTAGAGATGCGTCAGATTTCATCTGCCTCCATGACATTTCTGATGACAAATTTCAAAGGCTCGGTGATGCACCAAGCACAGTAAAGAAATCAAACAGTCTGGACTCTTCTTGTTCATCTCAGAGCTTCGAAGGCAGAAAAGGTGATCAAATCTCGCGGTTTTGGGGGAAACTACCTAAAAGAAAGCGTGAATGCCTTGTTCCCCAAATATAGCGGCAATCAGCTCCCAAATCTCTGTCCTGCATTGACTTTCTGCAAAAGCAGGAGCAGCTGATACAGTCATAAAGGGAAAAAGTACATCTTATATACGGGTACTTCCTGTAGCTCCTGCCAGAAGAAGAATGTGCCATTATTAAATCACATACCACCAGGTTTTCCAAAGAACAAAGTGTCACGGTTTAAGCCCAGTGAGCAACAAAGCACCATGAGGCCACTTGCTCACTCTCCCCCACCATGATGGGATGGGGAGGAGAAAATATCAAGAAACGCTCGTGGGTCGAGACAAGGACAGGGAGGGATCACTCCCCACTTATGGTCATGGGCAAAAGACAGGCTCAACTTGGGGGAGAAACAAAATCAATGTAATCTGCTACCAGTCGAACCAAACCAAGGCTACTGGGAAGTAACCCCCGACCCGAGAGCAGCTTCCCCCCCGCCCTCCCGCCTTCCCGCCTCAGCCCCACTCCCGGTTCTCTCTCCCTGGGGAGCAGGGGACGGGGGCTGGGGTCGGCTCCTCAGCCCTTGTCTCTGCCGCTCCTTCCTCCTCAGCGGGAGGAGGACTCCGCGCTCGGCCCCTGCTCCGCCGTGGGGTCCGTCCCTCCCGTGGGAGACAGCCCTTCCCCAACTTCTCCAGCGTGGGTCCTTCCCGCGGGCTGCAGTTCCTCACAGACTCCTCCAGCGCGGGTCCCTTCCACAGGCAGGGCGCAGTCCTTCCGTCACAGACTGCTCCAGCGCGGGAGCCGCCGCCATTTTGGGGGACATCCGCTCCCCCGCTCCCCTCCACGGGCTGGGGGGGACAGCCTGCCGCCTCCCCGCGGGCTGCGGGGGCATCCCCTCCTCCTTCCCTGACCTCGGGATCCGCAGAGGGGTTCCTCTCACATCCCGCTCCCCCGACTCCCTCACGGGGCGTGAGATTTCCCCTTCTGAAATCTCTTCTCCCAGAGGCGCTCCCGCCGTCGCTGAGGGGCTCGGCCTGGGCCAGCGGCGGGTCCGGCTCCGAGCTGGGGCAGCTTCCAGCAGCTTCCAGCAGCAGCTGGCCCGGCCGACCCTCACCCGGTACCAAAAAAACACCTCCACGCCACACAAACCCATGACACAAAGCTAACCCCAGCTGGCTTCAAGGTAAAGTCGCTTCAGCTTTTGGAAGTTGATACAGATGACACTGATGATACACAACAAGCATACCAAATCATACCTAACATACAGGTCTCTCCTAAAAGGAAGTGACATCACTATCTGTATCCATTTTGCAGTGGAATTAATTCAGGACAAGAAGCCCAATGGTACACATTCTGTCATAGTAATATGATCTGTACAAGAAAATATCATCATTGAAAAAAAAAATCACTCTGAGATAATAAATTTTATTCCTGGCCTATCTTAAATGATGAACAATCATAATAATTAGCTGTAACTAAAGATTAGCAAAAGACAACACAAAGATACCCATTCTGTTAGCTACTAAGACACAATGCACACTTTTCACAGTCTACAAAATATTGAAAAGGCAATAGGGCTGTTTGTTCCACCCACTGGCCAGAAGAGAGAGGCTATTCAACTAAAGCAGTGAAAATATCGTTCCTGGGCAGCTGACTGGCCACCAGTCAGACAAGTGTCTGGACCAAAACCCATGTACTGCTTTCCCTGTCAACTGGACAGAATTAAAATAAGTTATTTCAGAAAATAAAGAGATTTTTTTGGAGGCAGATGATGAAGAGATGTGTCAGAGCGTTGGGGGGATGGGGAGAGGTGAGGCCTGATTATCAGTAAATTGAAATCTTTACAAGAACAATCCTCTGCTTCAGTAGTAGGCTCTAGCTCCCTGCCACCAGCAATAAAATGGAAATCAAAGAAGGCCATGACATTTGTGAACAGACAAAATCAGAGAGATATTTGTGACCAAAAATGACCAAATAAATGGTCAATTAATGACCAAAATTAAAGACTGAAATGATTAGTCACAGATGTGTTGACCTTACAGTAGGATCTTCATTGCTACTTTCTGATTATGTCTATACTTCCAGCATTAAACTAATTATTTCTATTTCAAACATTTCATGTCAGAGAATAAACTAAAATATTACTCAGTTTATGTAAAAGAATTCCTAAAGAATGCGAAATAACAGTTACTATAATTTTAAGGAAATAGCACTGAATACAGAGATAAATTTTACTGCTGCAGGTTTTTTCAAGTATTTTTACTAAAGCCAGCCCTCAAAAATCTGCTGGATATCAGCTGTAGAACTATGCTTTATGGTCAAATCATCTAAGAAGGGCAATGGGTGGTACAGGAGAGGTCCTATCCTAGTCATATTCCATATAACCAAAGACAATGGAGGCTACACCCAGCAGTGTCTTCCACCTTCACTCCAGTGACTCTGTTTAAGAGATCATCCAACTATTTATACCCAAGTGAATTGTGCTGTATGCATACAATCCTTTAAACTTCGTAGAAGTTTGGAAAAGCTGCCTTGAAATTGAAGCTTTTCAACAAAGTGTGTCTTCTATTTATAGGCAGTCTTTGTGCACATTTATGCAATGGGTTTTGATAGCCTATTTTGCCAAACAGGCATCATATGAATATTCGTTGCTGCTGCAATGATAGCCAAACACTGAAAGAAATAACAAGAGCAACGCAATGATTATAATCTCTGTGCTACTTTGTGTATCTTCCCTAGTTCATCGCATCAGTTCTATCCTTGATCTTTTCCTATTTCTCTTCTTCGAAGAAAGTAAAACAAAGATTTGAGAACTGTACCTAGACTTCCCATCATCATCTAGTTCCAATAACTTACTTTGACTGACTTAGCTGTGTGCTACATCTGATAGAAAGGATCCGCGATAAAACTTGTCTGACCAGCTCTAGTTCATCTTCTGAGTTTGTTTAAAAAGGATCATCACAAAAATGCGTGGGTTTTAGAAACAACGAAGCATTTCAACAGTTTCAATTGCACAACTGGGAATGGAAAAAGATGATTTATTTCACCTTTTAGCAAGTTGAGACCAACTGTTTTATGTGGCAATGAGTCATCTGCTGGCAGTGCAGCATCTCTGTAGGTGAATTTAAGCAGAAAATAAAAACATCTCAACCAGCCATAAGCACTCGTTCTTAAACTTTGGATCGCTTAAACAATTTCTTCAAGGAAGAGAAAAGACATCTTGGTTGTTCATTTTTCAGCTGTCTGGCCTGAACAGATGTGGAATGGGTTTCTTAAGCTACGTTCTGACCATTACTAATGGTCTTCCAGCCTTCAGAAAAAAAAGGCAAGAGGGCTATTAAAACGAGCAGATGTATAAGCATGTCTAATGGATTTGAACCACCAAGCTGACAGACGCTGTAGCTGCTATCCCCAAGACTACTAATGTCTCATACATAGTCAGTTTGAAGTTTGGACATTTTCCAAAGCTTCCTGCTTTGACTAAGGAACCACATTCTGAATAGTTCAAAGTAAAGTGTTTATCAGCCTGTTAATTTTAGAATAACTACACCTAGAAAAGTCTCTTTCACAGAGTAGTTTACAGCAACTCAAGACTAAAATTGGGAGGGAGGGGAAGAGGGCAGGAGAACTGAATAAAAAATCTGCTGTACTACTGAAGCAGAGTTCAGCTCACATGGAAACCACCCTGCTGCTGCTGCAGTGTGCTTCTGCTTACATTTCCTTTCTGTTTTGCACCTACACCGATCATGTGGCAGTAATCAGAGATGTGTGAACCCTAAAACTTACTCCTTACTTAATTCTTGCCAAAGGACTCAGTGTTCTTACTTAATTGGGTCAAGTTACATTTGCCATCCATCTTCCCATCACAGAAATGCTATGTAGAAGGGATTTGGAGCTAAGTTTTGCAGCCCTAGCAAGAGAAACAAAGTCCTGGAGGAAGTTAATTTGAGCCAAAAGGGGATACCCAAGAGGAGAGGGCTTCAGAAACCGGTCTTTGATAGTGATTATGAAGCTGGCATGGCCCAGGTGGAGCCAAAGTAGATTATAGACGAACATCAGTTTTTTCAATTGTAGAAAGAGGAAAAAACCATAATCCGATGTCATCAAACTCTCCAGAGTATAGAAAGACACAGAGTAAGCAAAGGAGGTAGGAAAGGGGGTGGGGGAGAAGGATTTTGCCCCACCACCACTGTGCTTCTCTCCTCCCCTCTACTGATGGGGGGGGGGGGACGGGACTGAATGTAATAGTAAGAGAAATGAATAATAGAAGTTTAATACAATTTTTCAAGTAAGTGAGATTCATGGACAAAAATTAAAAATGTTGTCCATTTCACCTTTTGGGGAGAATGCTGAATTTTCTTTCGTATGTTAAGTAGCTTTGTAAAGCTCTGACCAAAAAAAAGGATACTGGGAATCACAAGAATCAAGAAAGGTTTGCTATCTCCTAGGCTCATCTCTCAAAGGAGACCACATGTGGTACAAGTCAGGAGAGAAATAAAAGGTCATAAATAGATCTCACACGGCCCACCACCTCTTTGCAGAGCAAAGACCTTCCAGATACAGTCTCCACATAACAACTCAGCAACTTTTGGAATCCCAGCAAACCCTGTGCTGCCTTCCCTTGATCTCTAGGATGAAGGTCTTCCCTTCCAGCAAGGCCTGGTTACTTTGGCCGCTCCCAGTTCACCACAGCCCTCCCAAGCCCCTGGCTCCCTGACCACTATGGTCACCCTTGCTGGCACCAACTCAAACTCACGAAGGGACTCAGTTCCCACTTACTCAAACTGCTCTCAGGCAGAGCCTTCCCAGGCCTTCCAGACAGCAACCAGAGAATGGTGAAGAGGCAGCTCTCTGCCTGCCTGCCCACCCCACCTCCCAGTGAGATAACACAAAACAGACTCATGAACAGAAGAAAACCCCATCTGTCCCATCCATATATACAACATTAATATCCAGTTAACCTTTGTAGATTAAAGGTAGTTTATTAGTGGATCATAGTGGCTCATTAACTCTAAGCTGCCAGTGAACAAGCTTATGCATAACCAAATAGCTTCAGTAAAACTCTAAGCTGAGTTAGGTAAGATTTCTTCTCTGAAAGACTGACTACCTGTCAGTGATGCTCAGTGTAAACCTTAAATTCTCATTTAAACCTTTATTTTCTTATTTTAATTTTTCCCTCACAATTTTTACCCATGCAGCTATAGACTTCATATCATTGCCATTTTATCTGTGCTGTGTAATAATGAACATGAAACAATACCTGGTAAATTACTAAAAAAATACTCACAAAAGCCTTTTTTCTCTGAGGCTAGTTCCTTGAACTCTCTCTTGTTTCTCATCTCATGCCTGAGGAGCCAATATACAATTAAAATTGTTAACACCTGTAGCTAGTAATTATGGTCAGTTCTTACCTCTCAACCCTGGAGAATGTCATCTCAGAGAAGGGAGGAAAAGGACATAAAACTTAAAGTTTGAGAAGTAGTGTCACCTGAAGTACGTCCACAGCATGAGGAACCATACTGAAGTCAGTAAATACATTTAGTAATACTTAAGATGTTCTAACACAAGTTTCTGAAGAATTCAGCTTTTGAAAGCTGCAGCTTTGGGATTTGCAGGGAACAAATCTAACTCACTGCTATAAAGGGGGGGGGGGGGGGGGGGGGCAGGGCATAAAGTCCTGTTTATGCTACCCACTCCCACCTATCTCAATCATCAATGCATTCCCCAGTCCCTCCAAACTGCTACTCATGGGATCTCTCCCTACGGTGACAATGTATCAAGGCTTACTTCTCCAATTACATAGGAAATTACCTGATTAAATAGGAACATTGGAATCAAGACCTGCCAGCAGGAGAGAGCAATTAGATAGGCTTAGGATGTCTGTGAATCTGAATCCATAAAAACAGCACCAAGCCAAGGCTTTCGTACTGTTCCGGAAGCTATTTCTACTCCTACTCAGACTACCATAGGCTCAAATAGCCCTGTCTATGCTGTGCTCACACTTTTGGATAACATAGCAGACATGCCCTTGGACTTCCCATGTTAGTGTGGAGTCAGTGATGTTTCCTCACAAGAGTTCCCACAGCTGGAAGTCAGCCAGTCATGGATCCAAGTGAACTTTAAAGTGTTAGTCTGTAGACAGCTCCTTGCTTTATGCCTTTCTTACCTTTTCTTCCAGGCTAATATATACATGTTTACCCCCCCAAAATGTACTGGAATTTAGCCAATAAGTGGCTTTAACTGCCACTTGTTACTTATGCCACAAGAAAATCACAAACAGAGGAAGCTTCTCTTCATGATGATCAGTCCATCACACACAAATGCTTGAATGACAGGAGAACAATGTGCCAGTTGTAGGGTGACTAAATTAAGATTTGCATTTGCTTGTTTTATAAGTCTTTTGAACACTTTCACTAAAAACTTATTTTAGCCAAGCATTAAAGTTTGACAAAGCTACCACATTAGGTTTCTTCACACATCTTTTAAACAGCATTAATGTGAATTATAGCTACATAATTGCTGAAGCTGGCTCAAATTCAGTTTGAATTGCAGTTTCGGAACTCCAAAAGAACCTTGCCCTCCACAAAACTCTTAGCAATTTTGTTGTTCACATAGGACTCCATATCCCAGCATTTAGTGACATTATACTCATAAATTCCCTGTGACACCCCACAGGGGTCCTCATTTCCCCTTATACGGGGGTGGAGGCTAACAGACACAGTATAAAAAGATAGACCAGGCTAACTTGCAATATAAAATTTTAGAGATCTGCTCTTCTTTTTACTGAAGACAGCAGAAACAACACACAGAGTTCCCCTATGCAATGGCCAGCTCATTAACTACACTGACAATACATAGTGGAGCCCCAAATCAGCTAGAGCTCCAAGACTGATCTGCCTGGGCCTCCTCCTACAGCAAGCTGCTGAAAAAAGACCAGACAGTTTATAATCTCAAAAAATCCATGTGTCATTAGAATATCAAATAGGCTATTTTGGTTTAAATAAGGAAGAAGAAAAACTCAGTGGTTAAGATAATAAGATATATGAAAGGCTTAAACATAACTTATAATTCTCTTCCTATAGTTGCAGCCAACAAAGCATGTTACTATTGACCCCTAGAAAGGTATTTCTAGGTAGAAGTCCTGACTCTTCACTCTCTTCTCTTCACAGCAGACTGCCAGTTTTTCCACATAAGTAGGGGGCTGGAGCTCCCTCCTGTAAATCTTGAGCACTCTATACCGCGCAGGTTTGTCAATCTCCTCCCATAGCACAGCCTCCCCAGACAGAGTAATAAGCTCCCTTTTCCTCCAGGAAGGTCTGCTTAACCTCCTTCTTCCACAGAAATACAGCCCAAAAGGAGAACCGAGCAAACCGAACATACAGCTCATTGAACTATAATTTACCACTCTTGGTGGTCCAAGTGGCTACACAACTGAAGTGTCAGAATGTCATTGCAGGCCGTCTGGGCCTTATTCCATATGAAAGGAAATTTTATAGTCATTGTAATGTAGTAAACACAGGTTTTCAGACTCCATTTAGGATCTGGATAAAATCTATGCCAGAGATTCTCAAACCATGTTTGTTTCACAATAAAATAATTAAGGCAGTAACTGTGGTTCCCACCTTTCTCTCAGATCCTTTGTGCTGCAACAAATCGTATACAGTAGTATTTCTATACTTAACATAGCCACACTAAGGAAATCCCGCTTTTCACACCAGTGAACCCTTCCTGGTCTTAAAAAAAAAACAGTCATGTTTCCTCAGATTCATAGACAACATGAATTTTGCTGTATTTGTCAAATGATAAGAACTATATTTGAACTGAAGAGAAATAGATTCATTTTTGAAGTGCAAATATACATACAGAAAAGGAAAACAGTAACCATTTAGAAACTAAGAAAACAAAAAAGGTCTTTCATCTATCTTGAATCTTTTTGAGATGTGTGGACAGTCTTACAGTCAATTAAAAAGGTAGAAAAATATGGACATATCCTACCTGTACTGACGAAAATTTTTAAAAGTTCAAGAAAGTTTATATCAACAGAGGAAAAGATACAGAGGGAAAAAAACTGTAGTTCTATACACAGCATACATGAGAAAACAACTAGCAATGGCAAAATCATTATTGATTTGATGCTGCTGCATGTGTAGCTTTTTAACTAGATGAAGACTTTCAACAAAGTCAGTCAGCTGATGGCAACTGAAATGTTAAGAGGCAACCTGAATGTTTACTTCAAAAGTCAGTAGATATTACTTGATGCTGGGAAAAAAGAAATGGCCAGAATTTTAAATGTGGTAACTCCTTAGCTCTAGCTCCAGCACTGGCTCTGGCCAAATCACTTGAAGAATCTCCCTGAGAGTGGAAAAAACAGCTGTTAAGACACACATTGTAAGAGCTTGGGGCATGACCTTGAAGGGTGGAAACTCACCTGGATTGTTGCTTTTATTACCATCAAGGTTCAGTAGGATTTGAATATTCTTGAGGATGTTTGCAGACATTATTTACAAGGATTTATGTAAACTGTGTTACGGTATTAATCCCACAGATAATTTGGGTTAGGCAACTATCAAATATATTTATGTATTTAGTTAAGCTTTGATCCTGTGAAGTCAATCAGTCACAGACTTCAGTAGGAACAGTTATGTCATCAAATAGTTTTTAAAAAGCATTTAAGAGATCTATTTAAAATGGAGTATTGTTATTAACAAAGTAAAGGTAAAGTAACCATTGTTTTCTTCCCTCTCATATCCAAACAACCTGAAAATAGGTATGAAAAAACCCCAAACAGTCTGTAGTATACTGTTATGGGTTTGTGTGGTGTGGAGGGGTTTTTTTGGTAGCGGGTGAGGGTTGGCAGGGCCGTCTCCTGCTGGAAACTGCCCTGGCTCGGAGCTGGACCCGCCGCTGGCCCAGGCTGAGCCCCTCAGCGACGGCAGTAGCGCCTCTGGCAGAACAGATTCCAGAGGGGAAACCTGCAGGGAGTTGGGGGAGTGGGATGGGAGAGGAACCCCTGTGCGGATCCCGAGGTCAGGGAGGAAGGAGGGGATGCCCCTGCAGCCCGTGGGGAGACCAGACGGCTGTCGCCCCCCAGCCCATGGAGGGGAGTGGGGGAGCAGATGCCCACCTGCAGCCCAGGGAGAGAGGAGCCCACACCGGAGCAGGGGGATGCCCCTGAAGAGGGCTGTGACTCCATGGGAAAGCCCGCCCTGCAGCAGTCTGTGCCTGAAGGACTGCAGCCCGTGGAAAGGACCCACGCTGGAGAAGTTCGTGAAGAACTGCAGCCCGTGGGAAGGACTCACGTTGGAGAAGTTGGTGAAGGGCTGTCTCCCATGGGAGACACCCCACGGCTTAGCAGGGGCCGAGCACGGAGTCCTCCTCCCCCTGAGGAGGAAGGAGCGGCAGAGACAAGGGCTGAGGAACTGACCCCAGCCCCCGTCCCCTGTTCCCCTCAGGGGAGAGAACTGGGAGTGGGGTTGAGGCGGGAGGACGGGGGAGAAGCCGCTCTCGGGTCGGGGGTTACTTCCCATTATCCTAGTTTTGATTTGATTGGTAGTAAGTGTCAACCCACGAGCCTGCCTTTATATTTTCTCCTCATCCCACCGTGGCTGGGGGGCGAGGTGAGGCAGTGGCTGCCTGGTGCTTTGTTACCAGCTTGGCTTAAACCACAACATATACTAATAGAGCTCCTCTCAATTATGATAGTTACCATGTTCAGAGGGAGGCATTGTAACTGTATTTTTACAGTGGTAAATTGTTGTCACTGCCGTTGTGTAGTTTTGCACAATCATAGCAACATTTACCACTTTCCTAAATAAATTTGCCATCGAGTGTTCTCACACTTCAGTGAGATAGTGACTTTACAATTTTACAATTACTCGTGAAATATTTAATAGTAGACATGGACAATGGATGTGGACAATCCCATCCCATGTCCTTGGACTGGACCCAAGCATTAGGCCCCTTTTGTGTCATTACAATTTAATGTTGAGACTTCTGTAAACACTTCCATCTACTAACTGATGAGCCAGAAGAGATTTGGGGAAAACATGATTCAGTTTTGCCTTCAAATGGAGTTTATTTTCTTTTGCAGATACCACTAAATCATGTACACATATTGGCCCTCAGAAACTAGCAAAAATACCTCACTTGAGGTAACAAAAATTCTCAGCCACTCCTTCCTCTGCAGAAAATGGCAGGAATTTAACACTATTAAGCATGATTCTGCTCAACAATTGTGAAGTCACATATAGAATCATAGAATCATTTAGGTCTGAAAAGACCTTTAAGATCATCCAGTCCAACTGTAAACCTAACACTGCCAAGTCCAACACTAAACCATGTCCCTAAGCACCACATCTACATGTCTTTTAAATACCTCCAGGGATGGTGACTCAACCACTGCCCTGGGCAGCCTGTTCCAATGCTCGAAGTTCACAATAGCCTCTTTATCATACAAAATTATCTGCCAAATAGTATCTGTTGTGATAAAGTATTTTTAAGTGAAGCAAAATATCCCAATTACTTGCTGGTGTGCAGCCCCTCTTCTCTGCAGCAAAGCAGCCACAAAGCTGTTAAGTGCCTTAAAAAACATACCTGCATCACAGAACGTGACACCATGCTGGGATTTCCAAGTTAATGCCAGTTAAGTTAGCCATCAAAAACAGGGCTAATGAGCCCAATAATTAATGTACCATGTTGACACGTTTGTTTAGCTACTAAAATCCAAGCTGGCATCTCTGCCTTGTGCAGCACTGTACCTCACAGACATATCAGGTCTTTTGGCACTTTCTCTAACATCTCCATCACGGTACTGCACCACATAGCTGAAGGTAGAGGTGATAACAGGGCAAAGATGGGAAAGATTTCCTGAGGCCATGGAAAGATAAAACTGCAACTGCCGTGGACAGAGGCAGAACAAGCTCTTGCAAAGATGTGAGAAATGCCTTTATTTCAACCTTTTCCAAAACTAGGCAGTTGCTATTGCACATATCTAAGCTACAATCCACAGACTGGCTCTGCCATTAGGCCCTGGAGCAGGTTGTTCCTGCTAGATGTGTTCCTGCTGCAGCAGAGGTAAAGACAGAGGAAAGGATAAGATTAGAGGGAATTTGGTGAGGAGGAAAGATGGAAGTGTAATTCTTTTGGGTCTGGAGACAGGGAAATGATACAGGTGTCAGGAGCTGGGGGGAGAAAGCATTCAGGAAAAAGTGCTACTGGCTCCTTGGCTGACAGAAAGTGCAGGGGACTCTGAACAGGCAGTGCTTGCAAGGGAAAATTCCCTAAAGCAATTACATATATATATTATTCCCAGTTTTGTAATACTGTAAATTTAGCTGTATTGTATTTGAAAATTATGCATGTGTGGCAGATGGGATTTGACTGCATGTCAGAAATTATTTTCATGAGTTTATAAAAGTTGCAGGTGTTCCCACAGAGAAACAGACATGTGAGGTGGGGAGAATATAGTGCAGAGGAAAGCAGAGATGTCTTCCTTTGGAGGAAACTTTCCCTTTATTTTTTGGGAAATAAATAGAAACTAGAAATAGAAAGGAATCAGTAGGGCAATAAAGACTGTCAGTTATCCCTATTTAGAAGACAGAAGAGAGTAGCTAGCAACTGCACCTCAGCAGCAGTAGAAGAGTGTACATTAAGAGTTGATTTTTTGAATCTGAAGTTCTCACATTTGGAGAAAAGTGTTGTGGAATTTTATGTCAGATTATAAATTCCTTAGTCCAGTTTACTGCTTTAATGTCATTTTCATTTTCAAGTTTTCCCACATACCTAACCTGAATCTTCCTTGCTGCAATTTCATTCTAATAGAAGTAATCCAATGCACCACGGTCTGAAATTCCTTTCTCTTTGCACAAGGTCTTTGCATGCATTAAGACTATTTTTCACTCCTTCTGTGAATGCTTTGGTAAATCTGTGATCATCTTTGTCGCTCTTCTCAGAACTGTTACCAACAGGGTAAGGGCTGCATCCTTCTTACAACATGGGAAGTCAAAGCAAAACCAAACTGAAACCAAGAAGTAGGAATGATGCCCTAATTAGAATGGGATTGGGGGCTGGGGGGATAAATATTTTTTGTAGTTACTTGTAGTAGCCCTGAGTGTTAGATTTTTGTTACAGGTCTGTGCTGGTTTTGGCTGGGATAGAGTTAATTTTCTTCACAGTAGCTGGTATGGGGCTGTGTTTTGGATTTGTGCTGCAAACAGTGTTGGTAACACAGGGATGTTTTGGTTACTGCTGAGCAGTGCTTGCACAGAGCCAAGGGCTTTTCTGCTTCTCCCCCCACCCCACCAGCGAGGAGGCTGGGGGGGCACAAGGAGTTGGGAGGGGACACAGCCAGGACAGCTGACCCCAACAGACCCAAGGGATGTTCCAGACCATAGGATGTCATGATCAGCATTTAAAGCTGGGGAAAGGAGAAGGAGGCGGGGGGACATTCAGAGCGATGGCATTTGTCTTCCCAGGTCACCGTTACTTAGCGTGCTGGAGCCCTGCTTTCCTGGAGATGGATGAACACCTGCCTGCCCATGGAAGTGGTGAATTAATTTCCTTGTTTTGCTTTGCTTGCATGCGCAGCTTTTGCTTTACCTATTAAACTGTCTTTATCTCAGCCTACGGGTTTTCTCACTTTTACCCTTCTGATTCTTTCCCTCATCCCACTGTGGGGGGAGTGAGCGAGTGGCTGTGTGGGGCTGAGCTGCCAGCTGAAGTTAAACCACAAGGTCTTTATCTCCAAATTTAGCCAGATTAGTCCTCATTGCACCAATAGTGTCCTCAGCAAACTTGTAAAGACTTTCATCATTTTAGCTCCATCACCAGAGAAAAGAAAGGTGTTCACTGAGAGGAAAAACACTTTCCTATGCTTTACTTTTTACATGGCTCCCTAAAAGTCTGTTACATCTAAGCACTATTTGCTAATCCAGCACCATCTTTCATACTTATGGAGCACAAAAATTTTCCAGTTCTAGATTTCAAATTTTAAAATGTAGGAAGGTTGCTATCATAAGTCAGCTCATCTAGTATTAATTCTTGCAGTACAGTCTGCAAAGAGAACAAGCCAGTGGTATTATATAAACATGCTTGAAAGCGGGGAGGTTGGAAACCCATAAATCAGTTAATGATCATGAGTAAATTGTTCCCAACATGCAGTGAATTTTGAGCTGCTTCACCTTAACTATCATGTTGCCAAGTAGAGATGCCAACACAAGGGCCTTGGCATAGCTTTCTCACAGTTGTTGTTCCTAGTTTTGGCCTTAGAGCGAGTAATGATCTTTTAAAGTCTCTTTTTCCATCCCTTTTTTCACTACCCCCACATCAAGAAAATCATCATATTTTCTGGACTTACTGTGCACTAACATTCCCATTTCTTACTAAATACTTCATTTTATGTCCATTTTTTAAGAATCTTGCAATGTATGAAAACTCTTCTCATAGCTATTAAGTGTTTCTAATAATTACTGTATATAAAAATGCAGCTCTTCTTCCTTTCTTCAACACAATTGAATTGCTCAATCACATTGAGACTTAGTTAATGTCAGTTTGACTGTATGAGTACGATAAACTGCCAGCTGGTCAGCACTTACCTAGCCCTGTCTTTATCCCAACTAGTAATGTCATTGATACCTCCATACGTCTCTTTTCCTAAACAGGCTTAAAGAACATTCAAGTGCGGAACTAACTGAAATAAAACACTCAGCTAAAACTGGAATACAAGTTCTGAATGTTATTCTTGTAGGACTGCTATTATTAGGTATACGAATACCCAGAAGCCTCCAACCAATTATGGAGATGCTATTAGGATAGGCATAGTAGAAAATCATAGAAGATTCAGTGGGTTTATTATTCAAATATATAAGGCCACCAAAGAGTGAGAAGTCAAATGACTGAGGTTATAAAAAAGAGCAGCAGTGTTGCCAGAAATAAAAACCAGACTCCTGTCCACACTGTAACCTGCACTGAACCCTTTAAAAACCACATAAATTGCAGTACGAGGTTGGATTTGACAAAAGATTAATCTAGTATCTCAATTAAAAAATTATCTTATCATGCATTTCAAAAGGAAGGTTTGCTAAAAAATTTTGAATTAAGTTTTCTAGTAAAACAATCCACACCAAAATATCATCATCTTTGGTATCATTACAATCATTATAATCTACAGGGAACATTTATGCTATTGAATTTATGTGACTAAATTAGAATCTTCAAAAAAGGGTGTGTTGTGTTTATTCAGACCAGAAATGTATTCTTCTCAGGGGCAATTTGACATACCAAACTAGAGATATTTCTTCTTAAAGACTTTTCCTGTCTTCATCTACATAGAATTATCTGTTTCCTGGACTTTAACAAGTTACCATAAGGTAGTGCTTGAATTACAGTTTCTCTCTTAGTAGAAATAACAAATAAATAAGTAAACAGCTACTTCTGCATTTTCCCTGTAAAAAAAATAAAATGTTGGTATATCTTTTTTAAGGAATAACAACTCCTCTGTTTCAGAGTCTTCTACCACCAATTGGACATCAGTCAGGAAAGGCCCATTTCTCCAAGGTCAATTGTCCCAAAAATTAATCTGTGAAAATTAAACTGAAAGGAGGCGGCATCTTTTGGCAATGATTTTAGATACTATACTCCTGAAAAATACAACTGTGTATAAAATTAGCACAGTACTCTTTACAATCACAATACTTTGGATAGAGAAGTTAGTTAGTTAAGATTTTGTGAGGATACCTGGGACAACTTCCCACAGAATATTTTTTAAATGCTTCCCAGTTTGTGCAAGGTTATGCCAAAGGGAAAAAGAAGAAATGCTCCTATGTATTTTTATGTACCTTAAGGGATTAGTTGTATCTGGCACAGGGAGTTTAGCTCTATCCAGAGAGGAGAACACCGGAAGACAGAGTAATCATTTCTACTCCCTCACTTCAAGTAGAAAAAGGAATTTTAATGTGGGAGCCCAAAAATTGCATTCAGCTCATCTCCACACTCTGCCTCACAGGAGCATGCTACAACCAACTGCAAGAGCAACATATGCTCCCTTTTTCAAGGAACCCACTGACACCACAATCAAGAATCTCCTTTCATTTACATTTACCTCAGTTAAATTTGCCTAAATATAAATGAGATAAAGCTACATCATAATAAGTCTAGTTTGAGGACAAAGCTAATACAAATGGTAAGTTACAAACAAGACAGAAAAAATAGATTCCAACTTAATAGCATTTTACAACATGTCTTAAAGTCATGAAATACATCCAGTGACTTGTCATTCAGATTCCCTTCTTCAGTAATACATTAAAGAAAAGGACTGATGTTTTGGTTAAGGTACTTGATTAGGGCCAAAAAGATGCCAGTTTGTTTTCCACTCCTCAGAAAACTGTGGGCAAGTCATGTAACTTCTAAAAACTCATATAATAACAACTTTACGTCAAGATATACTCATTGGAAAAGAGAAATATTTTGGCCAGTGTTCTAATAAATCACTCATTTTAGTCTAGTTTTTCTTGATTGTGTACTTCTCAGAAACTCGGTCCTGTCCAGGAATTTCAGCAACAGAGGTCAGAAGTCTGGACCTTGTGATCCTTCATATTAACTATAAAAAACATCTTGAGTCAAACAACATGTTCCAATGTCAAAAAAATAACTATGTGAAAATCCATTTTTTGTTGGAAGTCCACTAGTGGCTATGTATAAGTAAACAACTTGTGAAGGAGAGCAGGAGAAAAGCAATAGAGGCACAGAGATTTCAAGGTCTTTTCATTGGCCCAGAAAGTCAGTCATGGCCTGTATAAAAATGATGGGTGAATTATGATTAAAGTTCCACTATCTGCCTCATGACTTGCAATTCTACTGAATGATGTTGTTACTTTGAAGGAAGCCCAAAGGTACATGCACAGAACAAAGTCAGAGGTCCAAAGCTTATTTTTCTGAATACCTCATTTTTAGTATGCAGTTATTGAGATTCCGAGCTACTCTAAGCTTAACTGATCATTACCACTTTAACAATAGCTGTTTTGTAATACAGCATCTGTTGAAGCTAGCACAAAGTGACCATGCAGTTTTAGAAACCTTTTTTCTCTTTTCCACCTAACATTTGGTAGCTTCCTAGGTTCATTTTGTACATTGTAAAATAGGTTGCCCCTCAGTTTTGAAATGCAACAAAGGATGTTTACTGATACTGATGGCTTGAATGAGATTCTCATGTACTATATTTATCTCAATGCTACATGCCATTGCTCACCTGATGTGAGCAAGATAGTTATTTCTTCAGCTATAGTTACCTTGCTTTGCAAACTCCCTGTCATGGTTTAACCCCAGCCAGCAACTAAGCACCACGCAGCCGCTACTCAGTTTCCCCCTCACCCCCAGTGGGATGGGGGAGAAAATCGGGAAAAGAAGTAAAACTTGCGG
Source organism: Haliaeetus albicilla (assembly GCF_947461875.1). Taxonomy (NCBI): domain Eukaryota; kingdom Metazoa; phylum Chordata; class Aves; order Accipitriformes; family Accipitridae; genus Haliaeetus; species Haliaeetus albicilla. The sequence continues at coordinate 26,438,421 of NC_091503.1, read as the reverse complement.
GTTGAGATAAGAATGGTTTAGTATAATATAAAAAGAAGAAACTAATAATGATAATGATAACACTAATAAAGTGACAGCAGTAATAATAAAAGGATTGGAATATACAAATGATGCACAGCACAATTGCTCACCACCCGCCGATGGACGCCCAGTTAGTCCCCGAGTGGCGATCCCCCCGCCCCCACTCCCCCCAGTTTATATACTGGACATGATGTCCCATGGTATGGAATACACCGTTGGCCAGTTTGGGTCAGGTGCCCTGGCTGTGTCCTGTGCCAACTTCTTGTGCCCCTCCAGCTTTCTCGCTGGCTGGGCATGAGAAGCTGAAAAATCCTTGACTTTAGTCTAAACACTACTTGGCAACAACTGAAACCATCAGTGTTATCGACATTCTTCTCATACTGAACTCAAAACATAGCACTGTAGCAGCTACTAGGAAGACAGTTAACTCTATCCCAGCTGAAACCAGGACACTCCCCACTGCCTGCTTCTCATCATATCACCAGCAAAAGATGAAAGCATCTCCAGGTATCATAACTGCCTCTGCTCCTTGGTGTTCCCATGCCTGTTGTTGCACTTGAAATCCAACAACAGTAGACAGATTTCTGGACACAGGCTTTAATTAGTGACAGCCTAAAATAATTGCAGGCTCAACCAGTGAAATGGGGCACTCTGAGAATTTAAAAAAATAAACCATAGTAGCATTTTTACATCTAACAATGACATTAATACAGAATTCAGCATTTTCCCTGTCCTTCAAAGCCCACTAGTGAACATGTTGCTTTCTTCTCTCAGGTAAAGTCAGGCTTTTTAAACCTTGCAGGGGGGAGTCTGTCACTGCAGAACAAGTTTTAAATACGTTGCATTGCTATGTCTGCAAAACGGCAATCATGAGGAAATACACTTTTCTTTCTAGGCGTACATAGTTTTTGGCAGTCAGAGTCATCAGCACACTCTGGGGAAACAAAGGAGTTATCAGTCTGATATAAGTAGGAAGTTAAACAGTGCTTTGGCATCACTGAAGCCATGTGCTAGTGAATCTGTTCATTAGAAAACAGATAATATTTCCCCATGGGTGAAAGGAAATTAAAAATAATGTAGAAAGACTCCTCAGCAGCAAGCAAGAAATATGTACTTCATTACTCTGAGGCTTCATGAAGAAAACTCTACTTCAAGCTACTTAACCTTGCTTCAAATGGCCTGGCCTTTAAATACAGCTTGATGCCTAGCTCCTCTTCAAATCAAGATGAAGCTCTAAGTCTCAGCTCCAGTTCACATCTTCGTCTACACTAACCTCGCACATCTCTTATTTCAGAATCCTGCCAAGATTTCATAGTAAAAAAAAGAAAGTGATTAGACATGACACAGTTATTCCATCTCAGTGAGTCAAAAAAATGTCTGTACTGAAGACTGCAGTACAATATGAAGCATCTGATGTACCAATGCTAACTCACCTTACATGAAAGTTTATTTCCCCCAGGCAGGCTTCTTTTAATATTTAGAGTTAGCTTTAAATGAGCCAAGTCAGATATATCTGTGCTAAGCTGTCATTTACAATACAAATATATACTCAGTTTTGCTTTGTACTCTTTAAGAGGAAACAGGCACACAAATCTGCTTGCAATATTTTAGCAGGTGCAAGTGCCCGGGACAGCCCCTGTGAGGAGCAGCCGGGGCTGCCCAGGGCCGGACACAGCCGGTTCCCACCGGTTCCCGCCGGCTCCATCGGCCCCACCGCCGGGCACAGCTGAGCCCCTCAGCCACGGGCGGGCGGCTCGGGGAAAGCCTGGGTGAGAAAGGGCGAAACGCTGCCCAGGCTGAGGGGAAAACGTGCGAGGAGCAGCCCTTAAATTAATTTTCCCCAAGTCAAGTCTGTTTTGCCCATGATGGTAATCAGTATGAGGCTTCCCTGTCTTTGTCTTGACCCACAGGTTTTTTCATCTTATTTTCTCCCTGTGAGAGACTGAAAGAGTTATTGTCTCAAACGTTGTGGTGGGGCAAGTTCTGCTTGAAGAAAACCCTGCACAGCGAGGACCCAAGGTGGAAAGCCCATCAGCTCAGACATCAGCAACAGGAGGGGGAGGGCATGCTGGAGGCTGCAGCTCCCCGTTCTGATAAGCTGTTCTGATACAAAGATCAAACCACGGCCACGTCTGCAGGGAAGGAGAAGGTACTCCACAACCCAGCCCCAAGCCCAAAGGCTCACAAACTGCTCATTAGCCTGAGGAGTTCGGGTGCCCACCCGAAGGAGGGGCCAGGATGACAAAAGGACACAGACTGAAGCCCCGGGTGCACAAGCCCACCGGGACTGGACCCGTTGGCTGACTGAACCAACGCTGCACCCAGGACCGGTGAAATCTTTCTCTCTTCCCTTTTTCTCTCTCTGTCTTCTTCTCTCTTTCCTTTTCCTTTTCCACAATCCCTACACCTCATCCGTTTCAAGACATAAACCGTTGACCAAGTCTGAGACTAAGAGTGGATCCAGCCGCCCCTGGGCCCTTCTCTGAGGAGGAGTCTGGAAAGCAAGGGGGTCTGCTCTGAACCTCGGGACTCAACGGGAGGGATCTCCTAATTCCCGGAATCGATGTATATGGTTATCACGGGTTACGCGGTTTACAGAAGTAGTCTTATGCCAACTCCTGTTGTGAGAAAACCCTGCCACCTACTACCATGCCTCCCCAGTTCAGTGTGCTTCTGTCATGAATAAAATCTTTAACTGATCATTCGGTGTTGTTTCACTTTAATTTAGCCCAAGGGAATTCCAAATTAAACACAGCTCTCTGGTCTCTCCGGTTTGGGTTGTGACACTCCCCCTGCCCTGTTGAGGAGGGTGAGCAAAAGAGCAGCTGGGTGGGGGCTTCACAGCCAGCTGATGTCAACCCACCACAAATACCTGTCGGAAGGATTGAGCATCTAATGAACTGATTATTTATTAAAAAGCCAGTGCTGGAATACATGTACAAATAGCAACAGATCAACGGGTATAGAGAGATAACATGACGCCAGGGCTGCTAACAGAACTATTTGGTTTTTAAATGATGGGTTTTAAAAAAAAAAAATCAGTACTCAAAAAGTAGAAGCTATTGAAGTAGAAGGAAAGGGAAGCACTCTATCAGTCTTCAGAATAAGAGGAAGACTGATGCCAACAATTACCAAATTGTAAGTGTAACTGGGGAACCCATATTAGAAAGGAAAGTCATTCTTTTATATCCATGCTCCACAGAGACATATATGCAATTATATTCACACTTAGATTAAAAGAAGAATGCCTCATGTAATGATAATGTCTTCCAGTTTCTGACAACACAGCTGTTAGGTCCATGTTTCAAGAACTATGATCAGCAAGAGTATATGTATAAAAGTCTAGAGAAAAAAGGTGGTATAACAACAATACCTGATTTTCTTTTAAAATTAAATATCCGAGGCAAGATCACACTAACTCATGTATCTAATTCAGATTGGCTTGGATATAAATACTAACTACCAAATACCTTGCAAACTAAATGAAGCAAACTGACTGAAGCAAAGCAAGAAAGCTCTTGGCCTGTAGAATGAAGTACAGTATACAGTTAGCTACTAGCCAGCCCTATTGCACTTGTTATGTAATAACCAGGAGGAAGAGTTAACTATTATATTCTTAAATTAAGCTGCTGTGTGGACAGGCAAACGTTGCAAAACCAGAATGAAGAAAATACCTGTGGTAAAAATGGACGCAAAATAATCCAATTATATGGAAACATAAATTACTTCTGGAAAGGGAAAATGAAACATTTTGAATTTGGGAAGCAGGAACCTGGAAAGGGAAGTGACGGGGGAAAAAGAGAATTAAAAAAAAAAAAAACCAAAACAGAAAAACACAGAGCTGAATTATGTGAAGAGCATTTCCTAAGGGTCTGGTCAAAAGTGACAAATGGAATGTCCTAGGCACCATGCAAACAATTACAGACACACCAGTCCCAGCATCAGGAAGGAGGTTTGCAAGTGCCTTGTCAGGCAGGCAGATGGGCTTAAACAAAGAAATGTGAGCAAGTTGGGAAAACAAGGTAACAATAAAACAAGAGTTTAGCATAAAAGCAGCTACCTCTGTATTAGATATGTTTGGTAGAGGAGATGTGAGACACCAGCAATAAACAAACTATCCATTTTGGGGATGCCCGCTCGACTTCAGGTCACAAAGCAGGGTGGCAGAGAGTGACACTGTGTATCTCAGCTGAAAAAGTAATTTGTTGAACAACTGGAAAAGAAGAGTAAAACTCAATAGCTAAAATGCTTTCATTTCCTAGCATTTGGGAAGGAAACAATAAACATCCCCTTGGTTGAGATTTATAGCAAGACACTTCATACACTATTAAAAAAGAAATGTGATTCATTCTTCACTGGCAACAGGGCAGATGGGAAGTCACATAGCAATTTATATTAATTTTATTGCCTATTTTCACTTTTTTAGAGTGGAAACGGTGTCCACTATTTATACATTTATTCACTTCCACTAGTGGTTTTTGGTTTAGTATTTTTCTGGAGGTACCACTAATTAAAGATGGAAAAGACATTATTCTCTGTATAGTCTAATAAGTTTTCCTCATCCTTTCCAAAACGGCAGAAACTTCTTCATAGTTAGTTCTTCTGATCACTCTGAATGATTTGGTCATGACTTCACTAGTGCCTGTTGGTACTTGCTGTTTTAATCACTATAAAGGAGGTTGCCAGGGTTCTATCCCAGAGAACATTAGCCTTTATATGTGCAGCTACTGACCCTTCAACGCGAGGTCAAGTCTCAGACTCGTGTATCAAAAACAAGCCACTGTTGGCCTAGTCTCACCCTTATTTTTGCAACAAGAGATCACTGACTTCTGACTCATTTATCAGCTGCTGAAGATTTGTTTGTTTGGTTTTCCTTTTATTGTACCAAATGCTGCTTAGATGTCTGCAAACTTTGTTTTCATTTTGTTTATGTTTTTCTGGAAATGTGTTTTCCTACAGAGGTTTCTGAAGCAGTCATCATCTCTTCTTTCCCAGATCTTTGTGTTTTGGGACACAAAATTCAAGTAGTGACCTGTCTACTGCCAGATGTAGGATATCACATTATGTGTAGCACAGGGGAAAAATATGCCCAGAACCACAGATTTCTAAGAACTTCAGTCACTTATTCCAGGAATAATATTCCTGGTGTACACCATGCTGAAGCTGTGACCGCTGGGTGCTATGTTTGTTCACATATGCTCACAGCATGGACAACAGTTCCACAAGCTGTACCTTATTAGATCCAGCCAGTTTGCCCACTTACTAAGTCATATTTTATGGTTTGTTTCTGGCATAACTACTTCTTGAAAAGCCATTGTCCCACATTTGTTTCATGCCTGAAATCAGTCAGACCTGAAGACAGTTCTCTCCCTGTGACATTCCATTATGCCAACCAGTACTCACTAACAAAAGCCAAGTATTTAACCAAACTTCTACAGGAGAAAAAGAATGGTCGTTCAGTGACAACAAAAAAGGCAGAATATCTTTCCGTCTTCTATCATCAAAAGATGAAAAAAAAAAAAAGAGGTTCACTTGCTTAGTGCTACAAAAACAGCGGCTGAAAAAATGGTTCATTAACTCAGGAGTCAAACAGTTGCGTGATGGATTAGTTCAAACTGAATCTGATCCCAGAGATGAGGAAAGCTGGAATGTCTTCTTTCTATTCTGTGATCCCTGTTCCTCCCAACTATACCTTATACTCTGGGAATATCTGTATGATATAGCTGTGTTTTCTGAAGTGCTAAATAATATGCTATCAATTTTAATCTCCCTTAGATTGATCCCTGAGGTTAACCATTTCAAACCTATGAAGTCTGTCTACTGTATCTGATAACCAAAGTCCTTTGAATTATGCAGTGATCTTATTTTTGGAATACTCTTAAAATAAACAAAATCTGATTATTTCTTACATACATGGTCAGGGAAAAGAAACCCAGAGAGAGCACTGTTTTACACAGGAAGTTTATGGCAGAGCTTAAAGCTTAAACCCAGCTTTCTGCCAAGCCACTGTTCTGAGCCTGAACCTCACAGGCATCCTTTCACCTTCCCATTTATAGTCAAAAGTACAGCCTATTTACATACTTAGCATTTATAATAGTTGAGCTTGATCCCAGCCACAGTTCTCCCCCCCTGCCCCGTGATGCCGTGACCACATAAACAGGGACAAAATGTTTCTGTTAGATTAAGCCAAATTAAGGAACACTCAAGCATGAGTGACTGTGCTTCTGACTTGCTCCAGTGGACTCTGTCCATGTGGAAAGGTGAAACCACATCTACTCTAATTTGCTGTGGCATACACACCCTTCCCCTCCCCTGTTCTGAAGGAGCAAAAGGTGACACATGCCTATCGGATAGATGTTTGCTCTAATGCCTTATTGTGTAATTAGAGATTTCTAAAAAAGTTGCCATGATTCTTTTCCTGTCCTACTCATTTATTCACACAGGATTGTAGATTATTCTTGTGGTAGAGCATTCTTTAAACACTAATTTACAGTAGCAGCAGCCAGTTCTGTTCAGCTACCTGAGGTTTGAGTAGGAAAAAAGTATGGAGTAGTATTTACTGAAGAAAATAAGGCAAAAAATACAAGTGATTCAGAACTAGATTTTACACAACTAGAGCAAGGCACTTGAGCAATCACAGCATGCTGAGTAGCAATCTGCCACCAAGAACAGAGACCAGTAAGACCATGTGGGAGTTAAAACTATGCATTGCCATGTGGTAGATAACAAAGACCTGAATATTTCCATTTTTTTGCACTTTCAGAATATCCCCATAAATGAAATCAAATGTAACCCATGTCTTGAGGACCAGAAACTGTTGCTTCTCACTTTGAAACTGAGAGCTTGCCCCCACGTTGTAGGAATGACTTTGAAAGGAAAAAATGACCTATGAGAAAGCTTTCTGATAACAGGGGAAAAATCCCTCATTTCCAAATTGCCTTTCCCCTGTAATCAAATTCCACATAAAGGCTGTCATAGGAATAACATGACAGCCAGTTTCTCACATGAGAGAATTCTTTGTGGGAGTTTTGCCTGGACTCAAAAGCTCCCATGTCTCTCATCTACTGCCATTGCTTTGATTAGCTGTTTCTTTTCATCTCAAATTCTGATGCTATCAAACTCATGGAAGCAGGTAGTAAGAAAGGTACAGGGGGATGTGGGGAGGGGGTTGCCTGTTTGGCTTCATTTAAAATATTCTTTGTTGTTTTCAAAATATTTTTATAAGGGTAACTTGCTAGGAAATTGTCTGTAAAAAAAAACCACTGCTGCTCTCCTAAGTGCTTCAGACTGCTGACTGCCAGAAAGTGGGGGTGGAATGGGAGGAGTTCAGCTGGCAAAAATATGTGCCATGGAAAAAAATATTTTCAGTAAAACACTAAACTTTTTCTTTTTTTTTTTTTTTTTTCAGTTTAGTTCACTTTTTAATTTTTGGAAGAGTAGCCAGTGCTATTTTTCATTCTCTGACCCATTTGTAATGTCCTGGAAGGATCTTCTCTGTGTGCTGAACTAGACTTTTGGCAAAATGAAGAAGTTGGTCCCTCAAAAATCTATCCCCAGTTGAGATTATTTATATTATAATAAAAGACTTTGAATGTTTTCAGCCCACATTGGCCTATACATAGGTAGCAGCCACGTGCACATAACAGGAGGGGTAATCTAAAGGACAGAGTCCTGCACACACATTCAAGAGGCAAGAGGTTTGTTTACACTGAAACACTTAAGTAACATTGGGAATTAATTTAGGGATCACTAGCTGCTTGACCATAGTGCCATATGTAGATATTCACAGGCCTTTGGCAGACATTTGTCAGTGAATTAAAATGAGCTGGCTAAACCTCTTGCTGATGGCAGGTACCTGTCACACCCCTGCCTGTTGTCAAACCCTGAAAAAAGAAAAAAAATTCAGCATAAAGCATGAAATCCAACCAGCAGCTGAGAGATTAACCTGATATGCTAGGCTCCCCCAGTTCAGGAACTGTGGAGGAGTTGGATGTCTGTGGCTTTGGGGCACAAAGTGCAGTGGCGGATGAGATGTGTGGGAAGTCATGAGCAGTAGCATCTTCAGGAGAATAGCTAACATGCTGTTAATTCACAGTCTGGCTTACTGAAGTAATTTTCCAGTGTAGACAACAAAGAAATAAAGTTCCAGGCTCCACCTATGACAGAACTGAATCTGCTTCATGCCTCAGCTACCCCTCTAATGTTATAGATAATGTTATTCTATGTTATAGCTAATGTTATTCTAATGTAGTGGGTTACTCCAAGGATAATTCCAGCAATGTTTCGGTAAAGTGATCAAGAATCAGTGGATAAATCTGGAAGGGACCTCAGGAGGTCGAGTAGCTCAACTTAAGTGATAAGATAGATCATCTTAGCGCATAGTTAATTAATGACCTGACATTAAGAGCATGCAACTATGATCCTGAGCTGGCAATATGACAGGTAACTTACTTTTAAATAGTGACATAAGTCATTAAAATCTTCTCAAAACTCAGTATTATGTATTGCCTTCTAATTTCAAACTTACTTTCATCACCTGACAAAAAATGGAGTGAAACATAGGCTGCAGTCACATGAAAATTGGGAAACTGTTCTAGTAACTTCATAGTCAGCATTAGGAAGCCATCTGCAGTAAACCTGATTTTTCCTGATTTCCCACAAGTTATTAAAAAGAAAAAGGGCCTTTTCATATGAAATACTGCACGTATGGAATTCAGGGCAGGAGGGGAGTGGGGAGAAAATAAAAGAAAACCGCCTGTCTAAATTGAAGTAAATTATACAGTCTTCACTCTGAAACCCTTGGCATCTCTTAGAAGACATTTTGTAAGAATTTGGAAAAGATTCAAGGTATGTTTTTGATAGGTGCAAGTAACTCAAGAACTTTTTTCTGATTGATCTAATCAGCTGCAGTACCCATCTCTTCAATGTGAGTGTCTAATGCGTGCAATCAGTCATCATTAATATAATCTTTCTACGCATCTAAGAATAGTTTCTTTAAAACATATAAATAATTACAGTGTTCATAGCATCACTTAACAGTTCATGTTTGACACTTCTGCCTAATGACCATCTCTGACCTCGTACAAAGGATGAGGTGACCACATCATCTCTGACATGGTCTAAATTATTTTATTTCTGTATGGTGAAGAGTATGAACTTTGAAAAATAACTTAACCTTGACAATTCAAAGTGTCTCCTAGGACACCTACTCCTAGATATTATGTTCTGAATAGAAAACTGTATTCAAGAAATAGAGTTTTTTAGACTTATGGGAATACTATAAATCTCTGAAAGACCAAACTCCTAAAGAAAGACTCAGTGGAACTTGCTGGAGCAAGGTCAGGATAAAACACACACCTTCATCCTGTAAGAACAGGATTTCAGTGACCTCAGTCAAGATATTCTTCTTCCTAAGGTTTTCCATTTAAGAGCAGCTATACCACACAGCCAGAAGTTAACCTCCAGTCCTGCAAAATGCCAGGCTTCATGCCATGTATGCAAAAACATAAGGGCTATATGGACCCATTTCTAACACACAGAAAGAGATTTTATTTGTATACAACAATTTGAATTACTAGGATCTACAGGGTCTTCTCTGTGCACTAGTTCTCATGCTGCACTAAAAGAGAAAGATACGAGCTGAAAAACAGTGAAAAAAAAAAAAGATGGGAGAAAAAAGAAAAGGGAAGGTAGGTTCATCAGAGGACAGTGCAAGGGAAAAAAGAATTTATCTCACCTAACGGATCTTGGAAATGCAGCAGAAGAAACTGGTCCAATTTGTTAGTTTTCTCTTTTTTTTCCTCCAGACCTTTTACATTTGCAAGCAAACAGAAATATATCAAAGATATCTATCTATGTCCTCTATCACTCACTCCTCCCATGTAGAAAAATCTGCAAGGCATCAGGTTTAGAGCTAGTAATTCAGGTCAAAAGTGGTAACGCTATTTAAGCAATAATGTACAGTAGAATATAGCCAGTTCTTTCTATTCATTACTAGTTTGTGTCCACACTGATTTGCCTGTGAACTCAGTTATTCACTTATTTTCCCAAATGAGTTTTCACTCAGAAGGCATGTTCTCTCTCTTATTAATGTTGGGCTTGATCAATGGCATGTTGAAGAGGATGAAATTATATGAGTAGTTCAAGGGGCTTTGGAATAGGTCCATGCTTCCAAATTACTCACCACAGCCTCATTGCATAGTAATTATTATTTTTCTTTGGTTTAATATTACCTTATGCCAAGCAACTTCTCTTTGTCTTGCTGTTTGAAATAGTATCTCTTTTAAAGTAATAGCATGCATTGGGTTCAAATTCATACTGCTGTTTTCAGTTATTTATTTTCTGATGTCCTGTTAGAGGTGTATTTCCTTTCTTAATTTATAATTCTTGTGAAGAATATTGTTTGCATTTTCTGTGTTATTTGACAGCTATCGTAGGACTAACTAGGTTGCAAAACATTTTCTTTTGGTTATGATTATTTTCTTTTGCATAAACTTTTTGAGAGAAAAAAGTGAAGCAACTGTGGGGGAGAAGAATGTGTGTAATATAGAGGTGCTTTTGCACATGTAATTTAAGATGAGCAGATCCAGATTTTCAAAAGCATTTACCTGTCTGTGTGTAGCCTGACATCTCATCAAATCCATCTAAATAGTAAAAAAATTACTGTGTGGTTTTACATACATAGCTATGAAAACCTAACTTTTTTATATGTAAGTTTCAGACATGTTGTTTCCTTCTTCTCCTCCCTCTCTGCACTCCCCCAGCTTTGTCCCTCCTATCTGAATGTGCAATCTTTTCTTGAGCTAGCTTTAGGTTATTGCTGACTCTGCGTGGCATACTTTGCATCATGCTAGACTCTTTAAAGACACAGCCAATGATGAAACATGAAATTAATTTCATTATATTTTGAGACAGTGACCTGAAGATTGACATTTCTGTTTTCACAAACACCCACTTATATGTTTTTCAGGACAGAATATTATTGTTTCATTGAACATTTTTTTACCAATTTTTCAACTGGCTGCTGGCCAGAGATAGATCTAGAATAAGTTTATCATATTTTATACTTATTAGCCAAACAGTTTGTGATCCCCACAAATAATCATACATCGGTATTACATTGTGAAATCAGTATTTCAGTGACAAGATTTTGTTCGTCTGGAAGAGAAATTATAAAAACTGCATTCAGCTTTGTCCAAGATATATTTTCAATTATGAAAACATTTGAAATTTTATTAATCAGAGTGAGGATCTTATTTTCTTTACCTACTTAAAACTTTCATGAGAATTTCATAATCGGGACAAACAGAAGCTAAAATTCTTGTTATAAATGTATCACCTTGTACTCTCTCAAAAGCCTGTGATGCTTTCATGGTTTGAAATACTACAAGCTGACTACATTATATTCCCTTATATTTGAGACACTGAAATAAGATCTTAACTCTCTAAATCAAGTTTAACTCCACAAAACCAAAATTGAAGTCTTATTTGGAGTCATTGGATCAAACCCTTGGGACAAAGTTTATTTGTACTGGAGTTCATTCATATGTATGATCTACACGATCAGGATAGTTCATTCTACCCTTAAACTCCATAGCTTCTCCTGACCCAACCATGAACATTTGGCTAATGCCTAAAACACCTAAATCTCTACCTTTTCAGTAATTCTCAGGAGCTTTCTTAATTAAAAAAATACATTTTTACTTCTGTGACAGTGGTGGATTTATAATCATTGGTGAAAAAGTTTTTAGAGTTACTGCCTCATCTGAGGAAATATGGCTGCCATCCCAAAATCTATCCTTCTAGAAAACATTGAGCATTATTCCACTTCTATTTGTACTTTAGACCCAGTTTATGGCATTCAAAGGATAAATGAAGGTCTTCCGAGCATCATAAGCAGACCTCCTTCCTTGTCAAGAGTGTCCTCTACCCTAACTAAACACTGAAGTTTCACATCTAACATTTACTTTCTGTAGGCCCCATCACCATGCCCATTCCATGTCTGATATACCTGAAATTCACTCTCTTCTATTTTCTTGCTTCTGCCTTTTTCATTAGCAATATAATCATACACAGTATGATTCTCCCAAAGAAACTCATATTTAATGTGACTTTCCTCATTCAAAAACCTCATCCTACTCATTCTTAAACTCATAGAAAGTATCCACTGATACTATTTTTCAAGTTCATTTCTGTACTTCTTATATTTTAGCTTCTACCACTTACACTCAGCTAAAAACACTCTTAAGATCTCTGCTGACTCCTTAAAACATCCTTGTTTCTTCAACTTTACCATAGGTGACAACATTCATTGTCTTTAAAATCTTGTCCTGCCTTGATTTTTGGCTGTTCTCGTTGTCCATTTCTTTCATGTGATCTTTGGAGGATTTTCACGTTCACCTTCATCTTCCCAAATGGACTTCAAGAGAATGCCATAAATTCAACTCTGTCATCTTTCCAGATCACATCTCTGAAGGAACCCATACCAGAACTTCATGAAATCCTGTGCCTCATCTCCAACAACAGCTGAATGCAGATAATAAATAAATAAATAAATAGGCATATTTTAATCCTTCCTCTGACCAATTCACCCATTTGCAACTTAAGGAGCTAGGCAAATTTCCTGTGCATTTAGTTGCCCTCAGTGGACCTCCGTGGCATATAGTAATCTTGCCTCCCACATAACCTTTAGCCACAGGACATTGTGAATGCAAGAATTTCCACAGCTTAACTCGATGTTGCCTGAAAAATTACCATCTTCTGTTTGCCTTGAACCTGCCACACTCTAGCTTCCTGTTATGCCCTAATTACTGATTACAGCCTCATCCAACACAAACAGTCCCTTTCCAAGCCACTAGTGATTTTTACATATCTTTCATATCCTTCCCCACATCTTTTCCAGGGTGAAGAATCCTAACTCAGTTGTCCCTTAAAAGGAAAGTACCCATAGTAACTTACTGGCATAAGCAAATAATTGTCATCTTACTACTCATCTGCTTTTCTAGGTGATTTTTAAGCACGCTGTATGACAGCGGTTCCTGCAGAAGTACACTGTCACTGTGACCCTGCTAACAAACTTCAGTAAAACTTACTAAACTTAGAATCTCCAAGAAACTCTTCTCTAATCATCAGGCTGGTGAAGGCTCTCATCTTCCACCACTACATTGTGCCACTCTATTCTCTAGCCTTGACAAATACAAGCTTACACAGCTTAAATTCATTTAGACATTGACTTTCCTAGTCCACAGTTCTTCCCTGGCCATCGCTTATTTTTTCTCCTTCCCTATTACATCAAAGAGAAGCTGTCCTTCACTAACCACACCATCTCTTGTTCCATTACAGGGCATTAATTCCCCACTCAGAGAGGCCAATGAGAGCTTCATAGCTTACTCTGCACCATCATGTTTGTTCTGGGCAAAGAAGCTGCATATAAACACAGAAAGCTGATCTTAAACATTTCCTTTTCCATTATACCTCAAAAAATAACCTACAGCCAACCTTCAACATAAATTGTGATCCAATAGACTAGATCTCACAGCCTATTATGTTGTCTACAACCTTGCTCCATTGGTTTACTGCTTTGCATTTACTCTCATATACTGTTGGAGAATTGTTTTGCAGAATGCAAAGCCTAGATAAGAGGTTCCTGATCCACAGCTAAAATTCCTTGGCACCGGAGGCCATAGCCACAAAGCTAGTTGTAAACCTAACTTTCCAGTGACATCAGAGGGGAGAAAGGCAACTAAGTATATTTGTGCTCTCATTATGTACTCATTGAAATAACATTAAAAGATGCATTTTAAAATTTTTGTATCATTGAAGCAGTTTCAGCCCTATCTAATAGACAGATTCAGTTTACATCTCGAAGTACTGCTTGTTTTTATTGTTTGTCAGTATGTGGAAGACACACAAGTCTTTATGTATCATTTGCAATTTTGACTATGTTAATATCAACCAGCTGATGAACCTTAACTAGGAACAACAACAATATCTAAAAATCTGTGTTCTGCCAAATACACATCTGAATTATACAAAGCATAAATACATAAACCAGCTGAAACATCTGAAGAGAGTTCAAAGTTCTCCAAAGAACCCCTATTGCCTTCCATCTATCTCAGAACCCTGCTGTTTAGAAACATTAAATGCTTGCAGTCATTCTAATGTTTTGTCGTAAAGATTTTATCTGACTCACTGACAGTACCTAGTCGGTGCTGTCATCCCCAGCTACAAGGGACTGAGGCTGAAGAATAATTGTATATATCTTTTAACAGCTGTCTTGGATTTTTCTACATTTTACAGATTTTTATGTCTAGTCCTAAAGTTTCAACTCTGTTCGTTTTTGCACCACTTGAAAACTTGTCTAGTCAGCCCACTTTTGCCTCACTTCCTTGCTGTTCTCCATTCTGCACAGCTAAACAGCAAAACGTGCCATTTCACCTCTACCATATTTTGCTGAATGTCAGAGGTCATGAATTCAAATACTTTACTGTTTGGAACCACTTCTGTGACAAAAAAATGTCTTCTTCCACCCACTCATACTAATATACTTACTGATATATGCTATCTTTCATGTCTCATTCTCCCCTTTTTAAAGGATATTACATTGTTTATTTTTATTAGCTGTAGAGCTATAATTTCATAATGAACTCATGGACTCAGACAGAATGCCAGATGAACAATATTGATAGTATTTTTCAAAGAACTAGGAAGTTCTGGCTTCAGTGATTTATAAGTTTTCTTAACTGGCATCAGAAATAACGCCGCTTAACAAGAGCACTTTGCACTTCATAATTAATCAACTATAAGCTGTTTTTGTTGTTAGTAAGTATTATTGCTAATACATTGCTACAGTTCATACTTCAACACTAAGTAACCACACCTGCAACAAGTTTTTCACAACGGGTTTTATCCTTCCTCTGAAGAACCTCACTTTTGAAAGACCGTATTTTCAATATCTCAGGTTTATCCAGAAACACCTATCAGATCTGTTTTCTATCTTTGCCATGTTATGTTTATGTGGTTCTATTACTGTTCAGTTGGTCCTGTTTATAAAATATAACTTCATTCTTCAGGTGCCTACCTTGAAACGCACGTATTTGGGGAAAAAACATCAAATTGACCCTGGCTTTTTCATAAACGCAATGGAAAGATAGGGAGTAACTGAACTCCAGGGTAAAGCAAATCATGTTGTATTATACGCCATATGCACTGACCAGCCAGATTAGGACAAGAGATAAGCAATAATTTTTATTACATGATGTAAACAGCAAGAGAGAACAGAGACAGGTGAACCCTTGGAAAACTCCACCTTGTACTTGGCATGCTTGGGGCTAAGCTGGTACTGGCACAGCCTTTCCTTGAGGCTGTGCATGAGGCTTTTTCTTCCTGCTCTAGGACATCAGAAGAATGAGTATATTTTCTGTAATTTTTCCTGTCTTTTTAATGAATCACAGCTGGCTATGCCCAGCAATACACAAGTCATTAAAATATTTACATGTCACCTCAATAACTGTAAGTTAATATGTACTTCATGGAATCCTTTCTATTGATGTTTTTCATTGTTATGTCCAAAACACATGACCATTTAATGTTTTTCACAACGTGCATGCACAACATTTGTTTCTCTCAAGCTACCTTAATATTAACAGTGTCTGGGAGTGATAATCCTGAATTTAAGACTTGTTTTTAAACAATCAGATGGAAACCAGGTCATTTCCCCTTCCAGTACATCCTCTACTGCCACCATCATGTGCTAAATATTTTGGGGTATATATTTACAACAAAACCAGGAACTATTTTTATTCAAATGCTTAACAAGGACTATGGCACAACTTATGCTAATGTCACCTCAGGGAAAAAAATCACTTTGTTGTTGTGGTCTTGACTTTGAGAAGTATCAGGAAGTTTGTTAAAAACTGCTGAGCTCTGAGGAGAGCTGGAGCCGGTCTCGACCCTCCCCTATGGGGTAGTGCAAGCATAAGCCACAAGGTTCCCCTCTGTACACACAGGCCAAGGATTATTGCAGCGTAAGTAGACTGCAACCTACTTTTTTCAAGTTCTTCTTCCCAGAAGCAGGAGTATACAACAAGGTTCAAGATCATCAGTTCCACACTCTGAAACAGCACCATCAGTTAGCAGCAGCATTGATCTAATTATTTTAGAGTAGCTGTGGATAAGAGCCATACAGAAAAGGGACTAAATCTTCAAGCCATATTCTTAAAGGTACTTAGACACTAAAAGATATAGATACAGGCTCAAGTAAGCCTCTAGATACCATTGAAAAAATTATTTTATACTTAAATAACGCTCCAAATTTGTCCCTGTTTCTCAGTATGTTCTTATCCTTCCTTTTCTCCCTTCCCTATCACACACTGCCATACCCACTCACCTTTGGTGCACTGCCCCTGGGACGCATACTTCTGTGGGTGGCATACAGGGTTTATGTAGGTTTAGAGACATTTGAGTGACATGAACAGAGGGAAGACACCTAAAGGTCTTTCAAGCTGTTGGGGCTGACCTTCCCCAGCTGCAGCCCGTCCATGTGTTTGCATCTTTCTTCCTGCACAAAACCATTTCACCTGATTTCTGTTCTCGCCTGACCTTCCATGGCCTTCCTACTTCTCCTTCACCTTTCTCTACAGAAGCTTAAATGCCTTTTCAGAAAAATCCAGTCACCATCCCCAGCTCTTTACATATTATTGGGGTACTCCTGCTGCTTTACAGACTGGGTTGTGTCTGCCTGTGAGAGTGCACGTGTGGTTGTCTTTTTCTGTACTATACAGAGAAAAGGACAAAATGCCTCCTCTACTTTGTTCAAGTTACAGTGAGTTTACAGGCTGAGCATGAGCACAGCCTCATCAACCAGGGATAGCACTTCACACAATGCAGCCCTCCTTTGTTTGTCCCTGCACACTCCTATAATAAACACGACATTGTTTTCCACACTGTTGTATGCTCGGATTTTTTCTACACACAAACCTGGGACAAGACACGTATCACTGCTTTTGATGGCACAGGAAACACACTCCACGTACTGGCATAAGCAATACAGTTACTGGGACAGGTTAGCAAAGAGTGTTGAGCGAGCGTTGCAGCCGAGTGCCCTCTGCTGCCTGAGATGAGGTGCAGAGGTACGGACTCCATGAGATGGGGCATGGGACAGAGTGCTGTGAGGACAACCAGGCTGGAAAGGGAAGCGTCAGTCGTCACCACAGCTGTGACATGTCACCCCTTCCCAAAGTTTTCCAGCACTACACCCTCCCAAACCTAGGCTGCTGGCAGAGAATGAACAGCCAGAAATAACTAATTTCTGGCCATTCCCTGGAACAGGTGCCAGCCACACAAGGCAGCAGCCGCCTTTGTCTGGGCCTGCAGGCAGCCCTTACACCACGGTGTACGTAAGCTGTTTAAATCAACAGTTTGAAGGCACAGGAAAATATGGAGCAATGCAGTAGGCTTTCATGTCCTACAGACACTTGCCTCTTGAGGCAACTGAATGCCATGATGAAACTGAAGTTCAGTTGAATAGGCTGTTAAAAGAGCCTACATTCACCACAGAAAGGAGTTTCTTTAATAGATTGTAAAAGGCTAAAACTCAAATGGTAGAAGAAAATGTCTCTCAATTCCCTCCAGAGGATTTCTCCCATCTTTCACTGGAGCATCAGGCTTTAGTCAGGTGTGAGGGATGCATTTAGATAGATGGGGAACATAAAGACGCTTCTTTGATCCAATATCACAGGTCTTCATGTCCTTCTGGATTTTTCATGGATTTACATAACTGGCAACAAAGTTTAAATAAAATACTGTAGTATTGTAAGCATCCTCCGGGATGAAATTATGATCGTACTATGTTAATAACACAATGGGAAGGTGAGCATGATGATGTAGCACAGATGGCGCTGTCCAGAAACTGTTGGTTTTCGGCTGCTTGTCCACTCAGTGGTAGTGCCGGCCCAGCAGCAGTGGGACCACCCCGACCACAAGTGACCAGGTCATGGCCACTCCGTCCCTGCGGTGGCTTTCCTTCTCTGAAGGGAAAGCATTGCTGACAGAAAGACAAAAGCTCAGTTTGCTCACACTTCATGAAAGGGTAGGTGGGGGAGAGTTTATGTTAGCCTTTTACAGGGTAGAAAGGGTGCCCATGATGAAATGGTTTTTTGATTTGGTTTTGATGGGGTTCTCTTTTCTAGCTGGTAGAAGCAAGCAGATGCACAAGATTTTGGTTATCAGTCTGGGAAAAAAAACAGATACCTGCTCTGCCACAGCCACCTGAGGCGAGGAAGGGGTAGAGGCGAGTGGCACCAGGCCTAAGGCATGTTCATTAAGGATGGAGCCAGCATCCTCCACCACAAAAGAGAAATAATGCCATTCTGCTTATGGGGTAACAAGACTGAACAGGAAGGAGACTCACTCTTGATATCACATTATTTCAGCTTTCAGCACACACCGGGCATGCGTGTACACTAAACAAAGCTGCAGAAGGAAGTTAATGCCATTTTGTTTGTGCTGGACTACATATCTTATGAAACACCAGGGAGTCTTGTTTAGTATTTGTGTGTAAAGCTAAAAGCACAAAAAGGCCAACAAGGATGAGATGAAAAAAAGTCTGTGACTACATGGGTCCCTTAAACTGGGAAGCTGATATTTCTATTGAAGTTGTAGTGCACTAGTACTAAGATTTAATTCTCCTCCAGCAGTAACTGTGCAACTGAAAATCTCTCCCACAACACATTAGCAAAGACTGGTAAATATGATGTTGAAAGCTAGAAGGGTGGATGGAGGACAAAGGCAGATAGTAAGAAACTGGTGCATAAAAATAATACATAGATAGGCTCACTAATATGAAACAAAACCTCAGAAATTAAGGCTTTTCTGAAAAACCTAAAGCACAGCCCCAACTACGTAACAGCTGAGCACCTGGAGAGCTCTTGTTTAGCATTTGTATGTAAAGGTAAACCCACCATTTACACCATGACTGCAGCCAACCCTGAGGACACAGTGACTATTTTTCAACTGAAATCATTACATTTTGGAAGAGACCCATGTCACAGACTTGTGCCTGCCACATATTGGATCAGAAGAAGAATTTCTATCTATCTGAGACCAAAATTATCTGGGTCCTAATATCTTTACTGGTCAACTCTCCATGAGTTACTTCACCTCCTTGATATTTACTTTGCAGCTTGACTGCTGCTTTCAGAAACTGCGTTGACTTTATTGTTGTCTTGCTTTTGATATATATCCCTAAAATTGATGTTCATACAGACCCTGCCAAAAAAGAATGTGTTTCAACATACGGCTAAGAACCAATTTTATCTTTCCCAGGCCATTGTGGAAGAAACAATGAAAGTGAGACTTGTTTTCCCCTAGCAATTCTAATTAATTTATTACACTGACATGCCACATTTACCATTCTTCTTTAATTACAAAGTTGACACAAACATCCCATGATGCCACATCTGTGCCAGTGTATACTGTTCAATTCTTTCTTTGTGCAATAAGATGTAAGAGGGAAAAGGAATTAATCACTGTAACAAATTGTCAGAACAGCACTTTCAAAAAGATGAAGTGGTTACCTTGCAATGAGGAAAAGAAAGGTGAGGGAGAATCCATTTTAAAAGTTTGTCAAGCAAAGGCAAAGCTGAGCAGTTTTGATTAAAATACTTTTAACTGGCTTTCCTGTGGTAATGCCTGGGAGCCCTAGTCTTGGGCTGGTCTCCACCCTCCGCGCACTGCACTTATTTCTGATGAAGTACTTACACACCAGAGTCCATGTTCTCACAGCTGCTTGCAAGTGAACTTGGAAGAAGGTGGAGAGCCCTAGTGCCACTATCCATACAGCATCTGGGGCATGCTATTCTTGCAAGAACAATGTCGTAGTTTTAAAGAAATTATTGTAATGAACTTCTGTTATTATGGCCAACCTAATCAGCTGCAAGATTGTTAGAGCAGTAGAGGAGGTTGGCATTGAAAAGAAATATAACAGGAAAACATGTGACTTGGTTGGGGGGTGTTGTTTGTTTGTTTGCTTGTTTGTACTTTGCTATTATTATAAGCAGTTAATCTGTTCTGGTCTCTAAGGAATTCCACCCAGTATGCAATCCTGGGGAAGCGCATCATTTGAAGAATGCATTCAGCATTACTTTAGCTTCATCAAATGTTCTGGGCCAAATCTGCATATTGGCAGATCTTCAGTGGACCTCAGCCAGTTTATATTCAGCTGAGTATTTGACCCAGTTAAAAGTTTGATTAATACCATATTCAGTGTTCTTACACCAATGCAAAGCACATTTGCACAGAACTATCACTTATCTAGTAAAACAGCATTTCTGGGGAAAAGAGAGGATGTGACTGAATTAATTTTAAGAGGTTAGGAGGCATACTTTCTGTTTACAAGTAAACAGCAAGACCAACCCTGCTACTTAAAATAAAGAAATATTTTACAATAATAATAATAATTGCCATAGACAACGCTGACCCACTTTATACTAAAAGATGAAAGCTGATATCCCTCACAATTGCGTTCTACTCACTATTGTATAACTGAAAAAATCTTCTCACAGAAACACTAAATGTTTGTGTGAGTCCTCTGAACACTTCACTTTATCAGAGTTCTTTCCTCTTTATACAAGAAGGGGCTATTCAAGCAAAAAAGCACAAAATTGTAAAGTATCACTTGTGCAATGTTTTATAAAATAAAATCACTCATTATCAAAATATCATTTTGAATAACAACAATCTTATTGTTTGTTGCTTTTCTTCTCTTACACCTCTTAGTCATCTCTCTGGGAAAAAAAGTAAGGGCAAGATTTTAATGTCTGTTGTCATCTCTCTGCCTTTTTATGAAGCTCTCCAGCTTCTGCTATATCCCTTTGAAAATTAGATTTCCAGCTCTATATTCAAGATGAAATAACCAACTCTAATTCCATAAGGGCTCTGTAATTCCTTCATTGCACACTACTTTACAAACTGCCATTTCAGATTGCTGTTTTACATTGAGCAGCTCCTTCCACTGACCTGCCTACATTGTGCCACAGCTGTTAGCACTCAGACAACACTTACAGCCTATCCAAAATTCGTCAGCTGAAACTTTCCTCTGGAGTTATAACAACTTAATTTCTGCATTAAATTTAACCTATCACTGGAGAAAACACTGTAGGCTAATGGCTGTAACCATTCTTCCATTAGGCACATATGAGTGAAAACTCAATATGAAAAGTAAATATGATCATTTTCTGTGATTTTCTTTGCTGGTGCATTGAAACTAATTTCACCAAGTGAATAGTATTTAAACTCTTAACATATTCCAAAAATTTTGTTCAAATTAAGTAATTCATTTTCACGTGGCTTACACTCCCAATATGTTTGCCTTCAATTCCTTTTTAAGAGAAGGGGTTTAATAAAAATGATACTCACATGTTGATATCACTTCTAAGCTGAAACGGACAGTTGTTTTTGAGATTATTAAATCTTAATTTTTAGGCAGAACAGGAAGAGAATAATACTTTATTACCTATAAGGACCAGTTTAGGCTGCTTGATGCAGCTTGTAGTTTATCTTTTACGTCAAGTCTTCACAAAGAAATATCCATACTGCTGCAAAAACAATAAATTTGAAGACAAAACCTGATTTCCTCAGCTCTCAAGTAAAAGAACTATTAAGTCAGTCCAATTAGTTTTCTTCATCTTCAAAACAGTCTATAAAGATATACCTCTTAAAAAGTAGCGCAGTAGATAGATAGGTGTCACACCATTACCTTACAGATGAGCAAGCTACATCAAAGAATTTACTTAATGCACCTGAAAGGAGAAAAGAGTGAGGCTCAGTAACAATGTTAGATATTAGAAACCTTTTACATCAAAATTTCCCTGCAAATGCACGCATCTGTTGCTGTAGCCTTTTTGTTATTCATTAAGCTCTGACCCATTGTCCCCCTGAAGTGAATGGAAATACTTCCACTACAGTCCTAACTGGAAAGCGCAGTTTGGGAAGTGCCTGCAGCCACACTGAATGGGAAAAGCTGGAGCAGTTCCAGCAGCAGAAGCTGTGCAGCCTGGTTGTCAAAGAAACATCCACTGATTATATCACCAGCGAGCAAGTTTTCTGGGGCAGAAACAACAGCACTATTCAAGCAGCAATTAGATGCACTTCTGCAGATATATCTAGATGAGAAGGGATAAAATCTCTAAGGTGGCAGCTTGCCAAATTGCCTTTTGGATCCTAACACTTGTTCCTACGCTGCTTCTGGAAGAAAAAGCAAGGCACTTAGGGATGGACCTATACAGTTTCACTACCTAGAGCAAGCCTTAGAATTGTGCATTAGATCCTCATAAGAAATATAAAAAAAACACAAACATGAGCAGCGTTGGCCATTGGTAGGTAAATGTCCTTTTCTGGTCTGTAAGGCTGAACTGCACATTGTGCAAGCAAGTACACCGGGAGAAAACTAATGCCTGGCGAAGGGTCTGAGTCTCCCAAAGAGGCAAAGTATTTCAAGAAAAAGGTTGCACCCAGCATCAGCAGACCTGTGTCAATCAGCAGAGCTGCTGCAGGCCGGAGGACCGCACTAACTGTTTTTTAAAGTCTACTGACCTCCACTCTAGAACAAATCCAAGTCAGCCGAAGTTTCCTGGTAGGAACACCAGCTCTAACATCTCATCTGAACACCCGGATCCCTGGCTATGGCTTCCAGCCATGTGTAGCCTTTTTACAAAGTTTTATTGGCATAAAAACTTCTAGTAATAGTGCTTTTGCCTGTCCAGTCTTTGCAAATTATTTATTAAACTATTCTAAACATTATACAAAATGCTATTTCTAACTCCTTGTAGCTGATGACATGATGTCAAGACTCAGCTTCCATGCACGGCTGAGTGAGTAACTATAGGAGAAAGCGATCTGGCTTCATGGAGCTTCCTGGCAGATGCTCATCAAGCAACAGCAATTCTCCTCCAACTGGGAGCTCAGTAGAGTACAAAGAAAACAAAGTTCAAATCCAGGAAAGGATTAGGAAAATATCCTCTAAAGACATTTCCATGGATTTAATAGAAAAGGAGAACAAGATGAGGCAGCCTTGAAGTGGATCTGTAAGGGTCTATTACAAAGATTAATAGAAGCTAAGTTATTTTAACCTAAAACATGTGTATGGCAGTGTAAAAGTATAAAAATGAATCCAGCTTATGAGGCACTGTTGGACAGCTGCAGCTGAGGATAGTTTTTTGATGTGCATTGTGCAGCTGTATTTTCACTAAGCAGAGTAAATTCTCTCCCAGTGCAACTCCCCTTCTGTACTCCTGCTGTTTGGGTGAACAGGAACCCATGACTATCTGTCTAACATGCTCTGGTCTGCAGTATATGACTACAGGCAAAAATCAAAGACTTCTAAGTACTTGCCTGCAACCAGGATGTTTGATAGTTTTTCATAAGGGTATATCCGGATCACATCTTTTTCAGGTTTGGCCTTTTCAAGTTTCAGAGTGTTATTGTCATGGTTTAAGCCCAGGTGGCAGCTAAGCACCACACGGCCGCTCGCTCACTCTTCCCCTGCCCTGGTGGGATGGGCAGGAGGATCAGAAGAAAAAGGTAAAACCTCATGGGTTGAGATAAGGACAATTTAATAGGGCAACACAAGGAGAGGAGTAGTAATAACAACAATACTACTAATAAAAGAATGTATAAAGCAAGTGATGCACAATGCAATTGCTCACCACCAGGAACCCGATGCTCAGCCAGTTCCTGAGCCACAATCCTGCCTCCCTGGGCCACCTCCCCCAGTTATATACTGAGCATGATGTCATATGGTAGCGAATATTCCCTTGGCTAGTTCAGGTCAGCTGTCCTGGCTGTGCCCCCTCCCAGCTTCTTGTGATAATTAACTCTATCCCAGCCAAACCCCGGACAGTTGTGAAACGGCTTCCACAACTTGTCAGCAATGATGGGAGCAAATACTGCTAAGTAATAAGATTGTTCAATTCCTGACAGAGTTCATATTTTTAAATAAGACTTGCAATGAGATTTGATCAGATTGAATTCTGGGACAACTCCAAGTGTGTGATTTAAGTGACATTGATCATTCTGATTATCAAATCTGGTTATTTTCTGTGCTCGATCATGGACTTGCAGTATCTACATAAGCGCTCTCTTTTGGACAGTTCAGGAGAAATGTTATGTAGTATCTGCACTGTTTTTCCTCCTTAAATATAATCACAGATTCTACAGCCATCTTCCATGAGAGCGCCGCAAAATTGTAGGGATGTAGCTCAGGCTACGTTGCTCTGCTAGAGTTTTTTTACATGTGACAAAGCTGGAGAAGCTCCTCTTGTGCGTCTACATTTACACTCTGAATCCATCTTCACAGATGAGAGGAGTCAGTGACAGTAATTACAATGTTGAGAGCTCACTGCTGAGTTACTCTTTCCCTACTTCTTTTGAGAAAAGCAACAAAAGGCAGATGTTGGATTCTTCACAGAGCATTTCTCTACTTCCCACAAGGTTGCTATACAGGGCAGAGGTGGGGAAGAAAATTGTTGATGCTAGCCACAAGCAATTTTTTACATTTCTAAACTCCATACTTAATATAAAGCAGCTCACAACATTAAAATATTCACTCTGACCCATGTAGGTAGCAACTAAAACCACTAGCAGGGAGCAACCCAACCTAAAAAGCCTTTGAATAAATACCAGCTTTTCAAATTTCCCAACGATTTCTATAATTGCCATATTTAGATGCCAGCATTGTAAACTCACTGGAAGTAGTAACTGATAAAAGAAAGATGCTGTATGCAAGCATATTCAAACTTTCCAGTTTGAAGTGTAAGAAGAGACAACTCTAATACATAAGAGTTCAAAGAAGTAGTTATAAAGCCCTGCTTGCATGGTTGGGAGCAGGTGTTGTGGTTTCTTCCTTTCAGCATCAATGTACTAAGAAAGTCTTTCTTTTTATAATCCAAATGTCTTATCATTTCTGGATGTTCTCATGGCAAAGAAATAAAGACAAAACCCAAAAAACCCCAAACAAACAAAACCACAAAAGCAACACAAAACAACCCCCCCAAAACAACCCAAACAACCCAAAAAACCATGCCACAAAATCCTTAAGGGACAAAGCAAAAACGCTTGTCTAGAGAATACCATTTAACAGCAGATTTGACTCATTCCATCTAAGCCTTAGGACCCTTTAGTTTCAATCCTCCAAACAGTGTTGAAAAAAAAAAAATCATGTTTTTTCAATTTTAACTACACGTGGAATATGCAAGTTCATAATTGGCCTCTAATTGCACAATAGAATACAATTTTCCTCCAAACACTCCGAGGCATTTCAGAATGATATCATGCACAAATTGTGCTAGAAAGTCACTTACAAGGAGTTATTCATTAAATAACTGTAAAATCCATTCTGAAATGAGCTAAGGTAATGTCTCTAAGGAAACAAAAGTCTGTATGTCGGGGTGTGCTGGCAAATAATCAGAAGCAGTCCAGGGTAGAGGCTAGCGATACAGTAGGAAAGAGCGTTATCCTGCCTCACTCACAGTTCTTCATATTCCCCTCTGGGAACTTCTAGGTTGACCAAGAGCAGCTGGAAGGAGGTGCAGTGAGCTAGCAGAGGGGCCGTGGTGGGGCATGGGGGTACAACTCCCAGGAGAGGGGCACCAAGAGCTCAGGGTCCTCCCCAGTAGGTTTGTAGACCCCATTCAGACTCTCGTCATTGCCCACATCCACCAAAACCACCTCCATCATTTCCTGCATTTTAGAAACCAAGCGGCACCATTCAGTTTAAACACAATGGCTTCGGCTTCAGAATATAACAAAGCTGAATGACTTAGGCTGCTCAAAAGGACCATCTCATCCAAGGATACGGACAGACACAATATGGCCCCTGTTTTCTGTGGAACAAGAAGTGTATGCATCACTGTGCAATTACTCTGTGTAATCCTAACTAGCTGAACAGCACCTAGAAAAGTCCAATTTAAGAGAATTACAAGTTTTATAGTCCCAATTAGGTCTCAGGCACTGTACACTCGTGCCATCTGCTGGGCAGAAATTTTTAGCTTGCAGCAAAAACTTTTGAGGAACCTGGGCAATATTTTGGAAAGCATACTGCAGTCCTGGCAACTAATTTTATAACTTTTTTTTTCTTTTTTCTTTTTCTTTTTTTTTAATTCTGTTGGGAGAAAAAGGATCACCAGGTGGCACTGCCACTGCTGGAAATGGAGATGAAAGGGTGACAGTGCTGGTACCTAAGGGATCCCCAGCCTGACCCCACTGCCAAGCCTTTCTTCATGACTGGTTAATTCCAAAGGCTAAGAGAGGGCTCTTAAACAGCAATCAGTGGCTTTAAAATACCTAAGTACAATTCCAAGTACAGCCAAGCACAAACAGTAAATTAAATGCAAAAAATTTCCCAAGAAAGGGTTCAGTTTCCACCCCAACCACCCTCTTGCTACTGCGTTCTCTCAGCAATAATAAAGGCAGATGCTCCTGAGGAAATGAGCTGAAATAAACTTGGACACAGAAGTAATTTGGTGGCCATTGGGACCAAGGGCTCTGAAGTTAAGGTTTGGTTTTGGTTCTGTCATCACCTTGCATGGCAATACTCCTTAAATTTTCCAGGCTTTCATTTTCGTCCATTTCAGTGTATACAAAAATATAATACAGTGCACATACATGTATATTAAAAAAACCAAACAAACAAACAAAACAAAACCACAATTAGTCCATGCATGACAACTTTGATTCTAGAAATCTTTGGTTAGCATTTTGGTTACATAAGGAAAACCAAACTCTATATACAAGTTAAGCAAAATGACTTCCACTCTCCTTACAAATCTAATTAAATGCTACCAACCTTTTCCTGACATTTAGAAATCATCACATCAGTCAGCAAGAAACCAGTGGGAGGTAACAGCACCCATTGCTTTTCCATTCTCCTGAACCACCCGGCCATTCTCCTCACCACCCAGACTCCCCACTGAACCAGCACTCAGCACTTAACTCTTGAATATCCATTTTGCTTGCACTAAAATGCACAGCTTCAGAAACTCAAGTTCCTGTGAGTTAGTACACTGTATCATTTCTATAAAAGCAGAAGTTCTGCTCAAGTAGGATAAATTCTAATGAAAAGGGAAAATAAACTACGTAAAAATTGACAAACTGAGCTGGACTATCAGATACCTGATGTGGTGTTCTTGTCTGTGAGAATGCAGGAAAACAAATTAATAATGTCTTCTAAGACCTCCTCTTCATACAAACAGTTTTATGTCTATGTCACAAGTCCCTGAAACAGTAGCTCCTCTCTGTTCTCACCCCTTTTCTACCACCAAGCTGTCCAAGTGGCAACAAAAATTCTCCATCCCCCTGGATAACTTACAGCTGTCACACAATAGCTGTATTGTCAGTGTCACATTATTAAGCACTGATGAGCATGCCACTGATGGAGTATCTAAAGTACAATCAGCTGCTGATTACAGCAAAGAAGACTTTCGGTCTAAGTGCAGTTTTGAATGAGACGTCGGAATCCATGCCCACAGCAGAAATAAGCACCATAGGCACAGCCTAGTAAGCTTAACAGGTAAACATACAGACACACATATACAGATATAGATTTTATATTATTATGTGCCTATAAGATTGCTGATGTGGCAGCAAAATAATATATTAACATGGACTCTCTCTGGCATTGTGAAATTTATATAAAAGATATATACATACACACGTACATATAAATAAGACATATTTTAATGTATACACACATGTATTAAAGGCGTTCAGATGCCTTTCCATGATATATTCAAGCAAGTCATCAGTTAAGCCAACAAAATTTATCTCTATACCTTACCACACAAATGCTCTCTATAGGGTTACGTTCATCCCTCATGCAGGGAACCTCTACTTTAAATTGGCAATAAGAGATACCGAGAATGGCAACAAAGATGCCTGCAGCGTGGCTTCAAATAGCTGTTAATCAGACAAGTAGAGATAAGCAGATTCAGTTATAGCAAATAGAAGCAATCTATTTCCTGGTTTACATATATGTGACAGCTTTCTTGCTCCAGAATAAGAGCACCACAGAGGAGACTAATGCAAAGCTACTACAACATTTTAGTTCACACCTCTGCCTAGGCCAATCTAACCCTCCAGTGGAGGGGGCTCCAAGGAAGATGCAAACAGGCTTTACGGTTTTGGAACATGGAATCATAGAACAGCCCAGGTTGGAAGGGACCTTGAAAGATCATCCAGTTCAACCTTCTGTGGGAAAGGGAGCTTAGATGAGTTTATCATCTCACCCTGTCCAATCCATCTTGAAACTCTCTGCCACATCCCTGGGAAAGTTGTTCTAGTTTACTCGCTTTCTAAATAGGAATAAGAAAACAAAAAAAAAAGGGGGAAAAAAAATAGGCATGTGCCTATGCCAGCCTACCAATGCCTAAAGCATAGCCATCTCATCCACTGCCACAGCAATGCCACAGCCCTAGAATCAGGGTTCACGTTATGCGACAAGCAATCTCCAGACACAAACAGGAATCACACAGTCTTGTGAGCCTCTTCTGATCATGGAAAAATCCCCAAACACTAAAACTTTTCTGTTTTTCCAAACTGAATATCATTCAAAACTATCTTCTCCCCAGTTCAAAGGCATGCTGATTGCCATAACAAGCTAATGCACACTGCTTAGGACAGAAATAAATAAATAAATTCCTTCATTTGCTCCCTTCCCTTTTCTTGCAGGAGATTGGGTACTTATTAGCAACCTCTTAGTCCTCTAATTTCTAGTCTTATCTAGGCAGTCCATCCTGACAGCCCCTCTGTTCCTGATTTTAATAGGCAAACTTTCTGCAAGAGAGAGAGACAGGTCAGCTCCGTCTTCCCCAAAACAGGCAAAGTGATAAACAGCAAACAAACTTTGAGGGTTTAGCTAGGTCCTCCTCCACTGTATTCCTTGCTTCGCGCAATTGTAATTTTTTTTACTCTCCCTGCCTCACTCAGCTACCCAGGGCCTGCAGATTTGCAGCTCCCTAGTTCCAAAGTCCTTCCCCAGCTCCCATGGTGGTAAGGAATGTGTCTCACAGCCAGCCAGGGTTGGCCACCGCTGCCGGAGACCTTGGGACAGCTGCGCCGTGTGCCCGCATTCCCAAGGTTGGCAATACCTGTTGCCTTCCACCTGCCAGGCAATGGCAAGACTCGCTATCTTTACTGCTTCCCCGCGCAGGGCCGTACGCTGACTTCGTGGCTGTGGGAAGACAGGGAAGGCGTAGGTCCTTTCACATTCTGCACAGCGACTCCTGGTTGCACTTTTTGTCCTTCACGGTGGCTGAGATTGCAGTAATATATGGCGCACGTGGACGATGATCTTGCTGTTGGACAACACAGAAATTATATCCCTCTCCTGAAATGGCTGGTCTCCCTGGACAAGCTTTCCCTTCAAACAAGCTTTGGAGCGCTTATGATGCAAGGTGATGCTTTGGGGACTGCTTCCCGCTCAGCAGCCGCCCAGCATGCAGCACACCTCACACTCATAGTCACTCGGCCAAGTGCTCGCATGATTCCTGCTGTTGAGGGACATACATCCAGCTCCCCTCTCCCTTTTGGTGCTAGCCCAAGTGGTTGTGGGGTCCTTGCCTGAATGGCAAGGGAGACAGCGCGAATGCTAGGATACAAGCTAATAAACCTCCAAGAACAGAACCGACAGCCTCCAGATGATGTCAGAAACACAGCGTCACACATCATAGCTCCCAGACCTACTCAGATACTATATTTATCCAAACTGTCCAAAACTGCATTGCAAAAGAACACGTGGACATCCCATGAATAAGTTTGCATACAGTCAGACAAGAATATAAGTGACATTGTGTTAGATTATCAGAGGTATAATGTAGTGCATTGATCTATCTGGTATAATTAATTAGCTGCATATTTCTAAGTACATTCCACGAGATGTGCATTTACCACTGGCAATTCCTATTATCTATTATTCTCTCTCTGTACAGCAAAGCACTGAATCAGAAGCTTCACAGCATTGCCAGTCCACGCGTGTATCTTTAGCATGAAATAAGTTGTAGAATAGTTGGCGTTTTAATTTAAAACTCAGCTACTAGAGTCATGTATTTACGAAGAACTTCTGTGGTTTTATTTTTACCCACATAAGTGTATTTCCAGACTTCATAATTAGAGATATGTATTCAGAAGGCAATTGTATTTTTTTTAAAGTGTGAATGTCTGATCTTAAAAAAAAAACTTACAATAATTGTTCTAAGAAAATATTTTTTCTGTTTTTAAAAATTAAGATATACAGCTATTCATGACATTTCCTCATAGTGGATATCCAGACTTTGATATAGTTTCTAATCTTAATAGAGAAAGCCCTGACTTTTCAGTGCCTGTAACAATTAGATTTGGAAAGAAAATGTACCAGCAGACATTGGTTTTGTTAAATAGTTTTTTGTAATACCCAATTTCACTGTGTCCAGCATTTAAAAATTGTTATTGAGATTCAAATACTGATTAGTCTAAAAAAAATTACAGAATACATTTATGGTTAATGTATATACTATTGCTGGATCATGTAATACTCTCAGTGAAAAGCCTCTCAGTATGAATTAGAATGCTACAACCTTTCTTTTGAACAAGAAAGAAAAGTAAGCTACTAACTTGATTCCAGGTCTTGAAGCCTTAAAAAACCAGTCAACAAATGATGGCCAGCTCTTCAGAGAACTCCAAGAGGCTCAGCAGTACTGATGCTCTACTGTGAAGAAACGTGACTTTTCAGCAACGTAACAGCATCTGTATCATTTACCTGTGATAAACAGAATCCAGCCCGTTCTGACAGTACCTAGGTGGCAAAGTGTTTTACAAGACAGACTGGATGTTCCACTAGCACCTCGAGTTTTGGAGGAGTTGCATGTGGGGAGGGTTGTGTTCTTTTTCTGTTGGCAAGTTACACTCTGAAAAACAAAAATAAAAAATAATGGATAGTAAACATGATAGCTGCTGAATTGAAACTACAGTAACTCCTGAAGTGTACTACAACTCAATGACCAACTATATGCTATGTTACAGGTTCACCAGCAGATGGAAGTGAAGTTCATCTTTTGGATCATTGCAGTGAAATTCAAAGAGCATTGTAAGGTTTGACAACCCTCTCAGTAAAAAAATTTTTCCTAATATCTAACCTAAATGTCCCTTGCCTCAACATGAGGCCATTTCCTCTTGTCCTATCTCCAGCCACCTGACAGAAGAGACCAGCACCCACCTC
The DNA here is from genome assembly GCF_947461875.1 of Haliaeetus albicilla. Classification (NCBI taxonomy): domain Eukaryota; kingdom Metazoa; phylum Chordata; class Aves; order Accipitriformes; family Accipitridae; genus Haliaeetus; species Haliaeetus albicilla. Next base: position 26,407,157 of record NC_091503.1, on the reverse strand, counting down.
ACTACAACCCCCTTTCAGGTAGTTGTAGAGAGCAATAAGGTCTCCCCTCAGCCTCCTTTTCTCCAAACTAAACAACCCCAGTTTCCTCAGCCGCTCCTCACAAGACTTGTGCTCCAGGCCCCTCACCAACTTGGTTGCCCTTCTCTGGACACGCTCCAGCACCTCCATGTCTTTCCTGTAGTGAAGGGCCCAAAACTGAACAGAGGACTCGAGGTGCGGCCTCACCAGTGCCCAGTACAGGGGAACAATCACCTCCCTGCTCCTGCTGGCCACACTATTTCTGATACAGGCCAGGATGCCATTGGTCTTCTTGGCCACCTGGGCACACTGCTGGCTCATATTCAGCCAGCTGTCAACCAGCACCCCCAGGTCTTTCTCTGCCACCAGGCAGCTTTCCAGCCACTCTTCCCCAAGCCTGTAGCGCTACATGGGGTTGTTGTGACCCAAGTGCAGGACCCAGCACTTGGCCTTGTTGAACTGCATACAATTGGCCTCAAGCCCATCGATCCAGCCTGTCCAGATCATTTTGTAGAGCCTCCCTACCCTCAAGCAGATCGACCCTGCCTCCCAACTTGGTGTCATCTGCAAACCTGCTGAGGGGGCACTCAATCCCCTCATCCAGATCATCAATAAAGATATTAAACAGAACGGGGCCAAACACCGAGCCCTGGGGAACACCACTTGTGACCCGCCACAACTGGATTTCACCCCATTCACCACAACCCTCTGGGCTCAGCCATCCAGCCAGTTTTTCACCCAGTGAAGAGTGCACTTATCCAGGCCATGAGACGCCAGTTTCTCAAGGAGTATGCCATGAGAGACAGTGTCAAAGGCCTTGCTGAAGTTGAGGTAGAGAACATCCACAGCCTTTCCCTCATCCACTAGGCGGGTCACCTGGTCATAGAAGGAGATCAGGTTGGTCAAGCAGGACCTGCCTTTCGTAAACCCATGCTGACTGGGCCTGATCCCCTTCTTATCCTGGGCTTGCCATGTGAGCACTCTCAAGACAAACCGTTCCATAATCTTCCCCGGTACGGAGGTCAGGCTGACAGGCCTGTAGTTCCCTGGATCCTCCCTCCAACCCTTCGTATAAATGGGAGTCACATTGGCAAGCCTCCAGTCCTCTGGGACCTCCCCTGTTGACCAGGATCGCTGATAGATGATAGAGAATGGCTTGGCAAGGACCTCTGCCAGTTCCCTCAGTACTCTTGGATGGATCCCATCAGGTCCCATAGATTTCTGAGTGTCCAGATGGTGTAGCAGGTCCCTAACTAATTCCTCCTGGATTCAGGGGGGTATGTTATGCTCTTCATCCTTACCTTCCAGCTCAAGGGGTGGAGTACCCTGGGGATAACTGGACTCACTATTAAAGACTGAGGCAAAGAAGGCATTAAGTACCTCGACCTTTTCCTCATCACTGGTTGCTACGTTCCCTTCTGTATCCATTAAAGGAAAGGGGATTCTTTTTACTGTTAACATATTTGTAAAAACATTTTTTGTTGTCCCTTACGATAGTGGCCAGATTTAGTTCTAGCTGAGCTTTTGCCTTTCTAATTTTCTCTCTGTATGATCTAACAAGATCCCTGTACTCCTCCCAAGTTGCCCGCCCTTTCCTCCAGAGATGATAAACTCTCCTTTTTTCTCTTGAGTCCTAGCAAAAGCTCCCAGTTCAGCCAGGCTGGTCGTTTTCCTCGGTGGTTCAACTTGCAGCACATGGGAATAGCCTGGTCCTGAGCCATTAAGATTTCCTTCTTAAAGAATGTCCATCCCTCCTGGACCCATTTGCCCTTCAGGACCATCTCCCAAGGGACTCTCTCAACCAGTGCCTTGAATAGGCCAAAGTTTGCCCTCCGGAAGTCCATAGTGGTGGTTTTGCTGGGCACCTTACTTGCCTCACCAAGAATTGAAAATTCTATCATTTCATGGTCGCTAAGCCCAAGACGGCCTCTGACCATCACACCTCCCACCAGTCCTTCCCTGTTCGTAAACAACAGATCTAGCAAGGCTCCTCCCCTGGTTGGCTCACCCATGAGCTGTGTCAAGAAGTTATCTTCCACACACTCCAGGAACCTCCTAGATTGTTTACTCACTGCTGTGTTGTATTTCCAGCAGATGTCTGGAAAGTTGAAGTCCCCCACGAGGACAAGGGCACACAATTCTGACACTACTGCCAGCTGCTTGTAGAATCTGTCTCTTCAACCTGGTCGGGTGGTCTATAACAGACTCCCAGCACAATATCTTTTTTATTGGCTTTCCCTCTCATCCTCACCCATAAGCACTCCACCTTGTCATCAGAATCGTGTAGTTCTGTACAGTCAAAACATTCCCTAACATAGAGAGCCACCCCACTACCTCTTCTACCTTGTCTATCCCTTCTGAAGAGCTTGTAGCCATCCATTGCAGCACTCCAGTCATGGGAGTCGTCCCACCATGTTTCCGTGATGGCAACTGAGTCATATCTATCCTGCTGCACGATGGCTTCCAGCTCCTCCTGTTTGTTGCCCATGCTGCGTGCGTTGGCATAGATGCATTTGAGCTGGGTTATCGAATCCACCCCTAACACCGGCATGCTGCCCCCAGGCTCATCTCCGGTGCACCTAGTTTTATCCTTTACCCCCTTCGAACGTAGCTTGAAGCCCTTTCTATGAGCCCTGCCATCTCACGAGCGAGGATTCTCTTACCCCTTTGAGATAGCTGGACACCATCTGTCGCTAGCAAGCCCAGTGCTGTGTAAACATCCCCATGATCAAAAAACCCACAATTCCACTGATGGCACCAGCCTCTGAGCCACGTATTAACCAGGTGTGTTTTCCTGTTCCTTTCAGTGTATTTCCCTGCCACTGAAGGGATTGAGGAAAACACTACCTGTGCTCCCCATCTTTCTACTAATCGTCCCAGTGCCCTGAAATCCCTTTTGATTGCCTTTGGATTTCTCTCTGCAATCTCATCACTGCCAACCTGCACAACCAGCAATGGGTAATAATCCGAGGTCCAAACCAGACCTGGGAGTGCCCTGGTAATATCTTTTACCTGGGCCCCAGGGAAGCAGCAGACTTCCCTGTGGGATGGGTCAGGTCTGCATATTGGGCCCTCTGTCCCCCTCAGAAGGGAGTTGCCTATGACAATTGCCCTCCTTTTCCTTTTTTCAGAGGCTGTGAGAATGCGTGGGGCTGCCCAACTGGGCCTAGGCACCTCCCTGGATAGGGCTTCACCTACACCCTGGTCTTCATTGACCTTGTCCTCAAGTTCCAGAGCCCCATACCTGTTCTGTAGGGGCAACCGGGAAGGTGAGGGAGACCGGGAGGGGACTCGCCTGCCTCCCCGAGCAGGGACCTGGATCTGTTCCCCTCCATCTCTTAGGTCCCCTCCAGCCCGGTGGCAGGAGGGCAGGGGAACCTCCGCTTCTCGCAGAGCCTCCACCTGCTGCCTCTGCCTCAGGGACGGCAGGGTGTGGGCCCACCGATCCATCTCCCTCTCACACTCCCCGATACTGCTCAACCTTTACAGTTCCTCCCTCAGCTCTGCCGCCAGGCTGAGCAGATCACTCACCTGGTCACACCTCACGGGAGAGGTGTCCCCGCTGCCCTCCGTCATCAGTGACAGACTCAGGCACTCCCCGCAGCCAGAGACCTGGACAGCTGCGCGTTTACATGGCACCTCTGCCCGCGTTGCCACATTTTTCCTAACAACGGCTTTCCCCCGAGCGGCAGCCGTACCCGGGTCTCCCCCCGGGCCGACGCCCACCGCTTGAGCAGCCTTCTCGTGCTGGGAAGGGGGGGCCGCGCCAACTGCCGCGCCGCGCCCCACTGGCCGCCGCTCCTCAGGGCCGTTCAAATCTCCCGCCGTTGCCCCCGGCAACGCCCGCGCCGCCTCAGCCTCTCGCGAGAGCCGCCGGCTCCGGCCGGTCCCTCCGCTCTTCCCGCCGCTCCGGGGCCTCGGCAACCCCCCGCTCCGCCTCAGCCTCGCGCTGAGCCGCCCACTGACCGCTCTGCCGGCCTCGCCGCTGACTGAGCGCTGCCCACCGCGACGCCGCGTTCAAATCGGTCAACAGCACCTCCCAGTTTGGTACCATCAGCAAACTGGCTAATGGTGCATTCAACTGCTGCCTCCAGATCGTTGATAAATGTATTGAACAGCACTGGCCCTAGAATTGAGCCCTGAGGAACACCGCTGGTGACCGGTCGCCAGCCAGGTGTAGCCCCCCCATTCCCTACAACCCTTTGAGCTCTGCCCTTCAGCCAGTTCTTCACCCAGCGCACGGTGAACCCGCTCCTCTCACAGCTGGACAACTTGTCCAGAAGGATGCTGGGAGGGACAGTATCCAAAGCCTCACTGAAACCCAGAAGAACTACATCCACCGCCTTCCCTCCATCCACCAGGCAGCTGACCTCATCACGGAAAGGTACCAAATTAGTTAGACAGGACTTTGCCTTTGTGAACCCATGTTGACTGTGCGTTACGCTTTAAATGCTTTTCAATAGTACTCGGTATAATCCGTAATTTTTCCGGGAACTGAGGTTAGACTAGCAGGTCTGTAGTTCCCTGGCTCTTCCCTCACACCCTTCTTGTGAATTGGAGCAACACTGGCGACCTTCCAGCCAGCAGGGACCTCCCCAGACTCCCAAGACCTTTGGTAGATGATTGAGAGGGGTCCTGCCGTAACGTCCGCCAGCTCCTTCAGCGCTCTGGGATGAATCCCATCAGGCCCCACGGACTTGTGAACATTCAGCTGGTACAGCTGGTCCCTTACAACTTCGGTGTCCACAAATGGGAAGTCACCGTTCCCACACTCGTGGTCCTCCGACTCAGGGGACCGGGCAGTCCAGGGTCTGTCAGTATTATTAAACACTGAGGCAAAAAAGCATTGAATGCCTCCACTTTTTCTTCATCCCTATTTGTCAGGTGACCATGTTCAACAAGTACCAGTCCAATGCTTTCTTTAGACCTCCTCTTGCTATTAGCACGCTTAAAAAAGCCCTTCTTGTTGTCTGACACAACACTGGCCAGTTTCAACTCTAACTGAGCTTTGGCATTTTGTGTCCTCTCCCTGCATGTGCAAATCATGGCTCTGCAAGCTTCCTCAGAAGCCTGACCTCACTTCCAGAGATCATACAAATTGTTTTTCCTCTTGAGCTCCATGAGGAGTTCCCTGTACAGTCAAGCTTGCCCCAGTTGTTTGACTTAAGACACAGTGAATTGCTTTTTCCTGTGCTTCTAAAAGGTAGTTCTTAAAGACTGAGCAGCACTTTTGCCCTCAAAAGCAGACTCCCAGGGTACTCTGCTAATTAGCTCCCTGAATAACTTGAAGTTTGCTCTCGTGAAGTCCAGGGTAGCTACCCTGCTGTCCTTTTTTCCCATTACACTGAAAATTCTAAACTCAACCATTTCATGATCACTGTAGCTAAGACAGCCACCTACCATCACATCTCCCAAGAGTCCTGCTCTATTCACAAACAGCAAGTCTAGGAGGACATCTTGCCTAGTTGGCTCACTGAGTACTTGTGACAAGAAGTTATCTCATCTCCTACAGACTTCAAGAATTTCCAAGAACTACTTGTCAGCAGTATGATATTCCCAGTTGATGTCTGGGAAGTTGAAGTCTCCCATAAGAACAAGAGCTACTGATCCAGAATTTTCTCCTAATCACCTATAGAATAACTCATCAGTGCTTACATCCTGGCTGGGTGATCAGTAGTAGACACCCACTACAATATCTCCTTTGTTTTCCATCCCCCTAATCTTCACCCAGAGGCTCTCAATGACATCATCACTAACTGTAAGGGTGGCACAATCAAACCTCTCCCTTACCTATAGTGCGACACCTCCACCTCACCTGCCCTGCCTATCCCTCTGGAGCAGCCTGTAGCCCTCCATCCCAGCACTCCAATCGTGGGACTCATTCCACCAAGTCTCACTAACACCAATTCTGTCGTAGCTCTGGGAACCCACCAACACTTTCAGTTCATCCTGTTCCTTTCTCATACTCTGTGTGTTGGTGTACAAGCATTTCAGATATGCTCCTGAGCCCTCTGTGCTCCCAGGAACGGCGTAAGTGTTCCCACTAAAATTGCCACCCTCAGGCGATGCCATGCCAAACCTTGGCTTACCTACTGCAGTCCTGTTGGTATCCCCTGCCCCCATCGATTCTAGTTTAAAGGTCTCTCAATGAGTCTCGCCAGCTTATGCCCAAAGACATGTTTTCCCCATTGGGATAGGTGGATCCTGTTGGGGCCCAGCATACCTTGTGTCTTGAAGGCTCTTCCATGGTTTAAAACCCCAAAGTTTTAGCAGACACACCAGTCCTGGAGCCAAGTCTCAATATCCTGGGCTCACCTTGTTTCTTCCCAAGTTTGCCCCCATTGCTGGGAAGATTGAGGAAAACACTATTTGTGCTCCTGAGTTTTTTAGCATTCTTTCCAGGGTTCCGAAATCTCTTCTGATCAACCTCAGACTTTTTGTTGCGATATCATTAGTACCCACGTGAAAGAGCAGGAATGGATAGTAGTCTGAAAGTTGTACTAGGCTTTTCGGTCTTGTGGTGACATCCTTAATTTGGCCCCAGGGAGGCAGGAAACGCCCCTGAAAACAAGGTCTGGTCTGCAAATGAGTGCTTCCATTCTGCACAGGAGGGAATCACCAATGACTGTAAAAAAAATAGAATAGAATTGAATCATTAAGTTTGCTTAAGGCACGTGCTGGAGCACATGGCAGCACAGCCATGGCCTACCACCAGCTGCATCCAGAGGCCAGACAGGGATGAATTCTGCCCGCATGGCCATACCCCTGTGTTGTGGTTTAACCCCAGCTGGCAACTGGGCACCAGGCAGGTGCTCACTGTCTTCCCCCCCCCCCCCGCCAGTGGGATGGGGGAGAAAATCAGGAAAAAAAAGTAAAACTCATGGGTTGAGATAAGAACAGTTTAATAGGACAGAAAGGAAGAAAATAATAAGGATAATATTAACAATAACAAAATGACAATACCAATTATAAAAGAATTGGAATATACAAAACAAGCGATGCACAGTGCAATTGCTCACCACTTGCTGACCGATGCCCATTTAGTTCCCAAGCAGCAATCGCCCTCAGGCCAACTCCCCCCAGTTTATATACTGGGCATGATGTCACATGGTATGGAATAGCCCATTGGCCTGTTCGGGTCAGCTGTCCTGGCTGTGTCCCCTCCCGACTTCTTGTGCCCCTCCAGCTTTCTTGCTGGCTGGGTAGGAGAAGCTGAAAAACCCTTGACTTTGAGTCTAAACACTGCTTAGCAATAACTAAAAACATCAGTGTGTTATCAACATTCAACTTGTTCAGTGGGAGAAGACATAACACTATACCAGCTACTAGGAAGGCAATAACTCTATCCCAGGCGAAACCAGGACACCATGCTGGAGGACATCAGCAGTGCTCAAGTCGACATGCTGGCTGCTCATGGGACAACGAAAGAGCAGAGGAGATGGTCCTCAACCCATGGAGCTGGCCCTACGCCCCGGCCCTTCTGCAGCTTAGACCTGCTCAGTGCAGCTGCGCCGTCATCAAGATGAGCTGGTGGGGAGCAGTTGGGGGGCTCGCAGGTCCCCTCTACCCACCCTGGTGTCCTGGGATGCCCCCTGCCCCCTTCCCTGAGCCCGGCAAGGCACAGTAGAGTGCTGGGAGCTCGGGAGAAGGGGAAGCCAGAGCTGCCCCCTCAGGACTGCAGGGCTGGATCCTGGGCTCAGGAGGGGAAACCCCACTCCCAGCTGAGCCTCGAGCTGTGTCACCCTCCCAGGCTGATCCCTGAAGGGGAAATTCAGATTGTAACTGCTCAGCGGTGGGAATTTGTGAGCAAGGAATGACCTGGCATGGAGGACAAGATGGCCCAGCTGCAGAAGGGGTTGAGCTGGCTGGCGGCAGGGATGCCAGAACCGGCAGGACTCCCTGCAAGGGAATGGTGTTCCCCTTGGGGATGAGAGCAGAAACAGCCACAGCGTTGTCCTGCAGCCATCCTGGGATGCGAGTGCTCAGGGGCCGCCTTTGGGCAGCAGAGCTGGGCTGGGGGATGGACCCACAGCCAGGCTGAGGTGCCCCATGCAACTGGTCAGGGCTGGATGCTGGGGCAAGTGGCTACGAGGGGTCTCTTCATGACTCTGCAGACTCCTTGAAGAACCACTGATGGCAGCAGGACTCTGCCCAGTGCAGCGTTCATTCATTTCAATTTATATTTAAGCACTAAGGTGTTTAATTCATCTCGAGGGGTAACATAAAAGTTCCCCACCATTTCCCATGAAGCTGCAACCCCTCAAAGGGTTGTCCCCATCCCCTGCTGCACAGCTAGCACCAGAGCTTCCATGTCACAGATGTGTGATGTCACGGCCCGTGTTCCAGCTGCAACTGCCAGTGCCCGTCGAAGAGCACAACATGGCCCTTCTTCTCCCCTGCTCCCGACGCAGCCCTTCTCCTGTGCTCCCGGTGCCTCGGACTCATGACCCAGCCCTTCTCGCCTCTCCCAGTGCCTCAGTCTCCATCTTGGTGCTGCCATCTCAGTGGCACGGTGAAGGCCTGGAGGAAGAGGACGCTTGTGCAGCCGGAGGTACAGCCCCACTCCATGGAGGAGGGCAGCCCCGCACTGCCCAGGCAGCCTGAAGCAGGCACTGCTAGGATGGCGTGGGGTGAGGGACCCCGCTCTGGGAAGCACAGGGGGCCGGGAGCTTGGCTTGCCCTTTTCAGGCATCCCTGCAAGGCCAAGCGCTGGGAGAAGTCCTTCTGGGCTGCTTATCCCCTGCTGAAATGCAGCATCCCTGCCTGGGGGGACATGTCAGCAGGGGAACCCTGAGAGCCCTGGGCTCCTGCTGGAGAGATGCTCGCAGGGAGCAGCTGGGTCCTGCCCGGAGCCTGAGCCAGTGCCTCCTCTGCCCCTTTCTAGGCTGGAGCCAAGGGAGCTCAGCCCTGCCCATGGAGCGGCACAGAGCCGAAAAGCCGCCGGCGCAGAGTAAGGAGCTTCTGGGTGCCGAGGCAGGCACGGGGCAGGGGTCTGTCCACAGGGCCCCGCAGGGCAGGGAGCAGGGCCACTCACCCCTGCCCTCTTTGCTCCGGCAGATCCAGAGGATGTTGCCGCTTCCCAAGTTGCTGAAGTGCGTGAAGCGCAGGATCTTCCAGCTGCGGGTGCCAGCCCGTCAGTGCTGGTGGCGAAGGAGCTGCCCAGCCTCCAGCCAGCTCCCGCTGGGAACGTGCCCAGGGGCCCCATCACCCCACGGCTCTCCCCAGGCGGTGAGAGGGGGCAGGGGTGCCAAGACCCCTGTCCCACAGATCCGCTTGGCTGCCCAGGGCAGGACCAACGCACTTTTCTGCTTGGCTTTTGGCTTAGGATTTTCCACCTCGCGCTGGAGGCTGCGGAGCTGGCTGCCAGCAGCGTGGAAGTGGGGACGGAGGTAGAGATGGAGGAGGAGATGGAGGTGGACATGGGGTTGGACCCACCGGCAGCAGGACAGGCACATGCTCCCCATCCACTGCCGGCAGTCACGGTGGGTTGCCTGCCACTGGGCTGGGGCTGGTGGACCCCACTGCAGGGACACAGCACCCCGTCCCCCTGTCCTGGCAGCACAACCGCCACCACCGTGCTGCCCTGCGCTTTCTTTGGGCTGGGCAACCCAAGTCTCACACCGCAGTGCCCAGCTCCCATCCCCAGCCAGTGCTTAACCCTGGTGGCAGAGTCCCACTCTCCCCAATGGAGATGTGGGGCTTGGCGGAGCTGGAGGGGAGCTTCCATGAAAAAGATTTGTAGTTTGTTGTGGTGAGCCATTGTTTTGTGAATAAAAAGATCTATTCACATCTTTCAGACCCAAGCTCTCTTTGCACTTGCTTTGGGCACAGGTGGCATTTGCAGAGTTGTAGTTTCCACTTGCTCTGGGTTCCCAGGGCTGGAGGTGGATGGGGGTGCTGGCACAGCCGCCCCGGGGGCAGGGGGTACCTGTGTACAGAGGGGGTCCCACTTATGGAGGTCATGGGGCACCAGTGAGGTTCATGGGCTGGTGGAGAGTGGTGTCTCCAACAGCAAAGCTGTCACCAGCAAAGAGTGAGCTCTGATGCGACCAGGCCCTGCAGTGATGCCACCAAAGCAGCCAGGAAACCTTCTGCTTCTCTTCCTGCTGGAGGAAAAGAGGGACTCACTAAGAGCCAGGATCAGGCCGCAAAATGCAAAATCTTTAAGGCTTTGAACCTACACACGCCCAGGGCTTTGTTTAATGTCCTGCTTTGCTTTGCCCTGTGCCATCAGGAGCACTGAAAGTGTGGGTACACGGAGAGAGACTCAACGGAAAGCAAAGCAATCCTCGCCCTGCCAGGATTCCTGCTGCCAGCAGCAGGCACTGGTCCCTGTTCCCACTCGGGCTGACGCACAGAGCAGGCAGCACAGCCTGAGGTGGCGCTTTCGGCCCTGCCCGAGGGGCTGTGGACACACACTGGTGGGTGGCTGCCAGCATGGGGTGCACAGCAGGGCCAACTTGGTTCTCCTCCTCTCCAAGAGCAGCAGGAATCACAGAATCATAGAATCATTTAGGTTGGAAAAGACCTTTAAGATCATCGAGTCCAACCATCAGACCAACACCACCATGCCCACTAAGCCATGTCCCAAAGTGCCACGTCTACCTGGTTTTTGAACACGTCCAAGGATGGTGACTCCACCACTCCCCTGGGAAGCCTGTTTCAATGCCTGACAACCCCTTCAGTAAAGAATTTTTTTCTAATAGCCAATCAAAGCCTTCCCTGGTGCAACCTGAGGCCATTTCCTCTTATTCCTACCACTAGGTACTTGGAAGAAGAGACCGACCCCACCCCACTACAACCTCCTTTCAGGTAGTTGTAGAGAGCGATAAGGTCTCCCCTCAGCCTCCTTTTCTCCAGACCAAACAACCCCAGTTCCCTCAGCCGCTCCTCACAAGACTTGTGCTCCAGGCCCCTCACCAACTTGGTTGCCCTTCTCTGGACACGCTCCAGCACCTCCATGTCTTTCCTGTAGTGAGGGGCCCAAAACTGAACACAGGACTCGAGGTGCGGCCTCACCAGTGCCAAGTACAGGGGGACGGTCACCTCCCTGCTCCTGCTGGCCACACTATTTCTGATACAGGCCAGGATGCCGTTGGTCTTCTTGGCCACCTGGGCACACTGCTGGCTCATATTCAGCCAGCTGTCAACCAGCACCCCCAGGTCTTTCTCTGCCACCAGGCAGCTTTCCAGCCACTCTTCCCCAAGCCTGTAGCGCTACATGGGGTTGTTGTGACCCCAGTGCAGGACCCAGCACTTGGCTTTGTTGAACTTCATACAATTGGCCTCAGCCCATTGATCCAGCCTGTCCAGATCCCTCTGTAAAGCCTTCCTACCCTCAAGCAGATCAACACTCCTGCCTAATCTGGTGTCATCCACAAACTTACTGAGGGTGCACTCAATCTCCTTGTCCAGATCATTGGTAAAGATATTAAACAGAACTGGCCCCAATACTGAGCCCTGGGGAACACCACTTGTGACCAGCCACCAACTGGATTTATCTCCATTCACCGCAACCCTCTAGGCTCGGCCAGCCAGCCAGTTTTTTACCCAGCAAAGAGTACACTTGTCTAAGCCATTAGCCACCAGCTTCTCAAGGAGCATGCTGAGAGACAGTGTCAAAGGCCTTACTAAAGTCAAGGCAGACAACATCCACAGCCTTCCCCTCATCCACTAGGCGGGTCACCTGGTCATAGAAGGAGATCAGGTTGGTCAAGCAGGACCTGCCTTTCATGAACCCATGCTGACTGGGCCTGATCCCTAGCTTGTCCTGCACATGCCGTGTGAGCGCACTCAAGATGAACCACTCCATAATCTCCCCCTGGTACCGAGGTCAGGCTGACAGGCCTGTAGTTGCCCAGATCCTCCCTCCAACCCTTCTTTTAAATGGGCATCACACTGGCGAGCCTCCAATCACCTGGGACCTCCCCAGTTGACCAGGACTGCTGATAAATGACGGAGAGTGGCTTGGCAAGCTCCTCCGCCAGCTCCCTCAGTACTCTCGGATGGATCCCATCTGGTCCCATAGAGTTGTGAGTGTCCAGGTGCTGTAGCAGGTCATTAACTGCTTCCTCCTGGATTATGGGGGTATGTTCTGCTCTCTGTCCCTGTCTTCCAGCTCAGGGGGCTGAGTAACCTGAGGATAACTGGTCTCACTATTAAAGACTGAGGCAAAGAAGGCATTAAGTACCTCAGCCTTTCCCTCATCTTTGGTGGCAATGTTCCCCTCTACATCCAATAAAGGATGGATATTCTCCTTGGCTCTCTTTTTGTTGTTAACACATTTGTAAAAGCATTTTTTGTTGTCTCTTATGACAGTGGCCAGATTGAGTTCTAGCTGAGCTTTTGCCTTTCTAGTTTTCTCTCTGCATGACCTAACAAGATCCCTGTATTCTTCCTGAGCTGCCTGCCCTTTCTTCCAAAGATGGTAACCACTCCTCCCCCCCCACACCCCAAGTCCCAGCAAAAGCTCCTTGTTAAGCTAAGCTGGTTGTCTTCCCCAAGGGTCCGTCTTGTGCCGCATGGGAATAGCCTGCTCCCGAGCCTTTAAGACTTCCAGCTCCTGTTTATTGCCCATGCTGCATGCATTGGCATAGATGCACTTGAGCTGGGCTATCGATTCCACCCCCAACATTGGCATGCTGCCCCCAGGCTTATCTCTGGTGAGCCTAGTTTTATCCCCTCTCCCCTTCAAACCTAGTTTAAAGCCCTTTCTATGAGCCCCACCAACTCATGAGTGAGAATCCTTTTTCCCCTTTGAGAGAGCTGGACTCCATCTGCCACCAGCAAGCCCGGTGCTGTGTAAACCTCCCCATGACCAAAAACCCACAATTCCACTGATGGCGCCAGCCTCTGAGCCACGTATTAACCAGGTGTGTTTTCCTGTTCCTTTCAGTGTATTTCCCTGCCACTGAAGGGATTGAGGAAAACACTGCCGGTGCTCCTGATCCTTCCACTAATCGCCCCAGCGCCCTGAAGTCCCTTTTGATTGCTTTTGGACTTTGCTCCACGGTCTCATCACTGCCAGCCTGCACAACCAATAGCAGGTAATAATCCAAACCAGACCCGGGAGTGCCCTGGTAATATCTTTTACCTGGGCCCCAGGGAGGCAGCAGACTTCCCTGTGGGATGGGTCATATTGGGCCCTCTGTCCCCCTCAGAAGGCAATTGCCTATGACAATTACCCTCCTTTTTGTCTTAACAGAGGCTGTCAGAATGTGTGGGGCTGACTGACTCAACCTAGGCAGCCCCCTGGATAGGCCTGCATCTACATTCTGATCTTCAGCGGCCTGGTCCTCAAGTTCCAGAGCCCCATACCTGCTGTGTAGGGGCAACCGGGAAGGTGAGGGAGACCGGGAGGGGACTCGCCTGCCTCCCCGAGCAGGGACCTGGATCCGTTCCCCTCCATCTCTTAGGTCCCCTCTGGCCCGGTGGCAGGAGGGCAGGGGAACCTCCGCTTCTTGCGGAGCCTCCACCTGCTGCCTCTGCCTCAGGGACGGCAGGGTGCGGGTCCACCGATCCATCTCCCTCTCACACTCCCCGATACTCCTCAACCTTTCCAATTCCTCCTTCTGCTCTGCCACCAGGCTGAGCAGATCATCCACCCAGCATGACCAACACAGGAATTGTCTCCGCTGCCCTCCGGTACCAGTGACAGGCTCAGGCACTCCCTGCAGCCAGAGACCCGGACAGCCACACGTTTGCTTGGGAGCTCTGTCTGGGTCGCCACATTCTTCCTGGCAACGGGTTTCACCTGAGTGGCAACCATAGCTGGGTCTCCTTCTGCGAGGACGATGCCCACCGCTTGAGTAGCCTTCCTGAGCTGGGAGGGGGACCGAGCCCTCCCTGTGCGACCTGCCATGCAAACTGCTGTGCCCTGCTCACGGTGCTCCCCAGGGCCGTCTGAACCTCCCGCGGTTGCTCCTGGCAAGGCCCCCGCTGCGTCAGCCTCGCTCGCCATTGTCTCTTCTTGGCGCTAGTGGCAACGCAGGTTTTGTAGCGAGGGGCTGGTCTCCGGCCTCGGCGCGGGTTCCTCCTCTTTATCATTATGCACTTCATCTGTTGTACCAGGGCCTCGCGCCCACTCCGTAAGGGTACCTCAGAGGGTAAGGAGGGGTTTCTCTGACTGCCCTGTGCTGTGACCTTTTTCCACCCCTCGTGACGCTGCCTTCCTCCTGGCACAAAGCGGATCCAGGAGCTGCTTCCTGAGCGGCCACACCGAGCTGGCTTGCACGCGTCAGGGACGGCAGAGCACGGCTCCGGCCATCCATGTTCCTCTTGGGCTCTCGAGTAGAGCTCAGCCTGCCCACCTCCTCCTGCAGCTCAGCCACCAAGCGGAGCAGTCCCTCAGTCTGGTCACGCTTCCCACAGCCTTCCTTCCAACCACCTTCCGCCTGCGGGAACATCCCTCCACGCAGCCCGCAGCCTGACACCCGGGTGGTCTCACGCTGGAACAGGAGCTCTGTCGGGGTGGCTGCACCGGTTCTACCAGGTGCCAGGAGCTCAGGAGAAGCGGGGGACGCCGCTTTTTGCCGGCGGTTCGCCATGCCGCTGCGCGCGTAACGAGAAACGCACGAGCCCGACCGTTACGCTCCGTTGAGCCGAGTGCTTCCCCCCGCTTGAACCTCCCGCGCCGCCGGGCGCAGGCTCCGCCCCTTGCTGTCTCGTCCAATCAGCGGGTCCATCCGTGCGCCTCCCGCGCTGCTGCCGCTCCTGCTGCTACTGCTACTGCTACTGCTACTGCTGCTGCTGCTGCTGCTGCTGCTGCTGCTGCTGCTGCTGCTCCTGCTCCTCCCCCTCCCGCTCCCGCTGCGGCTCCCGGTGCCGGCTCTGCGCCCGCCAGCCTTCCCAGCTGGAGCATCCGAACAACAGACCACCAGCTCCTGAGGCGTCCTCCTCCAGGGTGGGCTCCATCGCTACGGTGCTGCGGCTGCACCCCCTCGCCAGCTGACGCTGGGTGAGATCAGGAGGAGACAGAAAGGCAAAAAAAAAAAAGGAAAAAAAAAAAGGAAATCGGCACTTCGGCTCCTCAGGGGTTTTGATTGTAAATATTTGACACAAGTGCATGCAGACAGGGAATGCCGCGTTCCCCCGACCAGAAAGCCCAGGGGTCACTTGAAAGTCAGAGTCATCCCCCCGGACACGCTTCAGGCACACCCAGGTCCAGGACAGAGTTTACAGAGATATATTTACAGAAATACAAGCCAAGTTCTGTTATATAGTGTAGGTATCCTGTAAACAGCCCCATAAACAATGCTACTGACCCTCACAACGTTATCAAAGGTCTCATGGCACTTTGCCTTGTGTTCCCATAAAGGTCCCGGAGCTGGCTAATGACATGAGAACCTCAGCTATCAGTTTTAAAAATAAGCATGTTTCTAACCCTGAACAGCTCCTGAAGACCTAAAGCCAAAAAACCAAATGCCACAACTTTTGGGATATCTTCCTGATTTCCTGAGGCTTCATAACTTTGCAGTTCTCAAGGTCAGCATTTTTGTCAACAATGAAAGTCCTTTATATTTTCCTTTTCAACCTGTTTATATCTAGATCTTCCACTTTATTTTCAAAAGTATTTTCAATTTTTTCCTATATTACTGCTATTATGTCAACCTAAATGTAAGGCAAATGCAAGTCTTAAGCCACCCATACTTTCAATAGAGTAGAAATAAGAACTAGTAGTGTTGACGGTATTAAAAAAGAAAAAGGTTAAATCCCCTTTTCACCACAGCCCACTTTCCAAAACCCCATGCCTAGTTCTGTAGCCTCCTTCTTTCCAAGGCTCAAGTTGACATGTTTTTCCAGCACACCGTACTGCCAGCTCCCTCTCTAGGCACATTGCGCTTTCTCTCTCAGCACAGCCAAAAGGACCTGGAGGTCAGTGGCCAGGTTTCTACACAGGTTTGAGGACACAAAGCCCCACACACTTCTTAACACTGTTGCTTGCAGCTTGGTTTAAAAGCATCATGCTCAGGGCTTGGGCAAGCCTTGGGCAGACCGGTACTGCCTCCCCTGATGCCATCCAGCCCAGCTTTGAGCCATCGGTGGTGCCCAGACTCTCCTGTCTCTGTACCCTCTGGCGGGGATGGTGCTCAGCCAGGGCATCCAATATTGACGCAGAGCCTGGGAGAAGCTTGGACCTCGACTAAAAGAGCGGATGCATGAGGAGGGTGCGTTCACCACGGACACGATGCAGCAGCATTAGTGGTCTGGGCTACAACCTTTCTAATGCCCCATATCCTCTGGTCTGACATGAAGGCAGCAGGAAGGCCAAGTTCCTCGTCTCTCCTTTTTCTTTTTCCTTTTTGTCATGAAACAGGCTTTACTTCAGTGTCCTCCTGCACTGACTGGGTCAGGGAGCCCATGTGTTCCTGCCCAACACCCATTGCAGCACAGTCACCTGAGAATCCTGCCAGTCCTCAGAAAGGGCAAAAAATGGTAAATCCATTTTCTCTGGGGCATATACTGGAAATGTATCTGGAAATGCTGGGCAAGCTGGGTTTGTCAGAAAGGAAGTTCTGATAAACTATTTCTCCTATTCCTGAGCCAAGTAGTATACACACTGTCCTGGTTTCAGCTGGGATAGAGTTAATTTACTTTCTAGTAGCTGGTATAGTGTTGTGTCTTGGGTTCAGGATGAGAAGAACGTTGATAACACACTGATGTTTTCAGTTGTTGCTAAGTCAAGGGTTTTTCAGCTTCTCCTGCCCAGCCAGCAAGAAGGCTGGAGGGGCACAAGGAGTTGGGAGGGGACACAGCCAGGGCAGATGACCCAAACTGGCCAAAGGGGTATTCCATGCCATGTGACATCATGCCCAGTATATAAACTGGGGGGAGTTGGCCTGGCGGGGGGAATCTCTGCTCGGGGACTAACTAGGCATCTGTTGGCGAGTGGTGAGCAATTGCACTGTGCATCACTTGTTTTGCCTATTCCAATTCTTTTAGAATTGGTATTCTCATTTTATTATTGTTAATATTATCCTTATTATTTTCTTCCTTTCTGTCCTACTAAACTGTTCTTATCTCAACCCACGAGTTTTACTTTTTTTTCCTGATTTTCTTCCCCATCCCACTGGGGGCGGGGGAAGTGAGTGAGCGGCTGCGTGGTGCTTAGTTGCCAGCTGGGGTTAAACCATGACACACACACACACATTCACTCAGACTGTATGAGTGAAATTGGAAAGTGTTAAAACCACAACTGCTTAAAAACTAGTTAAATACCATCATCCTTAAACAGCTCTGGTATCTACCCAACATGCACAGAGATACAAACAGCTCCGGATATACTAAGTCAACCTCAGCTACTGCCATTAAGCATAGGAGGAATGGGTAAAGGTAGCCCAAAGTCCTGATTTTTCAGATGCACACCCCTAAAACTTTACTACCACCTCAGAAATCACAAGAACAATTCATAAATTTCACATAGTATTAATGTTTACAGGCCCGCTACTCAAGGCATTTGCCAACAACATCTAGCATGTCTAGTTTATGGACATCAACTTGAGACTGGATTTTTCCATGCAGGAATACAGAGTTTTATACATGATTAATCATCTCCCCTAAAAAAAAATAATCGCCAAAGTCTTGTGAGACACTTTAGATTGTTTCTCTTTTACAGTGACTCCAGCCATTTCAAACTCCCATGGGATTTTTAGCTCTCCAGAGCTTTCTAAAAATCTTACCTATTACATCTCAGCAACATACTGCTTTAGTCTGAAAATACATACACACTTAGATAACCTTACTGAGAACACAGGCCTGACAAAAGGCCTTTGTGTGACTATGCACACAGGAAGACAGACACAGACTGCATGTCACTCGGCGAACTGGACTGAGGTTCAGGCATGAATGTAAAGGTATCCCAAATCTAACAAATTTATCGGAAGTAACAGCAAGCAAATTTCTGAGCTCTTCAATGAGTTACGCTAACAAAATGAGGCATAGGAGTCTTAAGTTATCATGAAATGTGACTAAATATTAGCGTTGCAGAGATACAAACCATGTTTGTTCTACTGAGGAACAGATATGGGTGGTTTCAAGAAATAACCCAGAACAAATAAAATCAAATATCAAATCTGGATGTTCTCCAATTAACTAGACAATGTGAGATCAAATACATATTTGACAGGAACAAATTCATACCCACAAGTCTGAGTGCATGTATATACCATATACTGTTGGTTTGTCACTACACGATCAATACCACCTTTGGGGATTTTTTAGGTAACTGCTTTCTGAGGAAACAGACTGACAAATATTAAGCCAGATTTCATCATAAAAATCCTTCACAGACTTCCAAGTGCTATTTCAAATGCCTGGCACTTGCTATGGAAAGAGACTAAAGCTGTCAAAAGTTGTCTGAGTGCTCCCACAAGGACAATGATTTCATCTAGCAGTTACTTTCAGAGGTTGTTGTCCTTCTTTGTCACTTGGAGCAAAACATGCTTATATGTGAGCATATGGCTGCGAGTTTGCTATAGCACTGTTATACGAATGCATTTTAACTATTTTCATACGCAGGGAGAAGTTTGTGTGTTAGGAAGCTTCCTGCTGAGGTCTGAGGACCTGCTCTCATCACTTGCATGTCCTAGGTATCAACAGCTCAGCATCCACTTCAATGGGAGTTTCACATTAGCTTGCAAACGAAAAGGCTGGAAACCAGCACTTCAATATACAAATCAGCATAGTTCTGTTTATTTTTACAGCTGGATTATTCTACTGCAGTAAACATGAGCATGGCAAATTTCCTGGACCAATTCCATCCCACATTTTGATTCCCCATCCATAGTGTATTTCATCTAAGTTTGTTTTCCTGTATTTTCCTTCACACCTGCCATCTGCTCTACAAACAAATCACGACTTGTACACAATGCAGGTGGCAACAGGAGAAAGCCCAAAAGTCAGATTTAATTAGGCAGGATATGAATAGCTGTAGATTAAAAAAGTATTTGAGGACAGTATGTACACAACACCAGAAAAAAGTCATTGCTATGTAAAAAGCTAATCCTGCTTTTTCAAGAACTCTTGACATAACTCTTTACCAAAAATGTTAGAAGATTTTTAGAATGATGAAAATATATTTAATGATTTTAAAGGCTTAGTTTTTTAAAAGGTCATGCAAGAATTTGAGGTGAATCCATTTTTTAAGACTGCTTAGATTACTGGGAGGGCACAAGCAGTTGGTTGCAACTGGAACAGTTTCCATGTAACACTGCCAAAACTGCGTACCCAAGAAGAAATCTTTATGGGGGAAAGTACCAGCTGTTTGTGGATCATGAAATCATAGATCACAGAATAGTTTGGGTTGGAAGGGACATTAAAGATCATCCAGTCCAACCCCCCTGCCATGGGCAGGGACACCTTCCACTAGACCAGGTTGCTCCAAGCCCCATCCAACCTGGCCTTGAACACTGCCAGGGATGGGGCAACCACAACCTCTCTGGGCAACCTGCTCCAGCGCCTCACCACCCTCACAGTGAAGAATTTCTTCCTTACATCTACTCTAAATCTACCCTCTTTCAGTTTAAAGCCATTACCCCTTGTCCTATCACTACACTCCCTGTTAAAGTCTCTCCCCATCTTTCCTGTAGCCCCCCTTTAAGCACTGGCAGGCTGCTGTAAGGTCTCCCCAGAGCCTTCTCTTCTCCAGGCTGAACAACCCCAACTCTCTCAGCCTTTCTTGATAGGAGAGACGTTCCATCCTTCTGATCATCTCTGTGGAGTCAGCATGGCTTCATCAAGGGGAAGTCATCCTTGATCAACCTGATGACCTTCTGTGACAAAATGACTGGCTTGGTGTATGAGGGGAAAGCAGTGGTATTGTCCCGCACCTGGTGAGGAACAACCCCCCACACCAGTATATGCTGGGGGCCACCCAGCTGGAAACCAGCTTGGCAGAAAAGGACGTGGGGGTCCTGCTGGACACCAAGTTGGACACGAGCCAGCGATGTGCCCTTGCAGCAGAGGAGGCAACCAGTATCCTGGGCTGTGGTAGACCAAGTACTGCCAGCAGGTTGAAGGAGGTGACCCTTCCCCTCTACCCAGCACTGGTGAGGCCACCCCTGGAGTACTGTGTCCAGTTCTGGGCTCCCCAGTACGAGAGAGACATGGACATACTGGAGAGAGTCCAGTGAAGGGCCACAAAGGTGATGAAGGGACTGGAGCATCTCATCTATGAGGAAAGGCTGAGAGAGCTGGGACTGATCATCCTGGAGAAAAGGCGGCTCAGGGGCGATATTATCAATGTCTATAAATACCTGCACGGAGGGTGCAGAGAGGACGGAGCCAGGCTCTTTCCAGTGGTGCCCAGGGACAGGACCAGAGGCCATGGGCACAAACTGAAACACAGGAGGTTCCCTCTGAACATCAGGAAACACTTTTTTTACTGTGAGGGTGGCTGAGCACTGGGACAGGTTGCCCAGGGAGATTGTGGAGTCTCCATCCCTGGAGATACTCAAAAGCCATCTGGACATGGTCCTGGGCAACTGGCTGTAGGTAGCCCTGCCTGAGCAGGGGAGTTGGACCAGATGACCTCCAGAGGTCCCTTCAACCTCAACCACTCTGTGATTCTGCAAATATTGAAACATTAAAATTGGTACAAACATTTGACCTTTATGCGGAACACTAAATGTCTTCAAAGGAAGGGAACAGCCCTGGTTTGATATCCCTTGCAGTGACATGTAATGCAAATCCCTTCTCGGTTATTCAGCAAGATCTGTAAATTCCCGAACAGCTCCCCTTTGCCCTCTTGGTAGTCTGCCAGACTTGCTAAGTCTCCTGCAACCTTCCGGTTTCTGACTTATGCTTTTGAGAACTTACTTAGCTATTTGCCCTCGTAATGTCCTTTGTGCACACTGCCTGATGTAGTTTACACTACGGTAACCCTTGCGCTAGGTGTCAGCAGCAGCAGAGGAGGGGTGCACTCAGCCCCTCTGGTGGGCCAAGTCTTCCTGTTCCAGGAGTTTTCTAATATAAATATTTAAAAAATCACAAGGCAGCGGCTTGTGCCCCCTTTAAAGGGTCTGGCTGCTCACTTCAGGGTCCCTCCAAAGAAATGATTTAACTGACAAAGAGTAAGGAAGAACAGGCCTCTGCACCCTTTCAAAGACAAAAACAGAAGGGTTGACTGCTGACTTGTTTAGCCTTGCCAAAGGAAGACTGAGGGACACAAGGGGGGTCAGATCTCTTGCTATAAATATCTCGGGAAGAAAACAGTTATTCATGCTAAGAGACAATGCTGGCGTAAGAACAACTGCATATGAACTAGCTGTGAATTCATTTAGGATGAATACTGAAAGCAGATTTTCATCCACTGGAGCAGAGAGACCCCAGAGCAGCCTTCAAAGAGAAGCAACAGCAGCACACATGCGCTCAACGGCATCCCAGCTCAAGAGCAAGAGTTCGGCAGGAGACTGGACTCTGACACAGAAGATCCATTTTACTGTTGCATCCCTGTCATCTGTTCCACATTGTAATTAATTCCGATAAAAGATGAATATTTTTCATGAATAACTGTCGCGTTACGCCCATGCATAAACCTCATGATGGCCTGTAGTGATGAATGAGCGTCAAGCAGGCTGAACGAGGAATTCCTGCCAGCCTACGCCTCATAGAAAAGGCATCAGCACGACATACCAGAGTTTATCAGTCTCAGAAATAATCCCGATAGAGCATGTATATAACTCAACCTTCAATGTGTGGCTGACGCACAGATTTTGTACTCGGAGAGCTATTTCAGCTAGGGGTTAGATTTCTCAGCCCCCTCATGCTCCTCTGGATGCTTTTCCAATGTAGTCACTGTGCAGGCACAGTTAAATGGGTACAGACATCTCAGAAGGTGACATCATATATTCTTCCTTCTTACACTTAAATATACACTGCAGGCAAAAGGCGCTTTTGTACCATTATAACCGCAAACGAGCTAGGAAAATCATATGCTTTAACTAGACTTGAACCACTAAAACAGACTCATGTGAAGTAAAGTCCTTGAAAGAAATCTTTAAGAAACAAAACTAAACCCCTGTTTCAGCACGCAACCTATTCTTCCTTCACCAAGGTTTTGCTCATTAGCTGGTTTTGAATGCCAGAAGGTAAATTTCTTTCAGAACAGACTGCCCTGTAACATTGTGTTGTGAAATTTCACATTCATAATTTTATTATAATCTGAATAGAGGCGGTATCTGAAGAGCAGAGAAAATGACTATACAAAGAATTTATAGAACATTCATTTACATACTGGAGACCTTTTGATGCTTCTTTACAGTTTCAAGAAAAAGGCAAAAATTTTCACTAGTAGGTAAATCCAAGAAGGAAACATTAAATTTTTAATGATACTGTTGGATACACGGAAACCATTTATTTAAAAACATGGCTTTTAGCATTTTTGTAGTTTAACACTGTACGATTATAGTAGTACATTTACTAAGCAGGTTAATAGGAGTCTGGCTAAATACATGTGTCAACTTGCTGCCATTAGTTATGAAACTGCATATACACATCTACCAAAAACCTTGAAAGAAAGTGCTGTATTAACTATTTAGTCTTGTATTTGCCATGAACATAAGTTTTGTGAACGTCTTTCTACATACACTACACAATGGTACATACTGAACTATTCCGCTTTGTGCATTTTTTAATTCATTAAAAAGCAAAAGCACGTGGCAATATACCATCCAAAGGAATGCATAATAGAAAACCTCCCTTAGAAACAGGGCAACTTCTTTTTTCCCACTTACCAAGTAGAGCTAAACTCCCAGGAAACACCACCAGGAGTGTCAGCGTTCAATTCCTTATGCTCTGGAATTCAGCAGGCCTTGAGAAAGCACAAGGAATAAAAAATAAGGCCCTGAATGGAAATGATAATACATGGGAAAAAAAAGACACTTTATTTTCAGCCCAAAGGCCAACACTTGGTGTCTAACAAGACACACTAAAATTTAAGTATCATCTACAGAAGTGAAAAAATATAGTAAAAAATTCCTCCTCATTTCAATGCTCACAACACATCAGATTTAAATCTAATTGAGATGTCAGCTGAAGAAATTCACTGGGCTCCAACTGGCTGACTAGATTAGGCAACTGGGTTCTTGGTGCATCAAAAGAATATTAAAAGGAAACTTGTCCTCACACGTTTCAAAAGGATCAAAGCTCCTAAAAGTAAGAACTGCATTCTTTTTTGGATGGTACATAAACACCGTTTAAGTAGTACACCTCTGTGTCAACAGGACAGAATTATTTGGTACAAATCAGAGGCACTTGCCTTTGTTGCTTCAACGGTAGCTACTACGCTTTGGATCGCTTCACCCTTCCACACACATCCAGTGCCCACTGCTACTCATACGCCGCTTCCTGGTCCAAATACATCAAACTGCAAATCTTTCTTCTTTCTCCCTCTCTTCCCCACCCCCTTCCTTTTAAAAAGTATAAAGTTATTTATACAAAATTCATTGTTACACAAATAATCTGGTAACGCTTTGGCTATGGTCACTGAATAAGGCTTCCATGGTCCTAACACTTTAGGAAATAGGAAGAGAGTTGTTAATAAAAAACAGATCACAATTTATACAGGACAAACGTAGTTCAAAGGGTGGAACCTTCTCACCATAGAGCCCAACCAGAGTTTCCCATTCCATTTAACCATTATTTAGTAAAAGTGGTAAAAGGGTTGAATTCTCCAAGTGGGTACAGTTACTAGTTAATCCAGTGCCTCATGCATCAGGATGCTGAATTCAGCATGTCGTTTTATTCCTCAGGATAATAATATAATGTTGACAGCCACACATCAAAGAAACAGAGACAATGAAACTTGTCAGCACTGTCACACTGAAGCTGCTTTATTACCGTCAGTTCTGATACGGGGGTCTAGTACTGCTCCTTTTGGAGTGAATGGGAATTACACAGTAGACCTCAGCAGCTTACTCTCCTCGTGAAGGTTTCCACCGTAACCTACTGTATCGATTTTCTGTAAAGCTAACTAGCACTTTGGTACGCATTTAAAATACCGACGTGTTTAGAAAGATACAGAGTACGTGCAAGTGTGATGGTTGTAGAAATCACGACGTAAATGCTCTCAAGAAATGGGACAGAGTAACAAAATAAATTCCATTCCCTTTTGGATTTCCTGACTCAAGGAATTATTAAAAAAACATTATAAACCAGAAATAGTTCCTACAGATAAAAAAAAGGCCAAAAAAATCCCCCAAATCCCATAAAAAGGGGGCTAAAAGAACCCACGAATCTAATTATGTATTAGGTAGGGGAACAAATGTTACTACCAAAACAGTATTGCAGAGACGGGAAATGGGAAGTATCTTGTCACTGTAAGACAAAAGTCAAAGTATGAGACTCTATAGCAAGGCACAGGCTATACACAGGCACAGGCTATTATGCAAAATAGCGCAAAAGAGGCAAAGCTCAACAATGGTCTAGTTTAAGAATATCCATATGACATATCAAGATAGGAGATCTACTATAAATAATCTGACACAGGTAAAAATATATAAATTATAAAATTTCCTTCTTTGCTTTTCCCTCATTTTTATCCTGTAATTATTAAAATACAGAATCTTCCCTGCTTAGTTCTCTGTATAAAAAAATAACAATACAAAAAAACCCAATTACAGAATAGATTTCCACACGACCTTCTTTTTTTGTTCTGCCACATCTCCCCTATTTAAAATTTTTCAAACTAAACCAGCCCAGCCTTCTTAACACTAAATACAGAGCAATCTCCCTGAATATTCCACATTGCCGCTCCTTTCTTATCAGAGATCAACTTACACAAACCTTCTCTTCACATACATCTTCCCCTCTCTCCATTCAGCTCCCATCACTGATCACATAATGATGAAGGGAAGAGCAAATAGTCTTCCTCAGACCATCATTCTCTTAAGAGCATGTTTGCGAGGCCTATAGCTACCATTGATGCAACTACGGCAAGTGTCTTTGTAGAGGTTATACACAACATTTTCTGCACAAAAAAGTAGCACAGCCTAGTGAGTATTTCTGCTCCAATAAATGATGAGAAACAGCATGTGAAGATGTATTACAAACCCTTCAGGAGAAAAGTTTTTCATTTCTGCTTCATTCAGGTACGGGCTACATGGGTTTGGGTGGCACCCAGCTTCTTTTGTTTTGTCCTTTGATGTAAAAACAAAATAACGCTTTGTTAAGTCAGAGGCATCTTCAAAGAAAAGGCTGAACTCTTGCAAACAAAATGCAGATAGACATCCTCTGCTTTCCTTCTTGGGAACGACAAGGTTCAGGCGTTGCTGCTGAATAGGCTCTCTCCCTCTCACAGCGCTTTCCTTCAGCGAAGTCAGCGAAGAGCTCCGAGTCAAGGATGGAAAGGCATCAGATCTTCTTCTGGGATCCGATCATGACCTTCGATACGAAGTTCACAATGGCACTGGCAGGCTGCTCCGGATCGTGCTCCGCAAACAGGTGGCACACGTTGTCGGTGGCACTGCCCTGCTTCCTCGCAACGAACCCGAACACTCTGCAAGGGCAACCGGAGCGGGTCAGAGAACGGACAGGCATCGCCTCGTTTCGTAAAGCAAAAAAGATACCGCAGGAACCAAAAGCACCGACCAGACTCCATCTGTTCTGACGGACAAGGTCCTGTGTGACCGCTAACACAGTGGTCCAGGCACGCCAGCCGACTCAGGAGCACCCGAGTGGCTCAGGACGGCCAGAATCAGGGAAGGACCTTCCCTCTTCCTTCTATTCCTTCCCTCTTCCTTCCTTCCACTCTGCCTGGATCCCGTCCTGCACTGTTTGCTGTCAGAGACACGCTGCTGACCCCGGGGATGCGCTTAATCCGATCCAATACTGGCGTCCTCTTACCTGCCTTGGGGGGGTGTGGTGTGGTGTGTCGGGAATTGCCTAAAGAGACATTCCGAGGGCCACGCACCTCAGTGGACAGGGTACTGGAAATAAATAGGACTTAAGCCATCTATTTCTGTTCTTTTCCAGAAGGCAGTGCCTGAGCTCTCTCTGTTTAGTTTTTTTCTTTTGGTAAAAGGGGGACGATGACATCTGCCTTCAACAGAAAACACTCTGCAATCCACTGGTAATTACATATTTATGCCACACACTAGTATTACTAGGAGTGTTTTCATCCATGTGCTGTGTATGGGATTTTTTTTTTAAAGGTGTCAGTCGAAGCGAGACAAGTAAGCTTGTGTTAGTGTTGCTGGACAAGTGGAACACAAAACTGAGTAGCAAATGGCTCTGTTTTCATTTCTGAAACTTTAGTCAAATCGCAGACCTGCAATCTAAATAAACCACGCCAGCTCTGGCTCCAGACACCCCACCATCACATAATTAGGCCCCGAATTGCAGAGGTGCGGATGAAGTAACTGAAGCCTAATTACAGTGGGCAGAGAGACTTTTGTCTCTGAACAGCTGCCTTCCCTTCTACATCTCTGACAAAGATAATTTAGAACACTAAGAAACTGATCACTGTCGTGATATTCCAAAGTAATCAGTTAAAAGAGACTCAGACGGGTGTCCACTTACTTTGCAGAAAGGCCATCTTTCATCCATCTTGTCATCCATTTAAAAAGCAGTAAAAAAAAAAAAAGAAAAGGAATGGAGAAATAAAAATAAAACCTATGTTAGCTTTTTGTGTAGATCAACAATACAAACAACATATTAGAATGCAACTGCTTGTCTTCCTTACTTTCTGTCCTGTGGATCCAAAGCACAGAAAATAACAGTGCTGACTGGATAATGCCGCCGAAAAAAGAGTCTGGATAGAAAGAAATAAAACAAGTTTTAGGAATAGTTAAGATGCTTAAAATTTTAAACAATAAACAGATCTGAAAAATAAATTACATTACATTTAAATTTAATAATGATGATATAATCTTTTTGCTATCTTTGAGTGACTTTGAAAGCTACCTGAACTGCTCCAACCAAATAAATCCATATTTAGAATAGTAACGTCAAGTTTTTGAACCATGAAAACTGACCCTCAAGCTAAGAAAAAGAACTAGAAGTATGAAATGTATTTTTTCTAAAAACTGGCCATTTAGATACTATGTCCGTGGGAAATGCAACTTCTTGGAACTTGTGAATAATTTTATTACATTAAGTTTCAAAATATAAGCACTCAGAGGCATTATAATTTAAGATTTTGTCCTTCATCTGCTATGAACACTCACAGACCCCATGGAGTTAAGAAGTCTGGCACTTTTTTTTTTTAAACCTATAATGAATTCCTGTTGTCCCTCCTTTGTTATTGTCAGTTTACAACTCTAAAGACTTTGTGGTAGCCTTAACAGTATTCAGTACAAAGTAAATATTAATTAACTTTTTATCACAGTATTTCACAGGCTATGCAAAGCACATTGTCAAATACTGGAGATACACAGTGTCTGCTTAGGTCAGCTCTGTTCAGTGAAAGATACCGTGAAGATAAACTATTTCACTGAACAGGCTGAATACCAAATGCCGGCAAAGCCATTACTTTCCCTTTTTATAAGAAATAACAATGAGAAAAATGCCATGGCAAAGTGACCTTCCAGAGGTAAAAGCTGCCACGTGGAAGTAACGTCCACAGCATAAACATTCATTCTCCAGTACCGCAGACAGCCGACACTGTCACCGTCATTCTTCAGACAATCCTACTACCCTTCAAGACGGAGACTCCAGAACATAACTAGGAAAATCAAACCAACAGCAGCCAACGCTTTTTGGGGACAAAGCCCGATATCCTCTTCCCATCCCTCTTTTGCTTACTTTCTTTGATTATCGGTCAACGTGATGCCCTGCGCAGACACCTTGAAATGGACAACGGTTGAGATGGGAGATGGATCTTGGGTCAGTGTCAGGCTCAAGGCTTTCTGTACTGCCTGGTAGCCCGTGAGGGACTCCATCTCCACTGAATTCAGGTACCACACGTTACACGCTGCAACAGAAGAGGGGAAAGACTCTGAGAGGTCATTACCCAGCAGCAAGCAAACGGGCATCTTCTGAACAAAACCAAACAAAATGTAAATTTTCCACCTTTCTAAAGCCAACAGGGAAGACTGGCAGCAACCTACCAAACCTTCTACACGTGCCTCACCTCGTCCTACTGTTGATTCAGTTTTAAGACTATAATTTTGGAGGTCATGGGCCTTTTGCTGTCCCTTTGTTTTTAATACCTTTATATTTAAGCCAATGACTGTATTTATCTACTACCCCCAGATCCTGAAATTTAAATAAATACTAAGACAGGAGCAGAGAGAGAGGCCACTCATAGGTACTACTACAGCAAAGGAATTCCTGAGGGGAAAGAATGGGGGTATTTTGCTTTTAAGTTCAATTACAGCAGCCAATAAGAAAACACACATTTTTGCAGCATACGTTCACACATTTTACACTTTCAAATGGTATTCAAATTATATTCAAAGGAAACCATTCACTTGTTTGGCAAAGCAAGAACGTTTTCACCCCATAAAGAACTGAGGGTTGCTGCAAAGCTCACTTCTTATTAATTCCATACTGTTTTGTATGTTTAGCAGTTTTAGGGCAAACAAAACAACTTCCACATTGAGACAAAATACTGACATGTATTTTCAGGTCTATTCTTTACCTCAGCATGCACTTATTCTTAAAAGCTCTATTCCTCTCCTAGAGATATCAGTAACTTCTGAAGTATCTCTATAAAAGAGAAGCTGATTGTTTTCTAAGGCTACAGAACAGTTAATTTTTTTACCGGGTCTCATATCAAATCACCAGTGAGCACTAGGAAAAGAAGTACTAGTATTATATAGCATTATATAGTAGTACTATAGTACTGTATAATACCACATAGTACTACATGGTAACAGTGCATATAACATTAAACAGTATTATTATTATAATATTAATAGAAATATTCACATGCTTAAATACTTTGGGACTGTGATATAAAGTCACATTTACAAGCAGATTAAGAACATCTTTGAAACTGAAAAGCCCTCTTATTCTACAGCACAAGCAAAAATGATTAAACACATCCGTAGCTAAACACTGGTACCAACAGACTTTGTGTTTTGGTAAAAACATTTGTGTAGGTATCCAGGACAGAATTTACAACTCTGGCAGCTGACACTTGCAAATTACTATGCTAATATTTCATTTGTTTAGCTTCGCTTGCCAACCTTACTATGAAAGCAAAGATTAAGTTAAATCTAATAGCTTCTCTTTTCGTATGGCTCTTCTGTGATCTGACTAAAGCTTTCTCCTACAACTATCTACGTAAAATACACAGCTAGACACCGGCACTTTCAAAACAAGCAACTGCACAGTTAAAGACTGCATAAGCGTAGGTTTGATTCCAGCATGATCAGCCCAATAACTTCAAGCTCTAGAGTCTGTCAGTGAAAGAAGGGATCCAGAGATTTTATTTATTGATTTGTAAGCATAACATTTCCCAAACGTATTTGCACACTGGTGCGATAGTTTCAATAACCTTTGTTTGAATCAATTACTATACGATTCATGCAGAGGGATTTAAGACGATGAATGCCAAGTTCAATGAGGCCTTCCTCGCTGAACAGCTTTCTGTCATGTCTATCCAACACTTTAAATAACATTCCAAACCATAAGCTCTCCTCTTCTCACATCATTACTGTGTTATGTTTCATACAGATCTAAAGCTCTTCACTACCCTGTGAGCCTTTCCCACCACGGGAAGGTCTCCCTGCTCCACAGTCACACTCCTCACCACTTCTGAGACCCCAGGGAAGGGTTTCCCTTCTGCTTCTGCCACACACTGAGTTGGTGTCAACGGACTGTGTTCAGGTTTTGTTTCTAAATGAAACAGCCAAGCATTTTGTCTAGATTGCCCTCAAATGTGATAGTTCAAAAGCAGTCGACAAATACAGTAGGTTCCTTTACCTCTGTAGCACAAAAAATAGTAAATGGAACCTTTTTGAAAAGTGTTGGAAAGTGCAAAAACGTCAGCTTAAAAAGGAGATTACAGGAAAGGAAAGGTAATGAGTAAGGCTGAAAGATTTCCCATTTAAGAACAGCATGCATGGTCTGATGGGGTATCGAACAACACCAATCCCACAGAAACCAT
Source organism: Haliaeetus albicilla (assembly GCF_947461875.1). Taxonomy (NCBI): domain Eukaryota; kingdom Metazoa; phylum Chordata; class Aves; order Accipitriformes; family Accipitridae; genus Haliaeetus; species Haliaeetus albicilla. Next base: position 26,377,090 of record NC_091503.1, on the reverse strand, counting down.
ACCCAAGGCTGGAACAAAAGGAAGACACCTGTGTCTTTCGTGCAATGCAGCTGCCCTGCAATGTTGCTGCTCTCGTCTTCCACAGGTGGCATTTTGGAGTCACATCCATGCTACCACCAACAGCTATACCATGTGGCGATTTCGAGTAACCCTGCTGCTTTTAGACTGAGAATGTGCTTAGTCCCTTAACTGTATTAGCGGAAACAGATACGAAGAACTGGGATTTATTTGGGGCAGAAAATTTTGCTGTTGAACAGAGAGGTTAATAAAACAAGGTCTGTTCTAGGGAAAAGCCACTTATCTGTACAGTTTCTAGTCTTCAGTTGTCACTCTCTAGGAAGAAAAGGATTTCTGGTCAGCTTCTGCATTTAAATAATGACTAGAAGTGCTCATTAGGTTCTTCAGACAGCTATAAAAAATTATCATTCTAGGTGTCCTGGTTTCAGCTGGGATAGAGTTAACTGTCTTCCCAGTAGCTGGTACAGTGCTATGTTTTGAGTTCAGTATGAGAAGAATGTTGATAACACTGATGGTTTCAGTTGTTGCTCAGTAGTGGTTAGACTATAGTCAAGGATTTTTCAGCTTCTCATGCCCAGCCAGTGAGAAAGCTGGAGGGGCACAAGAAGTTGGCACAGGACACAGCCAGGGCAGCTGACCCAAACTGGCCAACGGGGTATTCCATACCATGTGATGTCATGCCCAGTATATAAACTGGGGGGAGTGGGGGCGGAGGGATTGCTGCTTGGGGACTAATTGGGTGTCAAGTGGTGGGTGGTGAGCAATTGCACTGTGCATCATTTGTACATTCCAATCCTCTTATCATTACTGCTGTCACGTTATTAGTGTTATCATTATCATTATTAGTTTCTTCTTTTCTGTTCTATTAAACCGTTCTTATCTCAACCCACGAGTTTTACTTCTTTTCCTGATTTTGTCCCCCATCCCACTGGATGGGGGGAGTGAGTGAGCAGCTGCGTGGTGCTTAGTTGCTGGCTGGGGTTAAACCACGACACTAGGAAAACACATTTTCTTTTTTTTTTGCTTGTGGAGTGGGAGAAGGGTGGGGTAAAGGAGGGCAGGGAAAAAGCGCATCTGCTTTGACTAAATTGCAGGTGCTCACATAAGCTCAGATAGTTGGAAAAGAAACAGTTTACATGGTTCGGGTCTGCACTTCAGTGTTGAACTCCACAACCTGAATGTCTCTGGGACTGGAGAGGGACCTCTGAAACACGGAAAATCAGTGGGAAATGTACCAAGGCAAAAAAACCTCTGAGAATGTCTCCTAGCTAATTTATCTATTCAGGTTCCAAACCCTTGTTTAGAAACAAAAACAACAACAACAAAACAGGGCAAAACCAAATACACTAAGTTCCCCAAATGATCCATGATGTGACAGCCCCCATGAGGAGTTACCTGAGTGCCGCCCCAGCTGAAGTAAGAATTACTTCTTTTTCTTTGAAAAGCACTGCTGGAGCAAGGAGAAACCAACATTTCTCAAAAGACAACACATGCCCCTTTTAGCTGGGTTTTCAAGAGGGAAAATTCTACAACAATTCCTTCTCCTTGTTTTTTTAACCTGTTGGCCACAACGAACACCACCAGCGCTGGCAGACAGAAAGGCCAACACATGCTTGCTGCTGGCACAGCCTCCCAAAGCCTTGTCATTGCCTCACATTCCTGCTTGATGACAGCACTCGAAGCGCTACTTCGAAGTTTTAAGTCAAAGCAGACTGCTGCGCCCCGGAGCTGCTCAGCTTGGCAAGTGCCCCCTTCGGAAATGCCCTCGGGTGGGCGAGGGCAGCGAGGCACCATTCGTACAAAGGGGCGCTTGGCCAGAACGCTTTTGCTTGTGGCTCCAGCTGTAGGCTAAACTCAAAGGAGAGTGGCCAGTGTAGTGCTTCCTCCTGCTCTAATGGGACTAATTGGGTGGACAGATAAGATCCTGGGGAGAATTCACAGCAGCCTGAAAACCAGGGACCATGGGAGGGGGTGGACAGGATCCCACCGTACAGCGGAATAACACAGCGGCTGCATTTCTACTAAGGACAGCCTTACGATTACGAAGGGGTACTCAGAGCACCGTGTCCAATAACGGGGGGTTAGGAAGCCACCACACTTTTTCAGACAGCCTACTTCACTGCTGTCTCTGGGTCAGCTGCTCACGAAGCAGATGAGAAGCAGAGCACATCTCTACACAGCTGCTGCAAACACCTCTAGTTGAGAGCGATACAGAGGGTACCAATGCACAGCATCACATCATTTGGAGGTAATCTTCTCCGGGTTCTTCTGCCATATCAATAAGCTCATGGTAAGACAACTTAACTTGCCAGAACGGGTGCTGCAGTATGCATGAGAATCCGTAGAAGAGCATCCAATGGAAAAGACACTGGACATTTCCCAAAAACATGCAGCATCAAGTGAAGCACAGGGCAATGTTTTTTAATGGGGTTTTTCTTCAGATTGATGGGACAGTAAGCATTTTCCAGTGGTATTGTTGACCCCTATGCTGAGAACCTAACCCTACTGAACACCCTCCTCAGTTGCCTTTTGCAGATCTCAGGCATAGCTCATGAACCTCTGCAACCACAGGTTGAAAACACTTTCTCTAAGTTCATCAGTTACGAAAGCAATGTCACCACTTAAAAACTGCTGTGCTTGAACCGACCTATGTGTGCCTCATATTCTCACTGGAGACACAGCTGGAAAGCAGACACAGGGCTGTTGAACTTAGGAGCTGGTTGCAGAAAACAGAAAGAACTTGGTACCTATCCTCACAGCGTCCTTCACACTTCTACACAGCACTCTAAATTTAACTGCTCCCTTTAAACATCCTTCAGTCCAGTCTAAGCTTCAGCTTCTGCCAGCCTGTAAGATACAAAATTTAGTGACAGTCCAATACAAAGAAAAAGTTTAACAGACCTGCACCCTGTTTGAGAAGCTCCGCTGCTGAGTTTGCAGCAGTTTGTGGAGAAGTTTCTGCTATCTCCTCCAAGGGATCTGCAAACAGAAAACACTGTCCATGTCTTGTTTGGACTTGAATTGACAAATCAATGCACATAGTCAAGTATGAGTTTAGCTTTTGTGATTGTGATCTCATCTACTGGACAATTCTTGGCCAGAAACATGAAACAATCTTGTATCTGTAACTATAATCATTCATGTGGTTTTTGCGCTGCATCAGGTTTTTTGCCTCCAGCACCACAGGAGGGATGTTCAACCTTTATTTCCTGACAGTAAAAGACATAACTACATAGCATATGCTGCAGAGACATACATGATGTCACATTAAAACAATACTAACAGCTATATTCCCTCATTACAGCCTCGAAATTTTTTAATTATCTCATTTAATTTGTATAATTTACACTAATTTAGGCACAAAGACTTTGTGTTTCTACGATGAAATCCATTAATTATATTTTGATTCAGAAGATGACAACATAATCCTTCTTTCTTCATACTTATGCAGAAGACAAACATCTGAACTATTAAGACAGCAGGGGAATGTTTGCCTCCCAGTCTTCTGTTAAAATTAGTGAGAAAAGTGTCCATCAGAATGTTATTTCAATTATATAAATGCATGTAAAAAGATCTCACTGCTGCATTTAACATGATGCATGTTGTCTTTGAATACAAACATTAAAATGAGGAAGAGAGCAGTAATATGGTGTGTGACACTATTCACATGTTTAGAGTTATCCATATGCTTTAAATACTCTATGCACTGTGTCCAGAATCATTAACCACAGACGATCATCTTAAAATGCGTGATGATCTTGGATTCAAAAATAAAACCAAAATAAAATTTCACTGTGGTATGTTTATTCAGGACAAGGCAAATGTTTCAGTCCTGCACCTCTGCCAGAACAGAAGGAGCTTTCCATTTTAGGTGAGGAGGATAAGGAGAACAAGCCCACCTAGCACACTGGTTTGCCATATAAAGAGATCTCTGGTCACATCTACCATAGCATGGTTTTGTGCTAAAATGGTTTTGTTAATGTATTTGCATAATTCAAATGCTATGTTTGAACACTGACATATGGCCTTTAACAAAAGTTTTAAGAGTTCAGTAGAAAACCACAAGAATGTTTAACATTTCAATAATACATCTGGTGTTAACTTCATGTGGGAGAGCAAAAGACAACTGAATTATGGGGCAAGCATAGCTACATTTTGCTGTTGTCTTAGAGCGGTTTATGAAATCACCATAACCAAAATTAGAATTACAGTCCCATGATGCAACACAGGCTTTTCGATCATTTACTTAAACAATATTTGGACCTAAGTTGCTACTTCCTTCCTGCCAGTGTCATGCTCAGGGCACCTTCTGTTCTTTACCTACTTGGCTTCCCTGAAGCCCTTCCACCACCCAGACCTGAATAAGTGGTTACATCTAACCATACATGGGCATAATTTCATGTCTGAGAAGTGCATTTGTCTTCCTACATGCTAGATTACTGTGCAGATTCCCACAACACATACACGTTTACGACTGGAATATCACAGTACTAGTCTGCTAACGACTACAGCTTGGATAAGAGCCGTCAGCAGTAGTGAAGAACCACTTTTAAAACAGCTTCTTCCCTGTGCTTCTTGCTTAGATCTTGACTTGTGACATGTTCACCTGCCTTCAGATAGTGGCACTTTGAAGCAGAGCTTGGCTGGGTATATCTCTTCCGTACTTTAACAAGCATACCTCTGTCCGGGATGAGGAGCTTGCAGGGCAATGCCAGCGGAGTGATGGAATGCTGATACACCAGAGCTGTCAAACTCCCTGTGGTCAGAAAAGTAATAAGACATGCACTGTTAACTTGGTGGACAACAAGAATGCTTAACAGTTATTTTGGCTCTCGAGTATTTTATAGACCAAGGGGCCTCCCCGCTCTCCCCTTTAAAAAAAAATTCTCTTGGCACCTAAACCAAGACCTTCTTCTGTCAACTTTAGCGTATTCATGCTTCCCAGCACCCTCCCAGTTGGATGCACCTGAACTCATTAACCACAATCCTGTGCTGCCTTTCCCTGCTTAAGCACAGTGCTTAAATCCTAACCTAAATGACTTTGCTTCAAATGGAGAAAGCACAAAAATAACAAAACCAGTAACATATGGAAGCCAGTAAATTCCTTTCAATGCTCTTAACTTCTGCTACATTAAATGTAGTAAAATCTTATGAAGATGGTAAGAGTACAAGGGGTCAATGCTATGTGATGAGGCAGAGAAAGAGCGAGGAGTTCTTCCTCTGAGCCACCTAGTCTCCACCGTCCACTGCTTTGTCTACATGCACCTCTACTTTGTGTTTCTAAAAGTATAACAGTTCGTCTAGATAAAGCCTCCTCCGTTCAACACGGCAGTGATGTACGTAGCATTCTCTATTAAATTATTCTTCTTTTCTATTCAAAGTCACTTTTGTCATCTGGACTTGGCTTAATTAAAATAATTAAACATTAGTCATCCTTGACATTAGCATGTGAGACTATACTCTTAAGGAGTGAGGGAAAGGTGTAATATTCATCAGTCTGTTTGCACAAAAAGCCATCCTTCGATCCTGTTTACTTACAAACATTGAACATTATAATCATGTGCTTGAGAAAAATCACAGTTCAACCAAAACCAACCTCATTTTTACAGCCCATCAAAAATTTCTTTGAAATGGAAAGATGACCAAATTCTGCAAGGGTCTTACAGAAACGCAAAGACCAACTGACACTACTAGTCCTTCACTGTCTTATCCATACAAGTGTGCCTGCCCACCTACTTTGTGAAGCAGTTTTGAGGCTGTATACATTGAAAGATTAGAAGATGCTCAAACCAAATGATGAGTAGGGCTACACATGTGCCATAAACAGGTACTTCAAGATCAAGGTAGGACTGGGCTAAAAATTCTCATCTGAAGTAAGTCTCATGCCAAACACTGACAAATTTCAACCCACTTTTACTTCAAATAGGATTTGTCATTTTAGACTTTTTCATTTTATGGTGGATGACTCCTTCACGGGTGTACGTGACGAGGCTGGTAGCAGGGGGTGGGAGAGCTGTGGGGAGAGGCCGGGGGCTGCCCCACGCCAGACACAGCTGGCTCCAGGGGACCACCGAGCCACAGGTGGGATGCCTCTGGGAAAGCATATCTAAGAAAGGGCAGAGAAGGCCACACAGAGACAAGAAGGGAACAAACAGGGTGAGACGCAGCAGCAGGAACACCACAGTCAGAGGAAGAGGAGGAGAAGGAGGTGCTCCAGACACGCAAGTGGACATCCCCCATCCTGCTGCCCATGCAGCTCACATGGGAGTAGTGGATGTTTCCTGAAGGAACTGCAGCCCGTGGCGAGCGCACGCTGGAGAGGTTCTCTTCCTGAAGGATGGCAGCCCATGGGGAAGGCCCACACCTCAGCAGGGAAAAAGTGGGAGAGGGATGGAGCAGCAGAAAGGAACTGTTCTGTAATGACTATACAGCCCCGACCCGCTCCTGCACTGCCTGCGGCGGGGGTGAGGAGTCGGGGGGAAGCAGTGAAGCTGAGCATTGATTTTAATTGGCAATAAATTAAAATTAATTTTCCCCAAGTTGAGTCTCTTTCAGCCACGGTAGTAAATGGTTAGCAACCTCCCTGTCTGTATCTCGACCCATGAGCTTTCTCATCCTATTTTCACCTCCTGCCCCACTGAGGAGGGCAAATGAGTGAGCAGCTAGGTAGGTATTCGGTTGTTTGCCACAACAGGTAATGCCCTTTCATCATATTACATTAGGTAGGCTGACGCAGCACAATGTAATTTGTGAATGTCCCACTCTGGTGTCATTTAGCCAGCTAGTATACAGTATAAGTATAGCACAGGACAAAATAACACAAAGGTCCTGAATCAATAAGGCCCGTAACAGCCATCTAGCTCAGCTGTCTGCAGTGGCACTGGCAGTGGTAGACCAAGTTCGACCGCTTCAAGCTTGGTCATGTGCATCTGTGCTAGAGTGCCCTGCACATAGACTTAAGGTAAATATGTACAAGGCTCCTAGAAACTTAGAATGGGTTCCTACAGAAACCATCAGGACATCAGCAAAGTATTCTCTCATTTGCACTCCGTCCAAGTCTATGAAACAACTCTGGCAAATGCAAACTGTTTCTATTTTCTGTGTCCCTGTGATGCACAGTACTTACCAAAATATGGTTCATTTGGGCATCCTTTCAAGCGCACCCCCTTGTGCGTGCATTCAATCAGAAAATGCCTTACAAGTTCATTTGACAAATCTCCAACTGTGTTGAAAAAGAAAAAGAAAGCTCATGAAGAGAAGCAATGAACAGACAACAGTCTTACAAATTAGCAGGTCTTTATGAAGCAGTTTTCCACATTACCACCTAATGTTTTACATACAGCATGCAAAGAATACATTAGACTTGCTCTGCTGCAAGGTTACAAGCTGTAGTAAAAAGGCCATTTTTCAAAAAACAAGCAAATGGCTCACTTTTGGTTAGACAACCAGAGGAAAAGGTTTTATAATCATAAGTGACTGACATCCAAATGTACACTGGTGTCCAAAATGTCCAAGCATGGTCCCAACTACAGACAGGAACAGAAATTTGGAAAACAAATAGTTAGAAATTCTGAGGCACTTGCCCATTAGAAGAACTTGTATCTAATGTGACAAGGGAGTAAAAGTATGATAAAATACTCAGATTTCTACTGACAGTTCTGCTCGCAGAACTTTTCCAGATTAAAACAATAGAAGATTTAGCTATACAATGGTAATGATGCCAAGTCTCTTAGTGAATTTTTGAAGTTTTAAAATGTTAGCAGTTTTACACTAAGTCTTTTCTCCTGAAAACAATTACACGAAAACACTCAGGTTTCACTAGATTTTTAAAGACAGTTTTTCTCTCTCAGGAATCTAGGACAAATTGAAATTGTTAAGTTGGAAGTAATGAGGAGATTTAAAGTCCAAAAGGCATATAAAAATTCCCTTGAGATTTAGCATTCTTTTATACGTATACATACATATGCATGCATATGATTAAGACAACTTCATTATTTCTTGAAAGACTGGTTCACAGTATTTCACACCTGACTACAAACTGAATCTCTCTCCAAGTAATTAAAGGGTTATTTCACAGCAATGGGACAAAGCTACCCAACCATTCAAACTCTAACAAAAGAGCCACAAACACAAATGCTCCCTTTGACTCTGATCTGTCAGCCACAGTCCAGGAAACACATGACATCAAGGGTTGACTTTCAGGCTAATACAGATGAACACATTAATCTGGACAGCAGAAACTTCTATGCAAGCAAATGTTGCAAAGATCACCTTTTCAAACAGTTTACTGTTTGCCATTATGCTCTCACAATATTAAAAAAAAAGATGACTACAAGGGTATGTGAGAAGGGGGAAGCCTGAACAAAAAACCCTGCAGGAGACTTAACAAATTCGTGCCTTCTGGGATGAAACAGTGGGAACCAAAAAAGCTAAATATCAGAGAGCGAGAAGTGGAAGAATGCTACAGTCTCAACTAAAATTTTCTCTTACTACTACTTGCCTGTGGTATAACTAACATAAACTGGCTCTTAAAGGCTAGTAGAGTTTGAACTTTCATGTATTCCTGGACTTCATTGGTCTGATGATAAAAAAAGATCACTAAAACCACCTACAGCCACTCTCCATTTGCCTCCTTGTCTCCACCACCTCAGTGCACCCCTGTTGTCTTCATTAAATAAGACATTGCAGTGGTTCTGCTGATGTTTCTTGGCAATAAAAAGGATTACATGGCAAATTTTTATTAGAAATTATCTCAAGATACCAGATTAAGTGTACAGAATTTGAAAGTGTTATTGTAATAGAGGTGGACTGCTAACCTTGCCCCAGAGTAAGCATGAAATCTTAAGAAACACCCCCAAAACAACAGCCAACCAACCAACCAACACCAGACAAAACCACACTTCCATAACCACGACACTAAGAATCACTGCTTTCCTGTCATCTCAGTTTCTTACCTCACCAGGCAGCATGTACTAATGAAACATAAACAGCTTTGTAAAAGGAAAACAGCAGCAATGAAAACCACCCCACTATGCCTGCAGTAGCACAAATGGAACCAAGAACACTACAGATACTGGCTGCTGAGTTTCCATACATTGATTAACGCTTTCCGTATGTTCTTGTTTTACCTTCCACAACTATCAGGCACAAGTTATACATGGAGGCACTGGAGCTGGGAAAGTAGGTGTATTTCATCGCATCTTTTAAACAACTATCGTCTTTCCTTAGGGAAGCTCCTCAGATTTACATCTAATGTAGAACTGTCTCAAAACAAAACCTTGTGGTCAAAAAAATTCAACCTTCCAGCCAAGCGAAAGCTTTACACGGTGGTATGTAGATCAAATGCAGACTTCTGATTGCTAGGGAGGACTCATTACTGAGATGACACTGGTCTTCTAGTAGGTTGATAAGGTACACTACATGCATAGCCACAATAAACACAGGTTTACAAGCCATGGTGAAAAAGTACAACAGACATCTTATCCCGTCCCATTTGACAAGGTACCAAATGGAGTCTGTAATTCAAGTTGCACTTACTAGAAGAGGGGAGATTTCCTCCAGATTATTACCGAGTAATAAGGACTTCCTACTATGCAAGGCTTGTTAAATAACAGATAGAAGGCATACGGTACCTTTCTTGTTTAACTGCAGCACAGACGGAGGCGGTGTAGCAACTTTCATTGCGAGCCCATAGGCTCCCCGGAAAGAATGACTGTCTCGAACAATGAACGACCCAGGTTCCTTGTCCTTCAGAACAGCAATGGCTGCAGGGGATTCCGGGAAAGAGAGAGAAAAGCAGTTCCAGAACAATACACACACCCATAAAGTACAGAAGTGCAAACCTATAATTAATAGGAGACTAAAGGAAATAAGATCCTTTTCTCTGTCTCCATTGCTGTAGAACAGAATACAATCAAGCATACTTGGGGGATCTGAGCGGAAACATCTTGTGCAAATCTCACATTTCAAAAGAAGCCTGAAGTACAGATTCCTACTGATTTTTAAACTGAGACGGACATGCAGGTCCCATCAGGATTCCTACAACCAGTACAAGAGCAAGTTGATTCCTGCTTAAATTTTGTCATTTTGTTAGAAGCGTGACAGAGAGCACAGCTCTCTCATTCCCAGGCTGACTAGACAGCACTGTTTTTCTCTTCCTATGCAGCTTCAACAGGCGGAGCAGATCCGTTTTCATCCACCACCAAGTTTCTGTCCCTGCAAAGCAGTCTCACTCTCTTCCTAGGTTTAAAGCAAGGGAAGGGATGTGAGTATTTGCTCTTTGACTGTCCAAGCATCAAAATAATTTTACATCTACATTCTGTGATCTCTGCTGGAAGTGTGATATGAAGTCCTCCCCAGGAGGAACCATTTGCAGGGAAACTGCTCTTGCTTTGCAGGAGTCTGCTGCAGGCTTTGAAATCTAGTAGCCCAAAATCTTAATCTCACTTATAAAAGAGACAAGAGGTTGATCTAATGATTGATCTTAGTTTGATCTTAATAAACCCTTAGTACTTTGCTTGTAGGTTTTTTTTCCTTAAACTTTTTCGAAATACTTGTGTTTGTTTCCAGAATTTCTAACGATCAGCAAGCCTTCAAAGAAACCCTGGAAACAGCCCAAATTTGACCCTGGAGTCCTTAAATGTCTGTATATACAGAATACGGAAATTATGCATTTGGGGCATGAAGCCATATTTTGCAAGGCCTGAGCAATGATTACATGATAAACACACACACTCTTTTTTTTTTTCCATGAAAGGAAGAGTAGTAGCAGAAAATCAGGAAAATGCAGACATAATTGTCTCTCCTCTTTAAGTGAGTAAAGCAAATGTGTATGTATTCTGTTCTATTCATGTGTCAGATGGTGAAGAAAACAACTATTTTCACAATAAACTGTCATGTTCAGAGGAGGAGGACGAACATATAAAACCCTGCAGTTCAGCAGTACTCACATAACACTTCTAAATCCACAGGGGGACAGTAATCATTTGTCACAGGAGCAGTCCATTAAGCACAGAAAAAAGAACAAGTGCTCCCCCTCCACAGCAACAGTATCTTAAAAGACTTTTTAAAAGGAATTGTACTTGGTAGGGTGAAAAGAGGCATACTGAAAGGTTGGGAAGATTCTCTTTTCATTTGTTCAGGCAGCTAGGTTTAAACCTCCTTTATGATCTATTCCCCTCTCTGGACTGGCATCAAGCCAGGAAAATTTTTTTGCATATTTAAAGACTCATTATGGGTGGGGAGCAGACAACGGGAAGGGAACTGGAGCGAAAGGACCAGTAAAACATCATCCAAGATGAATTAATGATCTGTTTTCTATGACCTTTATTCCCCTGGGCTCGTATTTACCATTACACTGCAAGAGGCATCCTCACCATTTGAGAAACTATGAATGAAACAAGACATAGCAATTCATCGTTTGCCAAAAGCTGAAGGCTATTTTGGTTTAGTGTGAACTTTCTTCCCAAGGCAGAACCAATTCGTCATTTTTCCTTTTTGAGAACCACATTTTAAGAATCCCAGTTTAAAATCCTGCCATAACTCATTAAATGCAATTCAGTATAGCTGAATATTACAATATGGACACAAGGACCATCAGACCAATCGCATCTGCAAAGCACCCAGCATGCTTTATTTACGCACTGTTGCAGGGACAAGGTGTAAGATCATATGTATAGATCTTCACATCCATAATAAAAGCTTTCTCCATCTCATTCAATAATATATCTACATACAGATGTACTGTATCTGTATTGTACCTCATGAAGATGATGTTCCATGAGAGTGTTATTTCATAACCTTTAAGAAATAACGTATGTCACTTACAGCTGGCAATGAAATTCAGGCTATAGAGCGACTGGTAGATGACGCTGCTTTTATGATGACTTCTAGCTAATGAATTATTCTCTGATATTTAGCATCTCTCACCTAATTATCTGTGCAGGGAAACACACATGGCTGAGATCATGCCAGAGCAGGACACTTGTACTCAAAAGGTTTCTGAGAGCAGACAGCTGCTCTCAGATGTGTACTGCATCACACGTATCTGCCATTCCAAAACCTTGAGCTTTTCAGTAAAATACATTTGCAGCAGCTACCACAGGCAGATTTAAATTACTCTGTAGTCAGTTCAGTTAGGCTAATCATTTGTCTGATTAACTGAGTATTTTTTAAGGACAATTTGACTGCCCTCCACTCTCAAATTCAGCCTTTGGACAACAGAAATTAAGTGAGGTTGTCTGATGCCCTTCTAGGTTTCATATTTCTTTTTGTATTTCTTTCAGACATCAGGTGTGCATAAAAGAAATGTAAGAATTCACCAACTAGCCCTTCTGTGAATGGATATGCCAGAATACGTATCAGTTTATATACCTTGTTCTCTTGAAATATCTGGCTTATACCAGAATTTGGACGTGTCCTGGACAAATTTTACGGTCACATGTTTATCAGTTGTGTTTTCTGTGAAATAAAAGGGAAAAAACGGTCAGGAAATTTTTTAAATACAAAAGCATTTTTTACTTTTCTTTCCAACTTCTAATCACCTTAATTAATCAAAACCTTCATGATTAGAAGGACAATTTAGAGAAACCCTGAACTGTTTTGGAACCAGCAAATATAATACCGTACACCAAGATTCTGAAAGCATTCTTGAAGTTTCGTTTTGCAGAATCCATAAGATATGAAAAACTTACATTTATAAAGCTGTATTAAACACAAAGCTGCATTTCTCAGTGGGGTCCAGTGAATACCCATCTACATTTTTAACTATTCTTGACACAAGTCTAGAAAGGTGCAGAGAGAAGCCAGCCCTTATTAAAAGAAGTTGGACTCCACACCACTGGCTTGTGGTTTGGCAGTTCAAAAGGTAGGCTGCCCTTGGCTGACATCTCGGGAAGCACAGAAAGAATTCTGCAGCCTTGTTCTCTGAGTAACACATACCGAAGCCAGTGAGCTGGCCCCGCTTACTGCAAATATTCAAGTCCTCTGTGCCATTTTCATTCCATTGCTTTTTTTTTTTCTTCCCCACTTTTAAAATCCCCCGAATGCTTTTTATAAACTCACATAAAATCTAACGTATTTTGCACGTCTCTGATGCAGAACCTACCTGGCACTGGGGAAGTGCTTAGCATTTTCGAGAAGTCTGGGAGGACGTTCGGGAAGGGGATGCTGATTGTGCTTCCACTGTGGGGGCTAGAGAAGCCGCTTGACGAAGGTGACACGGAGGCGAAGGAACGGTCTCCTTCAGAGGACCTCTTTTTCTCTGGAAGAGGCGGCTGAGCATGCAGGTTCCCTCCATGGTGCTGCGGAACCGCGCTGTTCTGGCTGTTGTGCCCGGAGGCCACTGTAAGAAAGTTCTGCGTCAAAAAGCCATTGTCCTCGGCACTTGCCACCGACGCGCTCATGGTTTTAGGAGAGATGCTAGTATTGGCTAGGAAAGTAGCTTGTTTCTCCTCTCGGGGGGAGCTGCCGCCCCTGCTGCCCCCGCCATAGCCCAGGTAAGCCCGGGCACTGCCGCCAACAGCAGGTTCTTGCTGCGGCTCTGCTGGTGAATTCTCCAGGCTGCTCAGGGTGATGACCTGCAGTCCTGGAGTCTGGAAATGAGACAAGAGAGAGACGTCTTGCACGGCGTTTGAGAAGTCGGAGGGCACGAGGTAACCCGCCGGCGGCCTGCTGTTGCCCATCGAAAGCTGGAGCGACGGGGAAGCTTTGGGGCTGCTTTCAAGCCAAGGACGCTCTGTCGCAGAAGGGCTGTCGGAAAAAAAAAAGCCAAAAATTGAACACAAAAATAAAGCGAAGCCAAATCATTCCCTTAAAACATCACTGTACAACCCGTACTGCAGCGATCGCTGAAAGCAATGAATTGCCTCGCCCAGGACGATGCCCTTTGACATGTGCAGGACTGGGTGATGCGGCTGCATCAAGGGGTTCCAGCCCCATCCTGATCACTCATTTCATCCACCTAGGTCATTACTTTCTGCCTCATCTCGCCTTCCACCTAGCCACGCTGATGGGACAGTCTCTGAGCTCGCACTGTAAACCAGGCCATCAAATTAATCACAGTTAGAAATACTCCTCCTTCCCCCTGTGTGAGAGGGTCACGTTTAATATGAATCAACCCAGTGAGGCTGTTCACAGCACTGCTTCACACACAGTGAGTGGTCCTGGAGATCTCTATGGGGTGAGCTGAAGTGCTACCTGGAAAAAGAGCAGCAGGAGGCAAGAATTTCTTAAGCCGAATCTGCCATCAAAGGCAGAGGTTTGTGGAAGAAAACTGACACTGACACAGCAGTTCTTACATGCACAGTCTCTTACGTTCATTGAAAAAGAAAAAAGAAAAGAAATGGGCTAAGGAGATAGTTGTGCACCATCACACAATAAATGAATAACTACGATAAGAACACAGTTCACAAGACCCAACTCTTAGGCCAGGTCCCTTTTAATATAATTCGTATTAAAAAAGGAAGGAAGACAGGTCCAGCGGTTAATTTGTTCGATGATGGAATTGCTTTGATTGATTGATAGAATTAAATATCTCAACAGTAAACATTAGATTTTTCTACCAGGTAGCAGTTCCACCTGCTCAAGTGAAGAATAACAAATATCCTCCTAAGCAAGACAACCTCAGCTTCTGATGAAACCATCTGATAAAAGTCTAAATTGTCTCCTTGCTTCTAGAACTGAAATGCCCTTAGACTGTAGCTGGAAAGCATTACCAGCAATATCAAATGTAGAGAGAACAAACTCATTGTGAGATACAAAGGGAAAAGAGATGACATAAGATATATTAACAAAAGAAAGGATTTTTAATTAAAGGGAACTGTGAAAACAGATACCAGTAGATTTGAACAGAGCGAAGTAGAAGGGCCATAACGAGATGGAAGGGAAGCAAATGGAAGAAGGTGCCACTGCAAGAAAAAAAACGCCACAGCTGTAGCTGTCTGCTAGATGAAATGCAAAACGACAGAAAAAATATTTGGAAAGAAGGGAACAGAATTTTCTAGATAAAATTTGAAGTACGAATGTAAACTTGATAATGACTATGTTGCCTGGTAAGCTTTTAATTCATATCCACTTACTATGAAATGTTACATTGCCTCCTCCTCAGAAAATACTGACATACTTTGTTCAGTCTTAGGATTCACATTCATAATCACAAAACGAAAACATTCTTTTGCAGTCCAAGTACCGATTGAAAATGAAATCAATTAGATGGGAAGATAAATAAAAGATAAATAGGTATCAACATAATTGAAGTCCTCACTGAGAGTCTGACACACCAACCGACAGCATTCCAAGTACTTAGTGTGAAAAAGGAGCCAATTATCCAAGAACAAGAATAGGATAGTTAGCCACAAAGGAATGTTGTTGCAGAGTGATAGAAAAGGAAACCTACCCGCTGTAACATAACACCTCACCTATTAAGTAAATAAAGGGCACAGCTAATGACTGACCATTCATTGTCATGGTCTTCTGAAACTTCTAACAGTAACCTGGGTCTCCTTGCTGCTTTGCTGTGTTTCCTGTGACTTCTCATCTTACGCTATAAGCTCCTTGGGACACGGACTATTCTGTAGATTTATACTATTCAAGCTCTGGTCCAGAGCCCTACATGTTTACCACAATACAAATATGAAATAATAAAATCTCTCAGCCTGCTAAGCAGCTGAAAGGGAGTCAGCTATTCACTACCAAAACCAAATCCTCTGATATTTTACTGACTTGAAACGCATACACTGCGGTGAAAAGAGTGTTCCCTCTCTCTCATATATGACTTATTCCAATGTGAAATTTCATTAAATGCTTTTCAGTAAAGCACTAGAGAAGCTGGTTAAGCACACAGGAAAGCATGTATGAACTTGTGCTAGCACATAATAAAGTAATGGAGCTATTAATTCCTATTTATTTTTGTATTCCTGTTTATCTTCAAAGCTAATTGTGTCCCTGACATATAAACAACATCTGTGTATGTGGTAAATTCCAGCTGGTGGACAACATCATCATCAACTATCACAACCACACTCAAAAGTCCTTGGACAAATGCTCTGCAATGAAGATGAAAGCATAACATCTTGGCTGAAAACTACAGTTATGAGAACTAAACAATACGGTAGGAGAATCTTTTCCTACCTTTCTCCCCCTGGGATAGGAGTGTTACTGGAAACAGTACACGAAGATGCAAAACAGCGCTGAAAGGAGGGATCTGTCTGCATGTTGGCCCTCAGCAAAGCAGGGTTAGTGCCCACAGTGCTGTCAGACATCACCATGGAGTGGTTAATGGCTTCCGTGTAACTTCGAGATTCTGCAGCAAAGGAAACAAAGTAAAAGGCAAGTTAAAAAACAACTCACATTTTTATGGACCTTGTACTGAAAGGAGTGTTTATAAACCAATCTGTTTTTCTTTTAATAGGACTATAAAGAAGAGGTTTTAGTTGTTTGAGCAGTAACATTTTATTTCACAATGTTATGTTGATTGCTGAAAACATCCAGCAGGACAAATGGCAGAGGGAATAAAGATTACAGAATTGCACTACTCAAACTATTTGATCAGTTCTCCGGGGTACATTCTCTAGCCCTAAAGATGAGAGCAGACCCATCTGTTCCAAGTTGGTTTGCATTCCGCAGTCCCGAGTGCTAAATGGGGTATGCCTAGTCAAGTGTCCACTGTCAGTGTGCACTTAAACACCGAAGTGATAGAAAACTGGAGTATTAATTCAGCCCACTGCCGAATGGGGCAGGGGACCCGGTGGAAAATGACATGGAAAACGCTGAGGTGCTCAAAACCTTCTTCACCTCAGCCTTTACAAGTGAGCCAGGCCTTTGGGAATCTCAAGCCCCTGAGACCACAGGAAAAATCTGGATCAGGGAAGACTTACCCTTGGTGGAGGAGGACCAAGCACTTAAACAAACTGGACAGATGTAAGTCCACTGGGGCCTGACAGGTTGCACCCGCAAGAGCTGACGGAGCTGGCCAATACCACTGCAAGGCCACCCTCAATAATCTTTAAAAGGTCACAACGACTGGGAGAGATTCCCGAAGACTGGAAGGGAGCAAGCGTCACTTCTACCTTCAAAAAGGACATGAAGGACGATGTGGGGAACTGGAGGCTTGGCTAGCCTAACCTCAGTCTCTGGGAAGGTGATGGAGCAACTAACCCTGGAAACCATTTCCAAACACGTGAAGGAAAAGAAGATGATTCAGAGTTGTCAGCATGGATTTACGAAGGGGAAATCATGCCTATCCGCCCTGATAGCCTTCTCAGTGAACTGACTAGTTTAGGGGCTAAGGGAAGAGCAGTGGATGTTGCTTATCTTGACTTTAGTAAGGCTTCTATCACATCCTCATAAACAAGCTGACAAAGCATGGGTTGGGTAAGCGGCCAGTAAGGTAGACTGAAAACTGGCCGAATGGCCGGGCCCCGAGGGTGGTGATCAGCTGCACCAAGTCCACTAAGAGGCAAGTCACTAGCTTTATACCCCAGGGTTGATACTGGGGCCAGTGCTGTTCAACACCTTCATTAACCACCTGGATGATGGAACAAAGTTTCATCCCCACATCTGAAGACAACTGAAAACTGTGAGGAGTAGCTCATAAACCAGATGGTCGTGCTGCCATGGAGAAGTGGGAGAAATGGGCCAAGAGGAATCTCAAGAAGTTCAACAAGGGGAAATGCAAACTCCAGCACCTGGGAAGGAATAATCCCAGGCACCAGTACATGCTGGGAGCCAACTGGTTGGAAGACAGCTCTGCAGAGGACCTGGGGGTCCTGGTGGGCAGCAAGCTGACCATTAGCCAGCAATGCAGCCTCATGGCAAAGGCGGTCAACAGCATCCTGAGCTGCATCAGAAGGAGTGTTGCCAGCAGGTCAAGGGAGGAGATCTTTCTACTCTGCTTAGAACTAGTGAGGCCACATCTGGAGCGCTGTGCCCATTTCTGGGCTCCCCAGTACCAGGGAGACGTGGCACAAGGCCACAAAGATGCCCGCAGCATTGCTGGGACTGGAGCAGCTTTCAAAGGAGCAAGGGCTGAGAGAGCTGGTGCTCTTCAGCCTGGAGAAGAGAAGGCTCAGGGGTGACATTATCAATGTCGACAAATAGCTGAAGGAGGGAATAAAGATGAGGGAGCCAGTCTTCTCACTTTTCTGCTTACACGAGGAGAAAAGGACAAAACTGGGGTTGAAAGGCAGCTGAGCAGCACACAGCAGCACCCGGTTTAGCTACGAGTGCAGCTACAGATTTCAGGTGTGACTTTGTTCACACCACACAGACAAAAAAGTAAAGCGCCTGTAAACTTTTCTTTCCAAATAGCGTGCCAACAGCATCAGAGTAATTGGTTTCTAAATTAATTCAACTCTAAGCTACGTTCAACTTAATTATACTGGACATAAATACTACAGGATATAGTTAAAACACATGCATTTGGATGAGGAATAACGTGGATGCTATTACTGAAGAGCTTTATACAGGAACAGTTTAATCCCCTTCTTTACAGGTACATTTTAATAACCAGTCAAGCTCTAATGAGGATTACGTTTGATTATTCTGGTATAGTCTAAAGCAATCCAACACCTACTCACATAAGCCCAGGTTCAACGGCATTATTTTCTACCACAGAAAAAGCCATGCACTAAGATACTGCAAATGCCTGTGCATCTGAATAGCTTCATACACCTGAATAGTTCCATTGACCTCAGCACTTGCAGGACTGGAACCCAGTAAGATGATCACAAATGAAACAATCTCTAATTACTGTCTCTTGAGTAGATACACTCCAAAAGATGGAGGGAGAAAAAATACAGAAGAAAGCTGCGGAACAATTCCAGCCCTACAAAGAGTTAAGATCATATTAATGCATCTTTTCCATAAGAAAATATTCGTAATGTAAAAAGGAGGAAGGTTCTCACTATTTCTGTGAGCGCCACTGAAACAAGACTGAATAAATCCTTTTCCCTTCAATTCATGGCAGAGCTGGGCTCTGCTATTATTTGAAAGAGGAGGGTGCAAGGTACTTGAAAGAAATGCCTGAGATAAGAAAATCTGCAAATCAGTGCCCTGACTGAAAACCATTTGAATTCTTCACATAGCACACATACTGTACAGAACAAACGTGTAATTGGATGAGGGAAACATTACAAAATTGCAACACTGTCTTTTAACTATACCCATTACTTTAACTATATCCACACCAGCCATAAAAATGAACTTTAAGGAAATACTGCAGAAATGTGTGTGGTGTGGAAGAGCTAGAGAAATCTGAATCTGTATCTCTCTAATAGCTCAGATACATTACACTCGTTCTCATACTGGTGCAAACAGTCAGAAAAAGCTGGCTGCATAAACCCATCATTTAGGCCATATTCCTACTGAAATCAGTGGTGTTTGTTTACACAAGTATTACAAAGATTGACTGTTTACCCAAGTGTTATGAACACTGATGTTAAGCAATGATTTCAATACATAATAAAGTAGTATTACTTTGTCTTTACTATTATCTGAGAAAAAGCTGATTAGTTGAAGGCGGGTTGGTCAAACTAACGTTGTACGTCTCCTTCTGAAACAGCTTAAAATCTTCTCCCACTCCAATGCAATCTCAGCTATGTGCGTAAGAGTCAATCTAAAGCGTTTACATAGCAAAGTCCTCTCCTCCTCCCACCAATAACAGCACCTGCTTGAAAAACTGGACCAAAACTTGATTCTTCCCTGTTTCAGGCCTTGGACCATTGCTATCACCTTTAGAGCACCGAACGCTGCGTGATGGAAGGACCGCTGTCACAGCTGCAGCATTTCTTTTCATACCCAATTTTCACAGGTGTAAAATATTAAACTAAGAGTGAAAAGCCACTGGCAGCCAGGCATGCAATCTGCAGAAAGAACGGGAACTCTGTACAACTCTTCCCAGGCTAGAAACAAGTATATCTGAAAGGCACTTCCCATGAAAGCAGCTTTGTTTACATTTCAATTAAAAACAAGCTTGCTGAATATTTCAGCTATGTCCTCTCTATTGTCTGATGCAGAGTCCACACTCACCGGTCAGCTGTTAACCCTTTTATCTCACAGAATCATCTACTCAGTGCAATCTCATGGCTTCTACCAGAATTCTGTATGCGTGGTACAGACTTCCCTGGCATGTCTGCTGCAAAGCATCGGTCCTTCTTGCTGCAGGCCCCTACTGAATCCACGCCATTGCATCTGTGAGAACACTGACAGCGTAAAAAGTGCAGCTCCCTACTTAAAAGAAGTGACACGAGAAAACCAGGATCATTCGTGTTCATGTCTCTTCATGCACCTGGGTCAGACCTGCCTACCTACATTCACTATCACTGATCATCAACTTCACAGGCAGAACCTAAGAGAGGAGTTGGACTCCTTGCATCACATGCTACTGAAAAGTGACATTCAGGAAGAAAACTAATACTATTGTGCCTATATGCAAGGCAGAAAAATATCCAGCTTACTCTTCTACTGTCCCACTTGGCAGCAAAGGACAAATACTTGTAAAAGTCACAAGCTTCTTTCACTTTTAAGCAGAAACTCCTGGATGTGCCTAAGACACAGCTATATAAAGTAAGATGTTATAGATTAACTTTTATTTTAATTCACTACATCTATTGAAACAAAAAAGAAAAAGGAACCCTGAAAAAAAATTCCACCAAAAAACCCCAGAGTGGCTTAACCCAGCCATGGTCCAAATAAAAGATACATAAAAATGTTCCTTTTCCTCTTTCTTGTAGCAGCCGAAGGGCAAAATCACCTCACAGCTTTGGAGACAACGGTGCAACAATGGCAGGGAAGTGAAAGGAGCAGTCATTCCACTGTCAAACCTTGTGCTTTAGCAGCTTCTCATATATTCCATCTTCGTAGTCCTTTTTTGTGAGAAGGCGATAGCTAACCTGCATTGCATGAGCTTGAAAACTCCCGTCAAGATCCTCAGTTACACCTTTTGGGGAAAGGGAGCTCTAAGTCACTCCCAAACCCCTGAGCTGACCACCCCCGAACTATCTCAGGCCAGCCTAAAAGCTGAATGGGACACAGAAAAGCATATTGCTCTAAAGTAAGCCAAAGTAACCGAGCCACTGCCAGCCATAAAGAGCAGCAGAGGGATAAGGAGCTTTGTGCAATACTTTTAAATTTCACAGTCTATTTCTTGATCCACCCTTTGATGGCTTCAGCAATGACGAAAAAATCCAGCCTAACAAAAGAACTGCAAGAAGGCACAGCACACGCGGCTGTGAAACACTGCTCCTATCAACCCTCTCATTCAGAGGTCCCTCCGCTTCCACCTCTCGCTGTTCACACAAGCAGCTGATGAGCCCATTCCTTTAGACAGCTTTCCCGACAAACTCATCTACAAAGACAGAACTGAAGACATCTAGGAATGTAATGGAAGAATGTTCAGTATCTTCTCTACACAGCAGAAGTATTTTTTTGGTTTTGGATGGTTGCATCCCACTAAGGACTTGGTATTTCTCATTCTCCCAGGACTCACCTTGGACTCGTCCTACCAGACAAGCATTCTCAAGATCTTCTTCCCTTTGAAACATCTTGGAAAAAATGCACGCAGTGCTGCCCAGCATTCACCAAAAACTCCGTGGCACTTTGCAACTTGGCATCCAGCTGGCTCCAACTACCAATGGGAGTTTACGTTACTGCCAATGTAAACTCCACCACACAGCGCTGAGCTGTTCACTTCTCCTTCCCACATCTAGGGAACTGTAAGCGTTTCTACTACAATAGTCTCTGCTGACACAATTTTATTTCATCCAGGAGACCACGGGTCAAAAGATGGCCACTTCCCTTTTCCAATATTAAATTTTATTATTCATTAAGCAAGTTAGTCTGCCATTCACCTGAATGTCTTGCAGAAGATTTAGGCCCAACTCAGAGCTGACATGTTACACATAAAACGAAAGGTAAAGCAAGGATCGAAGAAAACCCTAGCCTTTAGTATTAAGCACCAGAACAACGTATCTAGATACACGGTGGATGGCTCCATGGCTTGAAATATATCAGTAAGACAAAAAGTACCGGATGAAGATCTTAAGCACATTTTATGAAAGAGGTTTGCTTAGATATGTTTCTTTCCAAACCTTAAAATCTACGAAGGGAAAAGAGTGGAGAAAGCTTTATCAGGGAAACAATCAATGAAAGCAAAACCACCACCAAGCAAAGTACAGAGCTAATGATACCGAGTGGGCACAGTTTTAGGTCTTCTAAGACATTCTGCCAGTATTTAAGCAAGGGAAATGTTGACAGAAAGATGAGTTGGAAAATCACAGTTTTGAAGAAAAAATTGGAGCAAGGAAGAGAGCTCCAGTGGAGAGAGGTACTGACGTGCAACATCCAGCGACAGCTCGTTTGACCGGATGAAGCGAAAAGGAGCACACAATTCCAACCGCACAGCCTGAGTACGGAGTGGCAGAGGCTTGTGCGACTACGTAAAGCCAGAAACCCTGGAAACAGTGAATTTCTGACAAAAGGATTTGGCTCCCTGGAGAAAGAGTCCCTCCAGCAGCTGACAGAGTGCCAGCAACAGCACTGGCACCGGTGAAGCTAAGGAGCAACTCAGCAACCTCCGCGGAATTAAAAACCCTGCGTATGGAGAAAGGAGACAGCAAGATGACCCACTTAAACCAGTTAACAACCTAACACCTTTCCAAGTCCATTAGCTTGCTAAGGTTCACTCTCTCTCCTGCTTTTCCAAATGCTGAAGTGCCAAAGTTAGTAAGAGACACTGAGCTAATGCTGAAACTCTCTCTTGCTTTCAGTCAGTGTGCAAACTATTGACTTCACCGAAACTCTGACCTTTTATACTTGCTATATTCTGCTTTCAATTTCACAAAAATAGTGAACCAAATTATTCTCTTCCATGAAACCTGTCAACTTTGGTCCCGCTGTTCCTTCCTTTCCACGGAATATGTGGAAATCTATGAAAGATGCTTAAGATCTTGGCTTTTATAATTTCAGCTGCCAGGGAAGAGAATACCTTTATTACCTCTTTTTGCATAGTATATGCTATCCTTTCCAACACGAGTTGTTCCACCTTTCATTCAGGGCTAAATTCCCCTAAGCTGTTGCTGCTAGCCAGCTTCCACCATTATTTCCTAAGTGTTTCAAACACAGCTCTGAGAACAACACCTAATTTACTGTATTACTGTTTCTTTTGGTTGGGAAGAGTTAAAACACAAGTAAGCTGACCTAAGCCATATACACTGAAAGCAAAACCCTTAACAGCCCCAGGCAGCAACAAAACACCCTCCTGTTCGTTGTCGTCAAAAAAGAAGTTAATGTTCTTCCCATTTTTTATAGGATAGATTTGGAAGGTTTATATTTTAGAAAACAGGTATCTGTTAAGAAACTTTCGTAATAACATCTTGTAGACTGAGATAACGATTGTCATCGTTAGCTAGCTTGTTATTCCAGCAATCTCCCCCCAAAACCCGCAGCAACCAAATGCTGAATCAGGCCCTTGTCATTTGACCCACCGTAGTCACCAAGCTATATAAAGTCTCCACTGCCACGGAGCTCTGAGGAAGCATGAAAATCTACAACATTTTCTATAAGTGTATTTTATAAATAAACTGGATTTTATACTATAAGATTGACTAATCTAAGCAGATTGACTATCTGACTAGCTAGTTTACTGACTTTGACTATAGCAACAGAGCCCCTGCTTTTCCCAGTATTTCTTCAAAAGTCTAAATTATTTAGAATAAAAAAAAAAATCCTAAAATACTAAGAGAGTTTTTACCTTCTTTTCATGTTTTTTGCTTTTTACTTCACCTTAGACAGCAAAAACAAAGGCATACAAACTAAGGTATAAAGACCCTGTTTTGCTCAGATTAACTCCCGCGCAACTGAATGTTATCAATTAGCAAGGAATTTGGAAGTCCGCCTTTCTAATTTTCTTAAGAAAATCTGAGAACTTAAAATAAGGGTTGATGTCCATACCAATGATTCTGCTTCATTGAACCACACTAATAACTAGGAAAGGGATAATATTAAGCCCACCTTTAAGAATGGCAATAACGAGTATCGGGACCTTGGTGAACTTGAGTGAGGACTGGACCAACAGAAATCCTAAGATCAACATGAAATACAAAAAATCTGTATCTGGGGCAGAACAAGACCTTGCAGCAATATGGGTTGGGATCCAACCAGTAATTAGCAGCCCTGCTGAAAAGGATCAGGAGTTGCAGTGGGTATCAGGCTGAAATAGACTCTTCACTTTGTTTGCATCCCAAATCAGGCATACTGAGCTATAGCAGGACGAACACGGCCAGCAGATTAAAGGAAGCTGGTTATTACCCCTCTGTATATGATGCTGGGAAGGCTTCACTTGGAATACTAAACTCAGTTTTAGGCCACCAGTTCAGGAACATGAGAACCTGGATGGGACCCAGTGGAAGGGTACCAAGCTGACCAGGGGCCTTGCTCACACAGCCCATGACGACAGGATGATGGAGCCGGGATTGTTTAGTCTGGAGAAGAAAAGCAACTAGGTGGGGAACCTAAAAGCAGCGTAAAACTACTAGAAGAGGGTCTCTTCTCTGCCAGAAGAGACAACAGAGCTGAATTCTTCTCAGTAGTGACAGACAAAAAAGTCTTGGGGAAATTCTCACTAGAAATCAAAAAGAGCTTTGTCACCATGGGCAGTGCAACGCTGGAAGAGGTTAACCAGGGTTGTGGTGGAACCTCCACCAGGAGGGGGTTTCCTGACTCAGACAAAGCAGGATCCAGTACTCGTAATGGTCCCGTTTTGAGTCACAGGTTGGACTACACAGCCCCTGAGGTGCTTCCCAAACATCATTTCTATCTTTCTACGGTAATGCTAATTTCCTCACGCTGAAGAGTCTTAACACAGTCATTTCCAAACTTTTTTAGTTGCATATGCCACCAGTAAGAAATTTTCGAGGCCACCCCCCCTAATACATGTATATTTATTTAAATATGAATTGTACAGATGTACTACTGAAGTTCTACTATTTTCTTCCCACACCCCAATGGATCGTCCTGTGCATCACCTGGGTTGCACACACCCCACTTCGGAGACCACTGGTCTAATTCACTAACAGAGAAAAAAGGCATGCAGTTGAGGGATAAAAAGAGGGGGTTTTAGGTTTGGGGGTTTTCTGTTGGGTTTTTTTAAATGGATGGAACAGGGGCAGTTTCTCTGCTGGCCTGGAATCCGCTGGTTTTTATGCACATCCGTAAACTCTTCTTCACGACTGCCTATGTTCTTTCAGAAGGAGAACATGTCATGAGTCAAAACCATGTACCATCACGGCAGCACCTGCAGTTCAGTTCCCCCGCTTTTCCAAACCCCACCAATAGCAAACAGATATAATAGAACAAATATTTTTTTCATACTTGTGAAGGGAAAGACAAAGTCACTATTGCTTGGAGATCCTGCTCATGCCTGTCTGAGTGGGTCAACTCTCTCTGCAAGTATCCAGATCAGTCGGGCTGAACCTGGAGAAGCTATGAAGATGGTGGCTTTAGCATCCATCCACATACTAACCTCTCGGCGCTGGGAAGGGCAGCTTCAGTTGCTTCATTAAACAGTACTGAGAAGGATCTCGGTGGAATATGTATTACATGTTTGGCTCTTACAGAAAACACAACAGTGCGGTGGCTGACAACCTGGGAAATAAAGCAGCAAATCTAGAGAGGCGGTAAAGTATTTCTCAGAGACATTTATTTGGTGGAAGAAATAACACATTCGACAGTTGGAACCCAAACTGCTGGTAATTAAAGGTAAGCTACGCTGCAGTGCCGAAGGCTTCTAACTTCATGCGATTATTTATTGTGTGCATTTAGAAAGCGTTCGCTGTGTTTTGGGAACCTTTCAAATGTATTTGGGGAAAAAAAAAAAAAAATCCATTCTTGCCTTATGCCTAAAGAGGGCTGTAAATCACCCGTGTTGCCCCCGAGGACACATCCTTGGCGCAGCAGCCCTCCCCAGCAAGCACTGGGGGAGCAAGGCTGGCGCCTCGCCACCTCCACGGGAGATTCTCGCCTGCTGGCAAGATGCAGGACAAGAGTGGGTGCACACTGGGACATTCCTGCGCTCCGGCAACTTCTAGCTCCCATAACGGCCCACGGAGCCTCCTGCCAGCAACAAACAAACGCAGCCTCTGAAGCTGCGCCAGGGGTCAGCTTATCTCCAGGCAACCCCAGGATCAGGGAATTAATTGCACTTACCCTCTGCCCCTGTCTGCACAAGGATAAGTATCGAAAGGATGATTTACCAGACCCGGCTTTCCCCCACCCACAGTCCCTGCCCTGAAGATCTTACTATCCAGCTTCTTTTCTACTGAGGAAATACCCATTCCATTGACAGACCTTTACGCCGTCTGTCACAGAAGCTTGCTATCATACGTTCATTCAAAAATACTGAAATACAAATAACTCATACTTGCTGAATAGAATTTGCAATACAGCATCTTCAAAGCAGTAGCATTCTTATCGCGCCTTTCTGAAGGGCTTTCTTATACGAATTTATTTTCCCAAATAGTCCCAGAAAGAAAAAAAAAAGAAACTTCCCCAGGGACTAAAGCAATCAGTTGCACATGTCTTCTCATGTATTTTAAAAGATCTTGCAGATGCTCTGCTATTGACTTTAAGCATAGCTTTGCTGTCTTAGGAATGCAAATCGGCTGCAGAAGCATCTCCTCAAGCCATCCGGGTCACATGCAAACATAAAATGTGACATTTATTAAAACACTCTTTAGGAGAGAGAGCCACTGTCAGTCCATAATGCATAAACAAGAGCACTACTATTCAGCCTGTTAAGTACAGCAGACCATTCAGTAATATACAAAAACAAATCCAACCAAACAATTAGAATTTAATTATTAACATGCCTGCACTAAGTTTTTACCGCAAATTAGTTAAGTGGCTTTAGAGACAGCCAATTCCATTCTTATCGTGGTTTATCTCCTAGTGGAATTTCAGATATTCACATTGCTGAATACGACAATTTTCACCAAACTGTAAAAGTAAACTGCAACAGTTTTAGATGAGGAAAAAAACCCACTAGGCAACAGAAGCGTACAAACTGGCACCTTCAAAATAAATAGTAATACTTTTTCAGGCAGAATGCCCTGAAAGACCAAGCACCTTTCAAGAAAAGAGAGAGTAAAACCTCTGCCCTGTGCTCCAAAGTTCACTAGCTCCCAAAATTGCTTGAGATGTGGGAGATGCAGGTCCGGGTTGCCTGTGCTGAACTGAAAAATGCAACTCGTACCTACTGACAGATCCACTGCAAAACCAATGTAAAGGGGGCAAAGGTGGGGGTAGGGGGGGCAAACTGGAGCAAATACTGAGCGAACAGAGAAGGGAGTGAGCTTGGGGCTGACTTTCTGGCATTCCTGGAAAGCAAGCACCCAGACTCATCAGTGACATTTTCACTTTTGTGGTACGATCCTATCGACTCTTCCTAAGGCAAAAAAAGAGGGAAGAGGGAGTTTGAACTCCCCTTTTCCCATCTCGGTCCAGTTCCCTGGTGTCAGCAGGCACCAGAGAGGTCCGAGCGTGCAGCTTTCGATGCCAGAGGAGTACTTACCCAGCAGGAGGAACGGAAGCAATCAAACGGATGTTCAGACCTTTACCAAAAGTCTCACTTCGGTCCTGCTCTTCTACCGTCAGAAACATTCTGCCTAAAGGTGACCCTCTTCAACCAGTTCACTCTTCTGGAGTCACTCGCCTGTAACAAATGGCTGAACCCAGCTCACGGCGGCCTGAATACCCAAAGTGAGGGCTGCTTTTTAGTTTTGAAGTAGTGTACCTAAACCATTTTAATTTTAGGACCAGAAAAGGAACCCGCTTTTTCAGAAGCTGCTTTTAATAATCTGGGATTGAAACAGGCAAAACCAAACTCAGTTCAGTCTATCTTCAGTGTTGCTCAGCGTCATGTAACGGGACTGAGAAGTGAAGCGATTAGGTGTTTTCTTGGTCTGTCTCTTAAGAACTGTGACTCAAGAACTCTCCTTTCAGGGTTGCAGTCCTCACACGAGCATCTGCTGCTACTGACTGAATAGAAAAAATTGGTCGCATCAAGGCCGAAAGAATCAGGCTCTTTCAAGTACTCTGGTGCACCCTGCGCATCGCACCATGCAACAGTTGGCTGCTCTGAGGCTGTATTCTATTTTGATGGAAAATTCACATCTGGAGTAAGAAAGCGAGAATATTTTACATGCACTGCCTGAATCAGAAGAATTACTCTGCCAGTGCTAGTTTTTCTCGTTAAACAAGAAAGCAGGAAAACGATGTGATATTCCTCGTTCAGGAAGGACTTATGTTTACTAAGTCAGTTCATTTTGCATGCTTTTGAAAGGAGATTTAATGCTGCTGTAACACTGCTAGGAACTCCTCGGGGGAGGAAAAAAGCATCAGCCTGGACAACGTTTTTGTACGTAGTCAGCAATTATATACGTTCCAGGCAGTCCCCGTTCCTTCTACTTTGAAAAAAAAAACACTCGCCCCCCCCCCCCCCAAAAAAATTGGAAGTCTTCCTCAGCAGAAGAATAACTTCCCAAGTTCACGAACCCAGCCCCCTGCCCTCCGCCGCCGACCGCAGAAAACAACAAAAAACCCCAAAACCTCCTCACGCTGACAGACCCCGTCGCCCGCGAAACCTTTTCAGTTTCTCGGAGGGCTCCGACCGTTTGCTGCACAACCGCAACCGGCGTTACTCGACCCCAGACACACAGACACAGACAGACAGACAGACAGACACAGACAGACAGACACCCCCCCCCCCCGGCGGGAGGAAGGCGGCCGGGGAAACGCAACCCCCGCGGAAACGAGCTGCCGGCCGGAGAAAAACCGCACAAAGGAGGGGCGGAGGGGAGCGGGAACCGAGCCCCTACCTGTGGAAGCCATCGTGCCAGCGGCTCTCCCGGGGAGCGGGGGCCGCCCGGGATCCTCCTCCTCGTCCCCCTCGTCCCCGTCCCCCCCGGCGGGGGCGGTCCGGCCTCATGCCGCCGGCGGCTTCGGGGCACCCGGGCGGGCTGTCCCGCCGCGCAGCCGCCGCTGGGGAACGGCCGCTCCCCCCCCCCCGCCTTCCCCGAGCGTTAAAACTTCACCGCCGAGAGGGGTCGGCGGCGGCGGAGAGCCGGGCTGGGCCGCGGCCGGCAGGGAAAAGAATTCCCCGGCTGCGGCTGGGCTGGCTCTTGGCTTGGCCGCCCCCCCCCGCCCCGTACCCCTGCCCCGCCGGCTCCACCTCGCTGCCGTCGGAGTCGTCGTCCCCCCCCGGGGAGGGGGACGGACACACGGACACAGACACCCGGGTCGGGGGGCTCGCCGCCCTCCTCTGCCCCCCAGCGCACTTTGGGACCGGGGTTTTGGGGTTTTTGAGCTTGGCCGCACCCCACGGCCGGGTCTCTTTCAGGCACAAAACCGAGAGAAGCGCTTTTTGAGGCGGCCCAAAGCCCGGCTGCTCCGCAACGCCAAACTGGCTCGACGCTCTCCGATAAATTTAGCGTCCAGAGCTCTTGAATAAAGGCTTGACTCACTTCCCAAGGTTTCTTTCACAAAACAGCACGTGCAGCCCCGCCGCGCCGCGTTCACCATCGCCCCGTCATTGTTCGGAGCGGGTTTTATTTACGGGTCAGGAAGATGAGTGGAAACGCCGCAACGGGCAGCGCGTTTCCGCCTGGGATTGTTCTCCCGTGGCCCAGGGCACCGGGTCTTCTGAAAGGATGACTATAGGGAACTACTTGATACGGACAGAAACAAATACGACCATTTAAAGCTTTCCTGCCGTGAATTACTCAATCGCTTTCAAATTTCTAACGGCAACATATTTTGAACGCACGTACTAAACCCTGTCGATAGCTTTAAAACATACAAATTGGCTTGATTAGAGAGACGAGTACTGGGAAACTAACTGGAATCTTGCTTTCTTCCACAGACCAAGAGGTAAACTAAATCAAACTATTCCTTTCTAAGAATATTCGCCCCTACCACTGATTCTCTCTTCATAGCAGCTGCTCCTGTTAAACACCTTCATAATGGCTGCACCCAGGACACCCAAATAGCAAGGAGTCATCGTGATATACACCACGCTATCAGGTAAAAAAGGAGGGACAATCCTTGCCGCAGGGGCAGAACAGCTTATCAATGCAGCAGTCCAGAACTGCCATCAGTTACTTTGATTAATTTATTATACAACTACACTTTGTCTTGGATGCTTCCTGGCAGAGACAAATGCCATCGAACACAGTCTTCAAACTCCTATAAACAGTAACTATTAGGGAAATTTGCTCTCCGTAGAAAGCACTTCTGGCTCCGCATAAAAAGCACTGTAATCACAGGAAACCTTTGGATGTCCCATTTCCTTCCTGATTTTCAAGTTTTGGAAGCTCTGCTTGTTCCTCTCTTTGCACTTGCTGACTTAGAAGAGAACAAGGATAAGTAATGTTTAACCAAGAAGGTAACAGTGGGCTGAGATACCACACAAAGGCTGGGTTAAGTGAGAAAGCGTTCCTCTCCAAAGTAACGTATGAATGTAATGCAAGTAGAAGCCAGGTAATTAAAATCATTAACGTACTTGAGTTTTGTCAACATTTTATCAAATTCACCTTCTGCTAAGATTTTTTTTTTGCATGGAGCTTTCTAACAGAATCAGACTTGCTTATACTTACGGTGCTGTTCATCAACAAAACCTCTTTGACATGAACACTTAATGTCAGACAAAAGGTGCTTGACACAAAACCTCGCCTTTTGTTTGTCCTTCTGTCACAAGCTCCAAGTTTCAGCCAGCTGAGTTCCAGGGAAGAAAAGAAAAACTATCTGGAACTCTGAAGCCAGGAGATATAAAGGGCCAGACTGAAATTTTATTGTATACAAAAGCACAGAAGTAAGAGTTAGGAAGGGAAGGGGGGTGTGGGACGTCTCGGGTGAGGAACTGGTTGGGTTTAAGTGAGCCCAGTTTGTGAGATGATGCCATCCCAAAAGGAGAGGGTCTGTTATTTGGCAAGGAAAATTGGTTTCATAGCTGTGCCAGGCACAGCACAGAGACAAGGATCAGGTCAGGTTCTCCATCCTCTGCCAGGTGGTAGTATTTACTCACATAGCAAGGCCTCCTAGGTAAAGTGCACAAGACTCCCAGTTTCATCAGAACCATCACACTGCAAGATCTATCCAAAGTAGCTTAAAATGCAGGGCTGGAATTGTAACATGCACCTTTCTCCAAGAGGAAACCCTGCAGGAGAGTGGCTATGCTGTGGTCCTCAGACGCAAATTCAGCAAATTCCACGCTTTGTGAAGGAATGGCATACGTTTCCCTGCCAGTCCCATTACTGACAGAAATGTGGGAGTCCATCTCAAGTGACAGTGCATTTCAGATTTTGTTTACTAGGTGTCTGAATACGAATGGCTTTGTGAAATAACATGCCTAAATCAGGTGTAGAAAAACACAGATGAATTTAGTTTTCTCCTCTTCTGCGGGAGTTAATGTAGGAGAACAGCATCTTTAAAAACATACAGCAATATGGCCTTTGGACTGAAAATACTTAAGTGGGACTGAATGTGTATTTCCTCTGTGTCCTCGCTCATTGCTGGACAATCTGTAATTCTGAAATTACAGAACATCTTTGACTTGTGAATGCAGCAGACCAGACCTAACAAGGCACCCAAACACAGGATCATTTTGATTTTAATTGTTTTGAAAAGGTGTGCTCACAGCTGTACTTCAGTTTTTGGAGCCGCCTTCTCCTTCAGCCTTCCCTCAAACTACATGGATTATTCTGGCACATCACAGTCATTGAGTGCCACGTCATATAGTAGGAGGCCTCACCCTGGAAAATTTGAAAAAGCTTGTTTCATGTAATCATAGCAAGGGAAGTAGTTGTTCCCATGGATTTTTGTTAATTTAAGCTTTTCCAGACAAAAGGACTAGTAACATCTCAAAAATGCATGCTACCCATGCGCACTGCTAACTAGCATCAACAGGTAGGTGTAAAAACAATCCACATCTGCCAGACTGCCTGCTCATCCAATCCTGTATTTCTGTTAAACTGCGGGTAAATTTCTGCCAATGGCTTATCTCTTGCATCGTCAGAACAAGCAAAAATTAGCGATGGACTTCTCATCTTCAGATTCTTCTCTTTTTTCTATACATGTAAGGTATTACTCATATATACTTCAGTGAATACATAGATAGTTATTGGTCAAATGACAGATTTATGTGGGGAAAAGCATGACTTTTTCCCACTGAAAGGGAAAAATAAAAACCAAACTCTCTAAAACTTAGTGCTTCAGAAACCTCTCAAGTAATCAATTTTTCACTGGTTCTTAGAGAGGGAAAAAAAAAACCCAAACCCAGAAAAAAAAACCAAACCACCACCACCACTGTGACGGTGTGCTCCCCTCAACCTGACCTGTATTTCCCATAACCCTCCTCAGGTGACACCCACCGGTGGCGGTCGGTCGTAGTGGGCGCGTCTGGTCGCGATGGCTGCATCTGCTCAAAGCAGATTTTGGGGGAGACACACAACAACACAGTAGCCGAGGGCTAATTGAGCATGCACCAACCAAAAGACGGCTGGTATGCAAATGTGACAATAAGTCAATCACCTTA
This sequence comes from Haliaeetus albicilla, assembly GCF_947461875.1. Taxonomy (NCBI): domain Eukaryota; kingdom Metazoa; phylum Chordata; class Aves; order Accipitriformes; family Accipitridae; genus Haliaeetus; species Haliaeetus albicilla. The sequence goes on along the minus strand of NC_091503.1, from coordinate 26,344,491 downwards.
CTCCACACATAGTGGACAGCCCAGGGCCCCTTGAGCTCTCCTGCATGGCAGCAGGCTGCACACCAGGATCTCCCCTTGGGTAGGGACAGCTCTCAAGGTTACTCCTCGAGGTTGAGAGAGTCCTTATCGCGTCAGGTACTCGGTAAGTGAATTGGGAATAAGTGCACTGAAACTTTGACATCTTAGCTAAATGATAGCAAGGATTGATTGCACACATATAATCCTTTAGACATAAACTACTGACCAAGTCTGGGACTAAGTCTGGATCCAGCTGCACCTAAACTCCCCTCTGAGAAGGGGTTTAGAACGCAAGGGGGTCCTTTCTGAACCTCATGACTCAATGGGAAGGTCTCCCTGGCAGTTTTGTCTGACCCTGTCCTCTATGCAGTAAATACTCAAGTGTACCTTGCCATCGAGTCTTGTTAAACCATCGTCATATTTACCACTGAACTTTCTTAACTCACTGTCTCACACCAATAAAGCACATTGTTGCTTCTCTCTTAGGAGTGACGTGCATGGCTCCGTCCACGACAACCAGCCGCCAGTGTATTATCAGGGTATATTTCAAGTTTAACTGAAGAGGCACATCTGCTTTGAGACCATGATCAAAAGTTACAACACCGAAGGCTTGTATAAACATGTTTTTTCCTGCGTAATATTTTGATTATGTAAACAACATTTTTTTTGACATTTACAACTTCAGAATCACTGTTTATTTTATTGCTTGAATTTTAGAAATTATGAGCTCTCCTAGATACCAGTGAATATAACAAAAAGCTGTGTTTAGAACCTTTGGAAATGCCATCTTCTTTTCAGCTAACAGGCATGTATTCCAAGGACAGTCAGTTACCTTGGATGGAAAATATAAAAACCCCTTAAATAAATAAATAAATACCAGATAATGCTGCTGCTTTCTCTCAAGAGAAAACACCTTTAGACTAGAGCTACAGGAAGGATGTAAGCTGCACACAGTGCAATTAAATGTTCAGATGTATTGCTGCTAAATGGAATTCAAAGCCCCAGGGCACAAGCCTGGATTTGCCATATAATAGATGGGAAATGAGAGCTTTGGAAGAATCATGTTCATTTGGTCACCTAAGGCGAGGTAATAAACACTGCACAAGGGAGGGGTTCATGCTACTGTAGAAAGGTGACAATTCCAGACCACAGGAATCTCTTTACATGAGTTTCACACTTACAGACTTTAAGTAGTCTAATACAGTTAGCCCTTTATCCTCTATCCTGTTCAGAGGACCTCCTCTGAATCAGGCCACAGATTTGAATTCAAGTTCTCCTCCTGTGAGAAGCCTGCTCTACCGTTATTCTAACTTGTATTAAATAGTAATGTCTATGAACTAAGCCAGAAAAAGAAATTTGGCTCAAAAGCATCACAGTTTTCAGACTTGCATAGGAACGCCAGGTTCGATTCGTGCTGATAATCATGCCGAAGAGGGAGAGGACCTTGGACCTCTCCCGTGACACGTGAATCCTCTAACTGGCTATTAGATTTGCATGGCAAGAGCTTCTCCTCCTTGTAAATGTGATTTAGAAAACGTCTAAGACTTAGGGTCAGCTGGTGGGAAACGGAGAAGACAATCACGCTTATAAACGCCAATGGCTTTAATAGCATGACTGTACGGACCTGTCAAGACCTGAGCGATCACATATGACGTCACTGCATTGAAGTCACAGCGTGTACTTTGCCGGTTGCAATGCTGATGCCCACTGAACTCGCAGCCCACAGCGCTGGGCGGTGGGAGCAGGAGGAGGAGTATTCCTCAGGCTGTAAAGTGCCAGAGCCGCGACCCGCAGCACTAACACTCCCTTGCTTTGGTATTCTCTTCTGGTGACCCGTGGGTCTTTTCTGACCTGCTTTTCCTCTCAAGAGTAACTCAACCTGAGGTTTCCAAAATGCATCAATTTCCTGAATGACGTCTGAAAACAGTCCTTTGACATGCAGGTATTTACAAGTCTCTTAGTGCATCTACATGGTAAGCTGACTTTGGTCCTTAGCAGTGATCCAAACAGACTGGTGGTATACTATGCTCCCTGACGGAGCATAAATTGGAATGAAATTTCTAGAACAAATATTGCATACAGAGGGCATATTTTGAACATATTCAACATTCTCTACTTTGTTTTCTGATGTTTTCTTAAACTTCGTCTTCTTTTTCAAACATCCTTTATAATAACTACATTGCCAAAATATTTGTGGCAGTTGAACACAGGCAAGCAGAGTTTTCAAATTGCTAGGCTGCCACTCAGACATAGAAATAATAGTAAGATAAAAGAAATAAAATCTAAGCACAGCAGAAACATTTTCATTTAACATTATACTTTGCTGTTTCATAGAGTATTTGAGCTTGATCTTGTTATTTCAAGGGATGCAAGTGCAATATAAGGTCCCTCTTACTTACACACAGGTCTCAGCTTTCATTAAAATGCACAGTTTATGCATACCTTAGTACTAGGCAGTTTTATCAACTCACTGAGTGTGTCATCTCCCAGTTGGGCATCAAATCAGCTTGCAGAGAATTACAACCAACAGGCACCCTTCAAAAGCACTGAATGAAAGGTATTAATACTACACTCTCTTTTGACCAGACATGAAAACATCAAAGTAACAACAATGAAAAAAGCAAGCCACAACTGATGTGTAATCTCAAGCTATTTTTAAAATACTCCCACTGTTTTCCAGAACAACAAATATTTTGCTAATCTTCCGGTAACATTTTGCTGTGACCAAGCGTAGAATGGATTTATAATCTAATGCATCCCATCTTAGGAAACTAGGAGCTGCATCTATTCTCTATGCTCAGTACGGAGGGGTTCTTGAGTGCTCAGGAAAAACAAACCTTTTCTTGACATAATTTATTCCAATTTTTTGCATTAAACAGTTTCAACAAAATAAATAAAATATAAACCTTGCTGTCATTCATATGATTCAACTTTCTGATATTAGTGGGTAAATGTATACAACGTATACAAATGAAGGCTCAGCTTGGCTGCAGCAATTAAGATCTGAATGAATGTTCCCTTAACCTTCTTATACATTTCATTAACTTGTTCTCCACTTATCTTCAAAGAAAAAAACATGGTAAACAAAAATCTGAATAGAATAAATGATAATAACAAGAAATTGCAAAATTTTTCAGGCTTTTTGAAAGCAATAAAACTCACATGGTGCAATTTCATCTTCTTAAAGAAGTCTATATAATACTTCTCTTACAGTTTTTATTTCCTAGAGTTTATCTGGTATACAGATCAATTCAAGGATCCCAGTGACTATCCCACAGATCCAGAACCTCTCACCTGCAGCACTACATTACCTTCATAGCTGTTTTACAATCTCCCACAAAGAATTTAATTTTCATTTACTTTATTCTTGAAGTTTTCTGAACAAATTCTTAAAAGGGTGTGAGAGCACTAACACAAACTGAGACTATTCAGGAAATCCAGTGACAACAGCGGGCACAACCTAGCAGTGTGATTGAAATTCTCAGATTGCCTTCACATTGTTTTCCTTGAAATGCTACAGATGCAGTACTATTCAGACTTCATTTTATTTACACACCATTAAGAGTTTGTGTTTTTAACACACTGTTTGATGAAGGACTGAAAAAACCAAGAATCTATTCTGCTTTCTGTACTAGTTCTTCTTAACATACTGTCATCACATCTCTCAGCCCCAGCTACAGCAACTCTACTCCTCCCCAGCTTCCTTCCTGCTGTTTCTCCCCCAACACACGCACCCAGTTTTTTCCACTCCAGGAATTTTCTCCCACTTTTCCCATTCCAAGTGCTAAGTCAGTGCCAAACCTTCTGGGAATGGAGGGGAAAAAATCCAATGTACCTGTGGCCCTTCAGGGATCCTAAAGTCACTTAGGAAAAAAGTACGTGTGTGTATATATATGTGTGTGTGTGTGTGTATATATATATAAAAGCAATCTAATATATTACATTTTCAGAGCAGGGGGTGGTGGAAGAGGGCAGGAGGTGGAAAAAAAATGAAAGCAAACTGACAATTCCAAATGCTATTAAAGGAATTGTGTGATTTTTCAAGACTTTCTGAAAATAAGTAAGCAATATGTGGACAATAAGGATTAACCTTATAATCCAATACTTAAATCAGAAGTTTTAATTGTTTATTGTAAATGCCTGTTCGTTGGATAAAATACCTATGTAATTAAATAAATATAACAGAAAGAAGCATCACTTCATCTGTTTACAATGAAAAATATCAATGAGCATCTTCCAGAACACACAGCTGGTTTTGCAAAATGGTAAACAGAGAGAAAGGGAGAGAGCACACAAGTGAGTGCTCACCATATAATCTTGGTGCAATTTACTAACCGTGATAGCAAGTATCTCATGCAAAGCTTCACTTTTACAGAGAACAGGAATATACCAAAGGTGATACTCCAAAAGCTCAGTACTTGTCACTTGATAAACATAACGACTTCATAGAATGGATCAAGTGCCTCTGAACTTCCTAGCATACTGGGTTTTATTTGCTTTCTGAAATGTCAGAAAAATGGTGGGCCACTTATTTTTTCAAGTTGTTACTGTACCTCAGAAGTATATTTAGTACACTTACTAGTAGCGTATTTGTGTGCTTCAGTTGGTAACACTGAGAGTGCACAATGAACAGGGATTAACGCAGCACAGACTTTTATACAAGTCTTGAGCTTTTTTGTGTGTCATTTGGAAATGGTGATAAGCCCTCAAATTGCCCACATATTTCTAACAGATAATTCAAATTATGAGGGTTCACGGGTCTATCTCATGTGTATTTTGCAGTCACCAGTAAACCATTTCATCACGTACACACATTAGACAAAATGCACAAAGCTCAGGTCTCACTCCTGCAATTTCCCTTATATTCTTGGGGTTTTCCCCCTCAAATGTTTTGTTGTGCAGGAAAATCACGCAGAAGTGGCATGCTTTATAATTTGTTGAAAACGCCACAAGGTTTGTGGTCGTTCTGTTATGCACTGTGAGTAAATTCTACGCTTGTGGGCCATCTGTTGAAAAGCGTCTCTCCTAAATACTCCCTCGCCTTATTTTGGTGGCAGGCACTTCCACTGCCACAGGACCGCGCAGCCACGTGGGGCACTCGAGGCCACGGATGTCTCGGCCATGGGCAGTCTTTGAAGAGCTTGGGAGCATCTGCAACGCAGGCTTTGAAGACAGAATCAAAGCCTTAACGTTGTGTGGCTGTCAGCTGCCAAGATATGAAGAGAGAGTTTCTAGTGGACTGCGTTGCCAAGCGTGCAGGTGCTGTTTTCTGTGTTGCTGCTGGTTCCAGGTTTTTCTTAGTTAATAACTCCTTCTGAAAAAAGGCAGTTGTTCCATTTTAAATTCACAGTGTTATAAAAAGTGAGTCAAGACTGGACATATAGTAGACAGACTGGATTAAAGTGAGGTGCACCAAATAAGGGATGAAGTCTATAGGGTGGATCTTCTTGAAGGAGAACATATCCACAGTTATTTGCTTTAACGGTATTAGCGTTGGATCCACAAGCAGTCAGACCTGTTGAGCTACCATTAATGGAAGACTTACAACGTGTAAGAGACTTTAAAATGTCCCAAGCTAAAAACCTTATTACATATGAATTCCTGTAGGACAGCATTTTCGTCACAAGATCTACCATTCCTTTAACACAGGACACACAGGACAAAATGAGTGGGTGAGAAAGTGGAGAGCTTGTTTCTATGTTTAGGGTCCCCGCCACTTGGATACTCATTTCCCTGTGAGAAAAGTTAATTTACATTTGCTATTTTAGGCAGAAGACTTGATCTAACTTTTCAGCAGTGTCTTGGTTCAAATGGATAAAGCAGAGAGTGCCAACCGGCCTCTGAGAAGGCTGTTAACGTTCCCTTTTTAGAGGGACAGTCTCGGTTCTTCTATTTGCTTATCAATCAGCACTTTCCCCACATGGAATGAAAAGTCATCCGGTAAAACAAAACAAAAAAAGCAATGGGAATTCTTTCACAGAATGCAAAACACACAGCATAAACCAGAAAGTCTTTCCAAATCAGTATGTGATTCATTCTCCAACGGAATTTTAACAGGGCAGGATATGGCTTAAAGCTCGTTCTGATCTGCGATCGCAGTGTTTCTGTCCAGATGGAAATCCTGCTACAAAAGTGAGAGTGGGAGGAAGAGGAGACAGTGACTAGCTTCACTGATCATCTCTTCAGTGCAATGGCTGAAGCACCTAACCACCCCCCCCTTTTTTTTTTTAAATTCTGCAGGATTATAGAGCAGCTGCACATGGAGTTACGTACATGTGCACTAGATTACCCATTCTGCTAGCACTCAAAGTCAACATATTTTCCACGACCATCTGTAGCACATGAATTTGTCTCATGTTCAACATTATGTTCAACCTGTAGGTCACACCAAACCCCATCCCTTGCAGAAGTTTAGCTCACGGGGCCGGAAGAACATTTTACTGTGAAATATCTTTGTCTTGACATAAGCATCAGATTTAAAGAATTTTTGATTCTGTGATCAGATACAGCATATTTAACTAGCTAAATGGATTAATCTCTAAATAATTTCATTCTTATCTCTAAGCCAGAGAATAAAGCTTTGGTAAATTAATCAGTGTGCACTGGGAGAGTACCTCCCATGAAAATCTTAGCCAAACTGAGCGGGGAAAAAAAAACCCTCAATTAAAGCTGATTACCAAACAGCTCAGTTGTAAACTGTAAGTATTTTGGTTAAAATCATTCGCTAAAAGCAGGCATAGACTACAAGTATTTCAAGTTATTTTCAGTTTTAGTTTGGTTCTTCTGTTACAACACATGTTCCACCATTCAGATCGACGCAAATTAAATGAAACCATTTATCTATTCAGCACACAAGATGGAACATTATTACCTTTGCTGTGAATTTGGATTACCAGACTGAAATCGCTGATAATAAGCATTCTTTCTTTCTCTGCAGGCCAGACAAGATACAAAATTTCCATGTTTGTATTTGAAAGATATGTTAGGAAATGTATCATAATCAGTGGCACAAAGGGAAGGACATCTGTGAAAATAAAGACTTGAAAACACATCAAGTCATCTCCAAACTTTGTGCAACAAAAAGTTTGTATAAAGGTTAGTTTCACTGAGCTGAATGTGTCAATGAAAGGAATCCAGGGAGGAAAAAGTATGACACAGATCATAGCACATTATATTGACTTCACCCAAGAAGCAGCCTCTGAACACTTATGACTATGCTTTACAGCATTTCACGTGCTCTTTCTAGAAGACCCAATTAAGTTCATGTTGGTAGAATCCCAACGAAGTCCTTTCCTATTTGCTCCTGAAGCCTATAGAGGCTTCATATGCACTAGTAAATGGTATATTTTATCATAACTAAGAAACATTAACTGTTTCATTACAAAAATATTGTGGAGATGAGCACTGTATTTAGCCACAAGATAAACATGTCAAGGTCAATTGTGGGAAAGTGAAAAACATAACACAGACCTTGTCTGTCTGCCTTGTAGTAAACATCGTAAATTTCTTGTCTCTACTTATATTTTTTTATTGCTCATTAATAGCCTCAATGTTTAAAACAAACAAACAAACCCCCACAAAACTAAAAAAACAAACCAAAACAACTTCCCCAAAACCCCAACCCAAAATCACAACAGCAGCAGAAATCAAAATGCACCTTTGTTTCCAGGAGGACAGAGCTTATGGTAACCACCCACTGAAGTGGATGCACTGGTGGTGTAAGCAAATAAACCCAGATGTCTGGAAAAGCTCCATACCTATCTCTTGCTTTGGACATGTACACCTTATATAAACAGTTAAGGGGAGAAGAGGAAAGCAGGTGTAAATATTATCTGAAACCTTCTCATATTGTGGAGAAATTTTTTGCACATCATAAACTGGGAATTTTTCCCTCTCATAAATTAGTATCACTTTTATTCCCTATGCTACTAACCCTCCTGACACACCGAAAACGTTTTCAGTTCAGAACCTTGACTTTTTTTATCAAACAATTAAGCAGTACATTTCACTTCCCTTGCAACTCAGTGACTGTCAGGAATTACAATCCTGGAATAACAGTATGAAATCACAACAGTATAAAATTATAACCAGTAATAGAATTATGCAGTAAGGAGGATATCTGTTAGGTTGCGGTTCTGCCTCCCAAGAGATTTATGGAACACATCACTCTGCTGGGTGATGTGACGGAGTAAGCCGATGTTAGTCAATGGGGGGAATTTAGGATTACAATGCCTCCGTCAGATAAAAACAGAATCTGTATGAAAAAAAAACCCATGGAAATACGCCAGTGTCTGGTCTTGAAGAGTTCCATGACAGCACGAAGAGAAAAGATGACCTTCTGGCAATTTTTAGAAAAGATGCAGCTTGTGTGCGTAGCACAAGCGTTGAGTGGAGTACCTAGGCCAAGCTCCATGGCGGGTATGAAACGGCAAGGCCTGACACGTCCTTGAAGGCTCCGAGATCCCTCACACCAGCAGCCGTGCTACCATTCCACCGTACGCACCGTCTGAACTACGTGAGTTCACTTCGGCTGTTCAGAAAAGACGGAAAAATGGGACATCACGTCTCCTCTTTTTCGGTAAGTGGATGAAGGATTATGGACAATCTTCCCTTGTTCCGCAGATCCCTGCCTTCCGCTGCAAGACAGTGCCCGTCTGTGAGCGCAGATTTTCTGCAAAGCTCCGTCTGTGCTTTGGCCAGGGTTGACCAAGGGGCAGCCCGAGGGCTGGGGTGGCCGGGCTGGTCAGCCAGAGCTCAGTCCTCCGGCCAGGAGCTTGCTGCGGTTTTATCTGTTACTTCTGTATACAAAGGGACCTCAATTAGCTGTATGCTGTCCGAGACAAGAGAGCCTTTATAAGCTTCAGAACAGCCTACAAATAGCGCTTCTGTTCCTCCACTGCTGCGTGGGACTCTCTCGTGGGATATACAATGGCTATTGTGTGACTCGAGAGCTCTATCTGGGTTCTATCTGGAGCCTGCTTTTTCACGGGGTATTTACAAAACCAGCCAATTTATAGACTGCTCAAGTTTGTCTTAACAAACAAGGTGTCTTTCAAAAGATAATTCAGAATGAACTCCGCGGGCGCTGTATTACTTGCAAGCTATGTAAAGTGAGGAGAAGGGCAACGAAACCACGGCAGCAAGTGATCAGCGGAGCAGCAGCACTGACGGGAAAGGGCTGTGTGCCTGAACACGGACTGAGGGAGGCGAAACTTGTGCCCATCTGAGAAAGGACAAGGCTCTGGAAAGGAATCCTGCTTTTCCTAGCTGGCGCAGACAGGGCGTCTGAAAGAAATGTATGGGGAGAAAGAAGAGGTAGGGCATAGCTAATGAAAGGGAGACAGATATGGAACACCACTGGACTGTCTTTCCCTAACAAAATGGTTTCACCTGGAAAGCAAATTAAGATTTCTAGGGCTAACAGAGCACCATTTGATACAGGGTTTTGTCAGGCTTCAGTGAAGACAGTGCCCTTCACTTCAAGAAATAGTTTAAGAATCAGAATTGGATGCATTCAAGATAGAAGGTACACAGTTTACAACAAGAATAACTTACAAAAAGAACAGATAATTTTATCACTTTGTATACGTAAAGAGTGGATGTCATTGTAATTCTTGAATACAGAATACACAAAACCATGTATTGTTCTTTTAAAATGCGTAGCGTAGTAAAATGTATACTTTTACCCTTTTCTAAACCCACAGCAGTTCTCCCTTGATATGCTAAGTGCTAACTACACTGAAAGCTGTTCTCTACAAGGAAGTGGGGAGGAAATAAGACAGTGATGTATCTAGATAATTGGTAGCCAGATGTTACAGCATCCTCACTACTAACTTGGAATGCAGATAAGCAGCAAAGCTGAGATGCAGAACAAAACTATTTTGAATTCAAGGGTGATCTGAACTGAGACAAAAGGCACAGTATCTTAATGGCAGAAATTAAGACTCCAGAGTCCATGACTCCAAAGGCCTCAATCTGCTGAAAATCCCTGGAGAAGTCAGTATGTTTCCCAACATCTACTAAAATAAAAACCATGAAAGCATTTAAAAGAGCAGCAAGGCTGCAAAGGAAAGTACTAAAAACGGGGGCTGTAAGAATTCTTGCAAAGCACATACTGTTAGAGTCACCTTTGTCGCATGTGCGTTAGAGCAGTCTCAACCACAGGAACAGCTACTTCTGTTCCCTTCAGATTCTTGGCCTCATTCAACGCACAAAACACAATGCTCTTGCTCTCGCCACGAATTAGGGTTTGGCAGCAAACGTAATGAGAAGACGTTTTCTTCACTTCTTGCCGAAGTCCGAAGACACAGAAGCAAGTAAATACAGTAAATAGATACTTACTGTAGATACAGGCAACAAATAAAGTAGAATAGTGAAGGGAAAAGAGAGAAAAGAAAAAAATATTTCAAGTAGGACTCTAATATTGCCTCTGGCAACAGAAGTTTCTGTGCTCTGGTGGGAAAGTCACCCAACTAACGTTTCTTAGAGGTGCTCACCAATGGTGTATTGCATGTTTTCTAGCTGACCCACTTCATATATCTTTAACCTTAGTGTCAAAGTACATTACGTTTGTGGCTAAAAGCAAAGCCATAGGGAGGCAAGCACTTTACCTGTTGCATTCAGTACACCTTGTGCATCATTTTAAAGGGGTATTCAAAGGGAGAATTACCTGCTTTGGTCTAAGCTAGAGTAATTATTTTCAGTGTCCCATTAACTGTGTATCTAAACCCAGCATTTGAGAGATGACAGCATTTGGAATTAAGCAGGAGAATTACCAACAAAATAGAGAAATAGAATGAAAGCCACAAAATTTTCCAGGGCAAGTCCTAAATCTTAGCAACACCAATGGAAACCATTTAAAAACAAAGTGTTCAGCAGATTAACTCAGTAAGCAACCTGTAATTGATTTGCTGAAGCTGCCCTCTGGAGGATATCTACCACTAATTGTTTAAGAGTTGAGAAAGTAAAGGGCAAAGCCACAGCAACTGAATCATAAAGACATGTCTTGAACTGGGTAGAACACTGCTTTATTACTAAAGATAATTTTATTCTGTGTTGATGTTATTTGCTTTTGATAACTATTAAATGAGGCAAATTAAACTGGAAGGGGTTTTTTCCAAAGTTAAAACCACAACACTGTAACTACTATTGCATCAAAATCCACCGTCAAATTTATTGGAAACTCTACTATCAAGATCCTGCCTGAGCCATAGCATAAGCAATAAAACTACACATACACATGAATTATCATCTGAACATCTTCTAATGCATACAATTTAAATGAACGTCTGTGATTTTTATTCAGGTTTCATACAAATTCTGTTGGCTTCCTTCTATGTCCAGAACTTTCTGATGCAGTCACGTTGACTTTTTTTTTTAAAACTTATTGTTTTAAAAAATTTCACAAAAAAAAAGGTAACAGCTAACAATAGCTTTGCTGCTACATTTAGCAGCAAAGAGTTAAGGCCCCAAAGAAGAATCTTTTATTAATAAAATTCATAGCTAGATCACATTAAATCTTTAACCATGTAATCAACTATTACCAACAAACTGTATTGTGGCAAAAAATCCTCCAGAACATTCATTTCTTTGATTAAGGATCTCCTTGACTTGAGCATAGCTACTGCCAAGCTCTATTGTCAGCTTCACTTGCTTGGAAAAATGGCAACATGGATATCACGCCTCTTTCCTCAGATGGAGACAAAACCTACTAAAAATCACACAGAACTCCAGTCTCCCGATAGTACTATTTTGATATTATCAAATATCAACAGAGAGATTGTGGAACATTGAAACCATGCAAACACATACAGAGAACAAGAGCAGGATAGCCTCAAACACTGAATTGCATTTCCTTTTATTGCCATGATGCAAACGCCTAATTGCTCCACACTGATTTTGGACACTGAACATGAACATGGGACTCCCTGTTGGAAATTAACAGCATTAAATCTTTCTTGGATAATTCTTCATTGTTTACTTCTTTTTGATATGATTAAAATAGTACTGCTAAATTCTATTTCTCTGACTTGCACATGTCTAAATTTATCAGATATTAAGTCCTATTTATAAAGGAATAACCACTGTTGTGTTAGTTGCCTTCAAGCACAGTTCAGTTTCAAATGGTTTAGGAATCAGGGGTATCTTACCAGGACTGGTTCTGTACAGCTCAGACGGGCTGCTGACCTTTTGGCTGGAGGGAATCCGCTGACGGTATAGCGGAGGTGTTTTTACTAGGAGAGAAGGAAAAGTACAATTCCTCTTCAGTAATAGCTAAAATGTTAATAGTGCTATTAAAATACATAGAGAGACATTTCCTTACCATATGATGTCTCTGGTGACAGGGGAAAAGCTGGTGTGGATGGGACAGCTTCATTTCCATTTTTTGTTGGAGAGAAGATTCCCCCATCTATTTCATCTTGGTAATGCGCAACAGCCATCTAGGAAAGGCACAAAACCCCAAAATTACAGTGTGAAAATTCCCACTTAACCCTACAACACAGTGAGGCATTTTTCATGAGATTACAGGTGGTTTCATATAGTCTGATCCACTGTTCCAAGAGAGAGATCTTGGAACACTGAAAACATGCAAACACACAGAGAGGACAAGAGCAGGACATCCTTAAACATTGAATTGCATTTTGGAGATAACTAGTCATTTATTTTTCTTACTGCCAGGGTGCAAGTGCCCAATTGCTTCACACTGATTTTGGACACTGAACATGAATATGGGACTCCCTATTGGCCATCTGCTTCAACAAGTATTTCTTGAAAAACTCTTCATTGTTTACCTCCTTGCTGTCCCCTACAGGAATCAGTGACCCTGGATTTACAGCCTGGTCCGTCGCAGGAGGCTTCATCCATCCACACCTGTTATATGACAGCTGCCCAGGCACATCATTGTCATACTGCCCAACACTTAACTTTCTGATCCTTCCCCCTGTTGCATCATCATCTTGCGTACCTGTTGCTGAAAACAAATAGGTAAACTGATTAATAAACTGGTTTGGCTTGGGTTTTTTGTCAGTTAGAGCTGTTAAAACAAACTTCACTCTTGTGCCTTCAGTGATTCTCTTCAAGAATGCTCATGAAATAACTGGTTTCATAACTCCTTTACAAAACCACACAGGTGGCGGGGGGGAAATCAGTGGTAGTTAGCCTTGCTGACACAAGTTGGAACATATTTGCAGTACACCTGGTTCCTGAGGAGCGTAGCGGCATGTTTCTGCTGATGCTCCTTTTTGGAAGAGGCTGTCCCCAGAGCCACGGGGAGAGCCTGCCAGCAAGGGCTGCTTCGGGCAGCCCCCCGGGAAGCCTCTCCTTCCACCCCTAACGCACAGCAGCTCTCAGCAGCAAAACCATTGCTTCTTTCCAGGACTGCATATTCCCTGAAAAAACAGCTTCTTTTTAGCTAACACACACCCTGGCCCTTATAAACCCAGACCACTGTGCACCTTCTGTGACGCACGTGGCAATCACACTTAATCACAAAAATTAGGTATTAGATACACCCAGGAGCTGTAACCTTTTGGAGTCTGAGGAACAGGGCACAAGAGTAAGCTGAGCCAGCAGAACAATCCAGGATATTCAAGGGCATAAAGCAGTATTTGTTTCCAAAGTCACTATTCAGAGAGTGTCATTAGATACAGCTTTGTGATTAGCAGGACTTTATACTTAGTCATCCACTCCCACCAACAGGCACTTCCAGAACATTCCTGCAGCAACTGCTTCTTCCACCCTTCTTCATAAGAATAAGTCAACAATAAGGATCCCACAGTAGTCCTTCCTGTGTAGTCACAGGACAGTACAAAAATAACCATATGCATAGCAACTTTTCAGATACTCCACTGAGAGTTTTTATTGACTGTATACGCAAAAAGATGTTTGAGAATTAGCTACTTCTCTTAAAAGAGTTGAGGATTTCTGAAAGAACTTATTTTCATTGCTTGGTATCATTTAAACTCTTACAATCATTTCCAACTGCAGTATGTGTTGATTAAGCACATCTCCTACACACCCTGATCATGGAGCCCTAACAGTAGGAGTCCAAAGCCTGCCCTTCATCTAAAACCTGCCGGAGAGCTGAACCAGCCACTTTGGTGAGAAAGACAATCGCATACACCTTCACACGGATCCATTTCCGAATCTGAAGTAGCTGACAGAAGCCAAGGTGTAAAATCTGGCATGCAGCATAAGTGCGTGTATTATAGACATTTCACCTTGCTTGTATAGCACAATTATAGAGCATCAGTGCATGAATAGGTTTCTGTATAGGAGAACAGGTTTTATTCAAGATTAAAATATAGACAGGGATTTCAGACTAAAATCCATGGTACTTAAGTGATTCTTCATTGACATACGTATGTATCAACCTGAATAACTTGCTGGCAAGTAGTGGCTTATCCTAAAAATATTAATAAATCTTTTGTAAAACTACAGAATTAGACACTTTCTAAAATCCAGCTCTGCTACCATCAAAGCCAGTGCAACAGTAACTACTACTAAGGCCAATAAATAAAACAAACCCTGGCAGTCACTTCTGAAAATTCCACCAACAGGGTTAAATTTCAGGGTCCAAATTTAGTCCGTTATTTATTTTACTGCGTCAATATAAATATACCTAGCACATCTTGGAAAAGACACAGCTGTGATTGTGTTTTTATGGTGCAACTTCGAAAACAAAAATATCTTTTAAGCACCCATGTTTTAAACACTTATTTAACCCTTTTTCCCCTGACTAGAAACTTTATGTATGGGTTTTCAGGTGGAAAGAGTATCTTCTGAAGACACTGTGAGCAAACCAGATGCATCAAACAAGATCTTCAAAACCAGAAAAGAAAAGGACATGAAACCACAAATATCTTCCAAACCTCTTAAGTGATGCTAAGAAGTCATGAAGATTCCTACTGAAACTGAAGACACTTAGGAATGTAGACAGAGTTCATACTACTCCAGAATTTACCAATTTTTTGCATTTGAGTTCTTTTTTTTTTATTTGTAATTTCTCTAAAGAAAAATGAGTGGGAATCACTGTGCAGCATCTCAGCCTTCAAAGAGACCATCTGAGACCAGGCACTCCCAGTCCCACCGTTCCTCCGCAGGAGGCAATGGGAGCCAGAACAGCACATCCAAGTTTCCCTCCATTTGTAACCAAGTTGTTAAGGTACAGGCAGTTTCTTTCTGAATGTGCCTCTCCTACTTAACACAGCCACGTAGACTACTTGGACAGAGAATGTCTACCTTCTGGATGAGTCAAAACAGACCTTAAAATTTAGCGTGATTTTATTTGTCACGCTAACGAGAGGGCTTCATCATCAATGATATTCACACACTCACGTCATTAGTATTCACACACTTGTGAAGCCTGTAATTTCTACAAAGTTAATATAGTCCTCAGAAAGCTGAAAACATGTATCTCGGGGAAACTGGACTTTTCCCTTAAACAGACTAGAAGTCCTTTACGTATCAAATTCCCAGCAGATGTTGGACGACACAGAGCAGTTGAGCTGATATATTGCAAAAAAGCTTAAAGCAAATAACTTGAATCTAAGAGATGAAAATTAAGTGAAGAAGTCAGCAAAAAATGACTTTTCTTTAGTTTATTAGTTGCGCGAATGTACTTCAGAGCTGCCTCACTTAATGTAACAGATGTTTAGAGTTATTAATTTAAAAGGCATCTTTTACAGTGTAAAGTGTCAGGAGCCAAGACTTCCTAGAAGTCACATCATTCATTTTTCTTCTTGTAGTTTAGCTTAAAGTTTTGGCAGAGCTTCATAAATTCCCAGGCACACGTATTTATTTCTTTGAAAGTATTTTGTATACTCTCATTGCTCTTTTCCCTTGTGAACTACAAAAATAATTTTATTTCCCTGAAGAACAAATAATAACATTCCAACAGACTGGCATCAAAACCAGGCATTTATCTTGTCAGATGGTTATCACCATGCCAATGCTACAGCTAACAGAAGCACGGCCAGTGGTTAAAGGTTAATCTTTGTTTGGTTTCTTTAGCTGCCTCACTTTCCTGGAGTACTGGTGAGAGGTATTTACAACTATTAGAAAGAAAAAAACACTAAGCTAAAAACCTCGTCTGCGGTGGCATGTCAACGACAGTGCTCTACCTCGTATATTAGCAGTTGTCCCCGCTAAACTTCAAAAACTATTAACTCTTCATGTGTTACACATGTTTGTATTGACTAAGCGCATGAGGTACACCATTAACAAGATCCACATTTACTTTCAGTTACCACAACAACCAGTAAGACGATGCTTACATGTTTCCACTTGAGTCACAGGGCTTGTGGGCTAGCCTCAAAACCAGCTTTATGTGAGTGGGGCAAGCACAGCGTACATGGTAGGACTCTCTGGGAAGAAGTTTTCTTGTGGAGGTGGAAAACCAAGCTGGACCAATAGCCCTTCTGCCCATCGTGGAAGTCTTTATCATTTGTAAACTAGAACTATTAGTCTTTTCCAAAACAGAGCATAGTCCATCAAAGAGTTTCCCTTAACTTCTACCTAGTCTACCACAGCCAACCGTGTAAATTACAGTCAAACTGGAAACCCCTTACAACAGGGAATTGTAAAACACAGTTCATAAGAAATATGAAAGTTTCAGCATCTTGTTCTTTACCCCTTGTTGTTATAAGGGGCTCTAAATCACATCATGACTTGGTGCATGAAGAGGTGCAGTCACCTTTAAAGATTTGAATATTACTTCAGGCCACTCAACTGCCTTTCTAGTCCTCTGCATTGTTTTCTTTGATAAAGGTTTTTTTGCTTTGTAAACAAAAGCATCTATTATAGAAAAGACTTATATAAACCCTATAAACTTATTCAGACTAGTTGGGGGCAGGGAGGGGGAAGATTATGATACAGTGAATCACAACAGAATAAAAATGCTGTAGAGTCTCTAGAGTCACGTTATCCTGGTTAGCACTACAAATTGTAAAAGCCATATTTAGCAGTTATTTATCCCTTGAATAACTTGCAGGCTCATAATGTCCTTCAAATTATCAGAATAATAATGATTTGCTTTCCTTTAGTATTAAAGAAATCAGAATAGAATACAATAGAATAATTTCAGTTAGAATGGACCTACGATGATCACCTAGTCCAACTGCCTGACCATTTCAGGGCTGACCAAAAGCTAAAGCATGTCATTAAGGGCATTGTCCAAATGCCTCTTCAACACTCAGTAAAGAAATGGTTCTTCATGTCAAGTCTGAATGTCCCATGGTGCAGCTTTGAGCCATTCCCACACGTCCTGGCACTGGGTACCAGGGAGAAGAGCTCAGCACCTCCCTCTCCCCTTCCTCCGTCCTCAGGACGCTGTAGGGAGCGATGAGGTCGCCCCTCAGCCTCCTTCTCTCCAAACTAGACAAACCCCGTGTCCTCAGCCGCTCCTCACAGGTCATGCCTTCCAGCCCCTTCCCCAGCTTTGGTGCCCTTCTCCGGACACATTCAAGGACCTTCATGTCCTTCCTAAAATGTGGGGCCCAGAACTGCACACAATACTCGAGGAGAGGCCACACCGACACTGAGTACAGCAGGATAACCACCCCTTTTGACTGGCTGGTTACGCTGTGTTTGATGCCCCCCAGGATGGGGTTTGCCCCCTTGGCTGCCAGGTCACACTGCTGGCTCCTGTCGAGCTGCTGTCAACCAGCACCCCCAGATCCCTTTCTGCAGGGCAGCTCTCCAGCCACTCCTCTCCCAATTCAGACTCATGCCCGGCGTTACTCCATCCCAGGTGCAGAATCCAGCATTTGTTCTTGTTAAATTTCATGCCATTGATGATTGCCCAATGCTCCACTCTATTCAGATCCATTTGCAAGGCCTCTTGTCCCTCAAGACAGTCAACAGCACCTCCCAGTTTGGTACCATCAGCAAACTGGCTAATGGTGCATTCAACTGCTGCCTCCAGATCGTTGATAAATGTATTGAACAGCACTGGCCCTAGAATTGAGCCCTGAGGAACACCGCTGGTGACCGGTCGCCAGCCAGGTGTAGCCCCCCCATTCCCTACAACCCTTTGAGCTCTGCCCTTCAGCCAGTTCTTCACCCAGCGCACGGTGAACCCACTCCTCTCACAGCTGGACAACTTGTCCAGAAGGATGCTGGGAGGGACAGTATCCAAAGCCTCACTGAAACCCAGAAGAACTACATCCACCGCCTTCCCTCCATCCACCAGGCAGCTGACCTCATCACGGAAAGGTACCAAATTAGTTAGACAGGACTTTGCCTTTGTGAACCCATGTTGACTGTGCGTTACGCTTTAAATGCTTTTCAATAGTACTCGGTATAATCCGTAATTTTTCCGGGAACTGAGGTTAGACTAGCAGGTCTGTAGTTCCCTGGCTCTTCCCTCACACCCTTCTTGTGAATTGGAGCAACACTGGCGACCTTCCAGCCAGCAGGGACCTCCCCAGACTCCCAAGACCTTTGGTAGATGATTGAGAGGGGTCCTGCCGTAACGTCCGCCAGCTCCTTCAGCGCTCTGGGATGAATCCCATCAGGCCCCACGGACTTGTGAACATTCAGCTGGTACAGCTGGTCCCTTACAACTTCGGTGTCCACAAATGGGAAGTCACTGTTCCCACACTCGTGGTCCTCCGACTCAGGGGACTGGGCAGTCCAGGGTCTGTCAGTATTATTAAACACTGAGGCAAAAAAGCATTGAATGCCTCCACTTTTTCTTCATCCCTATTTGTCAGGTGACCATCTTGAAGTATGGGTCCAATGAGGGACTAGGACTATTATACAGATTTCTGTAAATGAGATTAAGGACTTAATTTATGAGGACTCAGTTTACATTTACAAAACTCTATGGTTTTCTGGTTAAGAAATGCATCTAAGTAGTATTTCAAAATAATCTATACATTTCAGATTACAAATACCATTACACTAATTTGAAATTCCAAAAGGTAAAATTAACTTTGTGTTTATCCTTACAACCTAAAAGGCATGGGGGCTAAGGAGAACGTAAAGGGGAAGAGGAGGTTCCAGGAACCTTGTGTTAAGTGATAAAAATCTTTTTTATGGCTGTCTCTGTGGAAAGAACAAACAGTTCACATTAAGGAATAATAATAAAAAAAAAGTAGGAAACTCCCTTATACTCCTATCCCATCACAAACAAAACAATCACAAACCAACTTTTTACAGTTTAGATAACTCTCCTTGATTTGTAGTGGGCACGCAACTCGTCAAATGTCTTTAGATTTATAGTCTCAAGAAAGCAAAGATGTGTTGGCTCCCCATTTTTCCCAAATTTCTATCTGTTTTAACATCTTCTTTAGCACCACTTACCCTATGCATTGCACAACTAGAAGTTGCTCTTCACAACAGAAATACCATTGATAATATAGTCAAAATAATAACAATACTCTAAAGATAATATTAGACCAAAATATTTTAAAAATATTAGTTGTTCCAACAGTACCTGATTTTATGTTTCATCTAATCTACCTAAACACAGTTCACCAGTACGTTAATCTCACAGGTTCATAATTTCAGGTCATCCCACCTTCAGAGGGCTAAAACATCGCTGTAATTTCAGAAAGTCAGTCTTCTAACAGGATTGAGGACACTGAGCTTCACAACACGAAATAATACTGATGCGAAAAAATGCGACCTGAACCGTACACTTCAGAAGCTCAGCTAACTCCTTTGTTTTAAAGTGGTTATCTTAGATTCAGCTACTGAAAGATAATGATCCAAACAGTCTCCCTTCCAACAAAAATTTATACATGACTTTGCAGCTACTTTGAAAGGTCAGTGGAATGCCCATTACTGCTACCAATCTGAAAACAAAAAGCCTTACTGTTTTGTAGTATTAGCTGCACCAAAGCCACCTGAAGCAAATGATAACTTCAAGAAGTTTTAGGTCAACCCTAAAAAACAGGGTAATTTTTTCTAAGAAAATTTAAAGTCTCTGAACTGGTCTAAGAATAAATAATCACATTGTATTGCATTTCTCCAAATTGGGTAACATCATTTTTTTCTCTTGACTTTCTTTGTCAACTATCAACTGGAAAAATTATTCAGCACTAGAAATAACGTTCATCGACCCTTCACATAAATTGTTTTTGGATTGAAATTCACTGATGTATTGTCTGCTACAAGGAAAGATGAAACAGGTCACAGTCACGTAAATGGTGATTAACAGGAACTCCTGCAAAACTAGTGATGTATGCCTATTTTCCAATCCAGAAATGAAACAAGAAACTTATCCAAAGTCTGAGTTTTCAGAAGCCAGAGTTATGATCTCCACGTTCCATACAGTGTCCTTCTCCATCAACTCTCTTCACAGTGTCAAAGCCCACTCAGCGGGTATTGGAGCATCAGGAGCTAATTCCTGCACAACACGCTCAGAACTTCCATTTCCATATGCTGTGGATACCACCACCAGGACCTACGTTCTCCTGGCCTCTCTGCAGAACACGTATCCTCATTCATTACACATACAGAGGTGCATAGTGATTAAAAAAGCTTGTCAAAATATGAAATAGAAACAAAATAATGGTGGAGTATGAAAAGTGATGTGAAGAGTCCTGGCCTTGAGTGTCCTACTTGATTAAAAGTTCCTACTAAGCCATAGCAACATTTCAGTTATGGGCTCTGCCTTTTTTAGTTACACTAGCCTAAGACGACCATGCTACAAAAAAACCCAACAACTCCCAAAACCCAAACCCCAAACCAAAACACTCAAAATATTCAAAAGTCCCATGAAGATTTAAAGTTTGGACATTCTGTTCCATAATCCAGTTTATTCAATTGTAACATGTCTCTGTGAAAACTCCCATCCGCTTGGTCTCCAAATAACATTTAGCTGTGGCTACATACATTGACAGAGCATACACAAAACAGTCACAGATTGCAGCTGTAAAATCAAAACATGGACTAGTTTTCAGATGCTGGCCTCGAAATGTCCGTAGTGGCTATACAGCTAGAGTGATCCCACATTTTATAATTGTTGGCTTCAGTTTAAAAGAGTTTACAAAAAATCCACGTCACTTATGAATGACTAAACATATCCTTGTAGAGCCAGAGAAGTTGTAAGGCCTCCTACAATGCATCAAACCAAATAACCTTGCAGTATGGTTGGAAGAAATTCCTACTTGCAACTATCAAGAGAATCCAGAATTTATAAACCAGCTACCATTACTGTATAGATTTGTACAGCAGGCAGTGAGGTGGACTGAAAACTGGCTGAATGGTTTGGCCCAGGGGTGCTGATCGGAGGGGCCAAGTCTAGTTGGAGGCCAGTAACTATGTCAGAGGAGCGTGCTGGCATCCAGTATGACCTCAACAGGCTGGAGAAATGGGCACACAGGAACCTCCTGAAGTTCCAACAAGGAGAAGCGTGAAGTCCCGCACCTGGTGAGGAACAACCCCCCACACCAGTATATGCTGGGGGCCACCCAGCTGGAAACCAGCTTGGCAGCAAAGGACCTGGGGGTCCTGCTGGACACGAGCCAGCAATGTGCCATTGCAGCAGAGGAGGCAACCAGTATCCTGGGCTGTGGTAGACCAAGTACTGCCGGCAGGTTGAAGGAGGTGACCCTTCCCCTCTACCCGGCACTGGTGGGACCACATCTGGGAGTACTGTGTCCAGTTCTGGGCTCCCCAGTACAAGAGAGACATGGATATACTGGATTCAGTCCAGTGAAGGGCTACAAAGGTGATGAAGGGACTGGAGCATGTCTCCATTGGGGAAAGGCTGAGAGAGCTGGGACAGTTCAGCCTGGAGAAAAGACGGCTCAGGGGCGTCCTGGTTTCAGCTGGGATAGAGTTAACTGTCTTCCTAGTAGCTGCTACAGTGCTATGTTTTGAGTTCAGTATGAGAAGAATGTTGATAACACTGATGGTTTCAGTTGTTGCTCAGTAGTGGTTAGACTATAGTCAAGGATTTTTCAGCTTCTCATGCCCAGCCAGTGAGAAAGCTGGAGGGGCGCAAGAAGTTGGCACAGGACACAGCCAGGGCAGCTGACCCAAACTGGCCAACAGGGTATTCCATACCATGCGACGTCCCATCTAGTATAGGAACTGGGGAGTGGGGGGGGAAATCGCTGCTCGGGGACTGGCTGGGTGTCGGTCGGCGGGTGGTGAGCAATTGCCCTGCGCATCATTTGTACATTTCAATCCTTTTATTATTGCTGTTGTCATTTTATTAGTGTTATCATTATTAGTCTCTTCTTTTCTTTCCTATTAAACTGTTCTTATCTCAACCCATGAGTTTTACTACTTTTCCTGATTTTGTCCCCCATCCCACTGGTGGGGGGGTGCAGAGTGAGTGAGCGGCTGCGTGGTGCTCAGTTGCTGGCTGGGGTTAAACCACAACAAGGGGGAATCTCATCCATTTCTATAAACACCTGAAGGGAGGGTGCAAAGAGGACGGAGCCAGGCTCTTTTCAGTGGTTCCCAGTGACAGGACCAGAGGCCATGGGCACCAGCTGAAACACGGGAGGTTCCCTCTGAACATCAGGAAATACTTCTTTTACTGTGAGGGTGACCGAGCACTGGGACAGGTTGCCCAGGAGATCGTTGAGTCTCTATCCCTGGAGATCTTCAAAAGCCATCTGGACATGGTGGTCCTGGGCCACTGGCTCTAGGTGGCCCTGGTTGAGTGGATGGAGGGGAAGTGTAGACCAGATGACCTCCAGAGGTCCCCTCCAACCTCGACCATTCTGTGACATAAAATAATCCCAATCTTTCGAAAGGCCCAACACAGACTTTCCTTGGTGTCTGCAAATGCTTCCAGATACGGTTTCAGTAAGTGTAATTTCAGATAGCAACAGTGCTCAGTGCTTTTCTCAGCTTGCTTAACAAGTTGGTTCTGCTCATACACAGGTGACACAAGGGTGCATAACATGCTTGGCAAGGGAACAAAAATGCTTTAAATCAGACCATCCTCTGATTTAATAGGTACAGTTTGGAATTTCAGATTGTCTTTTCTAACATGTCTTTTAACCCTACAATAGATTTCTGTCTCCATATGTCTTGTCTTGTAATAATCAGCTGCTACAAAAAGCTAAGTATTTTAAAATTTAAATTAAGATTAAATTCAATTACGATTACATGTACTTCCTTGTATCTGCAAGACACACTGCTTTTTTCTTAATTTATGGCACTGGGATGGAGTAATCCCATGAAACCGTACAGGCTTGGTAGAATAGAAAGCAGCTATGAATAGAACTAAATAGAAAAGCAGCTATGCAGAAGACCTGTCGATCTTCGTTGTTGCCCTTGTGGCAAAAGTCCAACTGCATGCTGAACTGTAATAGCAAGACAGTAGCCACCAGGTCAAAAAAAGTGATTACTCCCCTCTAATCAGTATTTGTGAAGCCACATCTGGAGCACTGTGTCCAGTTTTGGATCCCGAGGTTCAAAAAATTGGACCAAATCCAGCAAAGGGTTATCAAAACAGTCAGGGACTGGAGTATACAACATGAGGGGAGGCTGGAGAAATTGGCTTGCTCACTCTCAATAAGACAAGGTAAAATGGGCTGTCACTGCTGTCTTCAGCTGCCTACAGAAGGGATTACAGAGATGCAGCCAGACTCTACTCAGAGTTGCAAAGTAGTAGGACAACAGACAGGTTGCAGCAAGGAAAATTCTGACCAGATACAAGGAAAAAGAGCTGCACAGGGAGAGGGGTCAATCCCTGGAGCAGGCATCTTGAAACACTGTGAAATCTGCAACCCTGGAGGTTTTAAAAACTTGACTGGACACAACCATGGGCAACTTGATCTAACTCAACCTGCTCTGAGCAGGAGGTTGGACCCAATGACCTCCTGAGGTTCCTTTCAACCTGAATCACACTCTGGTTCTGTAATGCACAAATTAGAATAGAGTATTTCAGTTGGAAGGGACCTACAATGATCATCTAGTCCCACTGCCTGACCACTTCAGGGCTGACCAAAAGCTAAAGCATGTCATTAAGGGCATTGTCCAAATGCCTCTTAGACACTGACAGGCTTGGGGCGTTGACCACCTCTCTAGGAAGCCTGTTCCAGGGTTTGGGTACCCTCTTGATAAAGAAATGGTTCTTCATGTCAAGTCTGAATGTCCCATGGTGCAGCTTTGAGCCATTCCCACACGTCCTGGCACTGGGTACCAGGGAGAAGAGCTCAGCACCTCCCTCTCCCCTTCCTCCGTCCTCAGGACGCTGTAGGGAGCAATGAGGTCGCCCCTCAGCCTCCTTCTCTCCAAACTAGACAAACCCCGTGTCCTCAGCCGCTCCTCACAGGACATGCCTTCCAGCCCCTTCCCCAGCTTTGTTGCCCTCCTCTGGACACATTCAAGGACCTTCATGTCCTTCCTAAAATGTGGGGCCCAGAACCGCACACAATACTCAAGGAAAGGCCACACCAACGCTGAGTACAGCAAGATAATGACCTTATAAAGCAGTTTAATTTGACAGTACTGCCTTTAATCAACTGCACAGCAGTTTAGACAATGACAGATGATACCAAATGACAAAGAATTAACTTCAAAGCAGAGCCATTAATTGTAAATTTTTCACATTTAAATGTAAGACTGAACATGTTTTCATTTAAAGTATCTTTCGGAAATTAGCAAAGATCTACATCAGCTTCAATGCTTAATGAAAATGTGTTAGATTGTTAATTTTAATTGTGATTTTATAACTAAATGGGTGATCAAATCTTGTGTTTAGATAATGTTTTGATTTTCTAAATCAAAAGGTGCTATCAAGTCTTGAACCTAATACTATTAACTGAAATTTCACATTGGCCTTAGCAAGTTTGAAAAATTCTATTGTATTGAAAATCTGGAAAGCAAGAATTGCTGCCATCAAAAGGGAAGAAATGGATTATTCAGTTTTTACAATATACTAATCTTAAAAGTTCTGTGCTGAAATTATCCGACAGGTTGCAAACATGGTGAATTGTTGTGGCATTGAAACATAAACGTCAGAACATGTAAAATTAATTTTAACCACTTCAATCATCAACACTTGAGTAACAGTTAAGATCATCATCATCTCTGGATAGACCTTAAGGAATGTTAACTATTATTTCACAGATAGCTTCTCACTTGGTTAACTTTGTTTATTCCTCAGCAGGATTTTTGGAATATTGAATCCATTTGAACACTACCTCTTCCACAAGAGACAAAAGGTAATATCTATACATTTAAGAAAATCTGACAAGGATGTACACAAGCTGTATGTACATGGTTTAAGGAAACCACATGTGGTTTGAAGAAACAAAAGGAAAACTTACTAGGATGTATGTTTAATCAATCAACCAACGAATACAGCTTAACAGATACTGGAATTCAAAAAAATAATACCCACAGCAGATAACAGACTCTGCAGACAGAGAACTTGGAAATCATTGCTGTGTACACACATCACGCACAGAGGAGCATAGAGAGGAACAGACAAAGCAGATGCACTTCAAGTGAGCTTCTCACCATAGCTTCAACCTGTGTGAAAAGTTAGCATGACACAGAAGAGGCTCTACTAGTTCAACCCACAGATCCGTAAAACTCAGGGTTCTCTTGAGAAAGGTACACTGAAAACTCCCACAAGGCTGTTTTTCCAGTGCCCCTTTCACAGACCTCTGCATGGTCATGAAGGCTGAAATAAGACTCTGGGGAGAATTACGCTAGCATTGCAGAAATTCCAGATGCCGCTGCCTATACAGCAGTTTAAAAAGACGTGCATAACTACCCATTACTGTGTAACATGGGGATTCAATCCAACAGGAGGCTTAACAATTCATCAAGGAAAAAAAAGTCCACAAGTTAACTTCTAACAGAGGAGCCTGCAGGGACTGCCCCACATACTAAAAAATGTTACCGCAACACTATCCAAATCAAAAGTGATTTCCTTCTCTGGCACTGTTGATCTACAAAATTTAAGTTTTTTGCAGAAGGCATTTAATGATCAAGCTTTCAAGACAGCTTTATGCTTAAACCAAAGCAAATCTATTCTAAGAATTTAGAATCAGCTTTACAATCACTGTTACAAATTTAAAAGAAAAAGAACATCTTCAAAGATAGCAAGACAAAACTCGAGCTAAACATTGTCATAGTGGAAAAAGGACAACCAAACGTATACCCAGCTGAAACAAAATGATGGATTTCTGATGTAAGTGCTAACAGAGTACCTTGTTGTGCTCAAATTTTCAGATTCACAGCTCTATAGGAACACTGTTTCAAAGGGATTAATCAGAACAAAAGCCAACTGAGCTGTGTCTGCGATATCTTCGGTGCCTTAATCTTTCTAAAATGTAGTAGGAATGCTATTGCAGCCAGAAAAATCGCTTTGTTCTTGAAAAAGTACCCCATGTTTAGCAATGATTCACAAGCAAACTATTCTTTTTTCCCCTGTCTAGAATGGGTAGTAGACTACGAGTCCAAACGCCTCATAAACCATCAGTCTAACAAGCAAATGAAAAGGTCTAAACTCTACCCCAAATCCAAGCAGGCCATTAAACCTGTCCATGTAGGACACAGCTCCTTTGCAGGTCTGGCCACTTTAGTTTCTTCGCCCTTTTACACTGTGCCCAGCATAGGTAGCAAACCCATGCTGTTGCAAAATCCAAACTGGTGTCTCCAAACCCGTACAGAGATGTCATTATGATGCTACACTCAGGGCCACATCCTGAAAGTTACACGATTGATAAAAATTTGTGGAGTAAGCACATGATGAATTAAATTAAAAATCACTGTGCTGCTAAATGTAACTAAAATTCCATTTTTAACTTTAGCTTAAAAATTAACTAAATTTTTCTTTAGTTTAAAATATTGAATTTTGTGAAAACTCCAGTTTTAACTTAAAAACTCAGTTTTAAACTTCAGTTTAGCTAAAAACTCTATTTAAATTTACTGTTAACCCCTGTAAAATTAACTCCAAGTCAGGAACCAAAATTTTCCTGTGCAATGGAAACTACAACAGGTTTTGTAGTCTTTTGTTAGCAGATGCAAATACGGCACATGAGGATTTGGACAAGCTTTGTTCTCCTGTCACTTTACAACTTATTTCAGATGGACTAGGTTTGCTCTCCCACAGAATATCACAGAGTGAATGGGAACATCTGGAACAGTTCAATGCTTTTAAAAATTATTATTTAATAAAGTATGCAAAAAGGATTTCTTCTCCTCTCCTTTGTCTGTAGATACACTGTAGCATGATTTATGATACTGCAATTTGGACCATCTTCAAAGATTTATTTTCGATAGAGGAAAGATCTCTGAAGATGTTCCAGACACTTGTAATCAGATGGTTAGCCACCTCATTTTTATTCATTTTGCATGTTGGGATTTTTTTGAGGGAGGGAGGGAAAATGGCTTTATTTAATGCTCAGTTCTTTACTGAGCTGATAAACTACATAAACTCTACACAAAATGTAAGGCTGGGCGAACCTTGTATCTGTGTTGTCCCCACCACATTAGGTGACCTAAGGATGTTTAAAACAGTATTTCCAAAGACAGTAACTCATGCATGGAGAAGAATTAGAATTACCTGATAGCAACAATATGATTTCAACATTATGGAAAATACAGTCCCTCTCTTCCTCACGCTGGCCGATTTAGCTAGACATGCATCTCTGTCACAGCAATGGAAACAGGCTGCCCCCAAACGTTGAATGCATGTGTTCACGTGCTTTGCCTTAGTTTGATCCTGTCATTCTTCAACTGCATCTAACATTTTTCTAAAGATGCAAACTGTAACATTTTAAGAGTGAAAAGGTGGGTGGCGGGGATGAGACATGGGTGGCAGTTGTGGTAGGTTTCACTGAAAATGGGTAAAAACCTTTCTGTTCTCTACATTTAACAACAGATTCTTGCTTTCAGAGTTTTCTAGGTAGAAGCAGAACATTGTTTTAGCTTTCCTTCTCTACCCAATAAGCATAAGCTTTGTGATAAAAGCTGGCTGGTTCAAAGACGTAAGTCTTACAAATGATCTTTAACAGCAGACTGAGGTCATGTGTTACTAGGCACAAAAGAATATACATAGAGTGAAGTAAAGGGGGAACATAAGGCTGCAGAGAAAAGCTTATATACGCATCAACATTTCCTCAGGCTACAAACTTTCCTGTTATTTAAAATGAAGAACTACTGTAGCCCTGTGTTACTAGTAAATGGCAGCCTCATTTACTACCAGAAACTCACGTACATGTAACTCAGCTCCTGTAAAAGCAAAAAAAAAATGGAAAATCTTAATACACAGCGCACTGATTGACCTCTGGTAAGCGACGGACATAGCACTGAAGGAGAAAAGAGGTCATCAGCTGCTGTTCTACACGGTTCATAAAGACACATCCTAGGAAAAAGAAATTCAAGGATCCCTGTCTGCTTCTTCCTATTCTCAAAAACACCGAGCACTTAACCCAAGACATCATTTCGGACAGAACCCAGAACTCTGCTACATGGGCAGTCAGCAGTTTGTGCCACGTTAGCCTGTGTTAAGGGCACGTGTGTATAAAAACCTCTAGGAAGAAGCGTGAAAGGAGCGGTAGCTGCCTGTCTGTCCATCTGGGCAGAAACAGACAAGCAAAGCGAGGTAAGAACGCACCATAACGTACAGCCCAGCTCACACACACGCGCGTGTTTCGTTCTTAAGCTCATTCTTCCAGCTCTGCAGGGCACTAGGAACACGCACGTGCCTTCGTAAGGCACACGTTTTCGGCACGCTCCTGCAAGAAACCAGATAACCCCACCACCCTCCCGTGATTCAGCCCTCAAGTTAGGCACACGCACAGCGCGTCACGTCAGTCCCGTTCCTCTCCAGCACCGTTTGCTCCCGCTCACTCCGAAGACCTCCTTCGTCCTTCAGCCTCGCTCGCTGCCATCCAGCCCTGATCTGCCAGCTCCTCCATCACAGCCCAGTTCGTTCTCCCGATACACTTGTTCGGTGAAGGACTGTGTAAGTCACAGAGCGTAGAGCTCCTCCTAAAACCTGACTGTGTAAGGCCAACCATTACCCACCAGTGAACAACTGCTGGTTTGGTTACCCTTTCTGCATGGCTATTTCCTCATCCCCACGGCAGCCAGCATTTCTTTGTGCTATTGATTACACCTCCTGCGCTGCAGTAGTTTCAACAGCTAATTAACTGCCTTGGAGAATCTCCTGCTTATCCTAATTCTGGGAGTCTACTCCAAGATAAGGGAAACCACATCCAGCAGACCACAAACTGGCAATGAACAACAACATATTATTGTTATTTTAAGGGATTATATAGCTTCTATTATAAGGTTTTCTTTCCTTTCTAGGATAGCACATGTTTACAGCCTTTCACTGCAAGTATGCGGAGTCCTTCAGCTTTACGACGTGTGTGTGCATGTGCAGTGGAATGGAGTCAGACTAAGTTGATAAACTAAGCTGTGCACTGTGGAGGGAAAGCAATGGTAAAGTCTGAAGAGGAACTTTGCGTGACAATATACATTAGTTTGTTCCCACACATGCAGGAATAGACTTTTGACTTTAACCAAGCACAATGAGTTGGTTTTATCTGATATTTTTTTTTAATGGTTTAACACTTGCCATTTATCGCAGTGAGTACAGAGGATATTTCTTGTTATTTATTAATCCTTGCACAGAAGCACTAATTCTCAGTAGAAATACGAAGACAACAGACTTTGTAAGGGCTTGGGTTTGTACACAGAAACTCTGGAGGATTTGACAGACCTGCATACCCCAAGGCCACTTTCTCTACCTCTCCTCACATAGATATAGCATACCTATGGTCCCCAAAGACAAGTGAACTGTCAAGCATGTTTGAAAAAGGAAGGGAGCTAATAAAGAGTATTTCCTTGTTTCTCAAACTTTAGGCTTGCTGCTCCTTTTCCCACCTGCAGTCAAAATAGACTAATTTTGCTGTTTCAGTTTATTTACCAATTTTCTCATACAGCTGAGGTTTGGAAGGAGGTAGGGGCTTCTGCAAACAGTACGTTACTTTTCCAGTATTCAGTTGTCTGCCTAGCAGAATATCGTGATGTTTGGACTACACTTTTGGATTTACTCCTTTGAAGTGTTATGCAGAGTTTGAAAGAACATATCAGAACATCTGTTTTATGTTCTCGCTCAGAACTATGACCATCATCTGGATTCGGATAAGACATGAAATTATACTCCTGTTGCTTCCATCTGACTATCCCAACTCATAATTTCTCCTTGCAGCTAGAATGCTCCCTTTCCATCAGATGATCTATCAATGGAAAAACATTGCAGGTCTTCCTCATTCTTAACATTCATTCAGCCAAACTGCTTTTTCCCCTTGTTGTTTTGGGCACACCATGCATAAATGATTCTGTAGACAGCTGTGGGGCAAGTCCAGATATGTAAATAAATAATTCCTACAGCATTTGGAAAATCAGTATGTGCTGGTAACCTCCTAGTCCCAAGCAGAGGTGGCAACATGCCACATACACATATTGGTTTCCCTTTCGAACCATGGGCAGTTTTAAGATCAAGCTCTTACTAGTATAAACTGAATGATACTTGTGAAAGTCAGAAATAGAACATTTTAGCACTTGACATAAAGGCAAACTTAAAAAATTATTATTCTTGTGCTAAAGCTATACGAAGGAATATTTCTTTCAAAAAAATCTTTTGTTTAATTAAATGCTATTCTTATGTTACTTACTCCAGTATCACATACTGAAGCACATGCAGAAAATGACAGGTGAATTCTTGGAGCTAATGCCCTAAAATACTTAGTTTACCTTTCTTATACCTCTGTCCCAGTATTAATCATAATTTCCTAATGGTGTTTGGTAATACAATGGAATAACTGTGTTCCTCACAGTGAAGTTCCTACAGATCAGGTCCTATCACAAAGATATAGGTACACAGTTTCAGAATAAACCTGTTCTATCTGGTTTAAAGGCTGCTAAGGTGGCCGCTCTGCTTGCCCCCCACCTCCAGCCATGTCCCCGCACCACTCTTTTTGCACATGGTGTTTAGTGATTACCTGTCCACATTGCAAGTTTAACTCTTCGATCTGACAGGGAACTAACCCTTCAAACCATTAAATTAACAAGCTAATCCAACAAACCCCACCGCTGCAGAGCTACCAGACCTGATGCAGAGATGAATGGGGTAACGCGTGTCCAAGACTCACGGAGGTAGCGTAAGGCCACCTCTCCTGGGAACACTCTGCTGCATTTCAATCGCATTACACACAACATAAATTGCACTGTTAATCACAACAAATATACTCAAAGGGTTCGAAGGGCAGACAAGGGACTCAACACACATCTAAAATTGCTGCTTATCACTCAAGAGCAAGGCACATGATCATTACACAAGGGAAACTCCTCAAGACACTACTACCTATATTAACCATGAGTAGAGGTCTTTAAACTTCAGGGCACTCAAATGCACTCAGCTGCCTGAAGGTCCTGACTAAATTAAAATATCTAAATCCTTACTATTCCTACTCTGCCTCTTCTACCAGAAGATGCCATCCTCTGAAGCAGCAGTTGTTGAAAATGATGGTGCTTTAGCCTACAGCCCCAGAAATGTCAACTAGTAACACCTCCTTCCCCCCCCCCCCCAAATTAGGAGCTGGAGGAAAGGAAAAGCACCCATTCAGTTTTGCTGCCTTTGATGAAATGAACTATAACCTCTCAACAAGGACCACCATAAACAGACTTCAGCTGAGAATATCCAACAGTTTTATACTAGCACCCTGTTTCAAGACACTACTAAGGCTAGAAGATGCTAACCAACCTAAACAACACTGACAGCATAAGGCCCTGAAAAAATGGAAGGAAAATTAAGAGAAAGCACTTTAAGGGTTAAACTTTTAAAGGAAACTTTCCTAAACATAAACATCCCAAGTCACTATAAATATGACTAGAATGAGGTCCATAAATCTCAACGACATAAGCCAAGACTAGAGGCCAACACAAGCCTCCAGTCTTGCATCTTATATCCTGGATTCCGTACATTTTAGACTCTCTGCAGTGCTTAAACTCTAGATACAGTTCATTCATTTATTTTGGGCCCTAAAAATGCAAGTGTATCCCTTTACTTGCCACCTCCCTCCTTAAGTCTCTAATGTCAATGAAAGGCTTTGTGAGAACTTCAACAGAATCTGACTTCAGGTCAGTAATAATGTACTTTTAGAATACTTTTACTATTTACTTTTAGAATAAGTACTTCCTCCAAGCAAAAATTTAAGAAAAGGCTTAAAGACCCAAGAAACAGTTGATTCGCTCCCTGACTGTCCCTTATATAATTAGCCTTTTTGCCAGAGAAGTGTGCTGAAATAAAACATCATGCAGAAGTACCCATGATTTGGTAGAGTGCAGAACTGTCCACAAAATACTGAATGGCATTCCTCCTGTAAATTCTTGATTAAATGAAAGCGTGTTTGGGATCTCGTCGATGTCTATAAATACCCGAAGGGAGGGTGCAAAGAAGAGGGAGCCAGGCTCTTTTCAGTGATGCCCAGTGACAGGACCAGAGGCCATGGGCACCAGCTGAAACACGGGAGGTTCCCTCTGAACATCAGGAAACACTTTTTTGCTGCGAGGGTGACCGAGCACTGGGACAGGTTGCCCAGACTGGTGGCTGTAGATAGGAGACAGTCAAAAGCCATCTGGACATGGTCCTGGGCCACTGGCTCTAGGTGACCCTGCCTGAGTGTGGGGGCTGGACCAGATGATCTTCAGAGGTCCTCTCCAACCTCAACCACACTGTGACTCTGTGATTTCAGTAGGAATGTGGGTGTTGCTTTGGAGCAGAGATAGAGGGTATGGGGAAAAAATGCAATGTCAGAAACAGAGCTGCAGTTGATAGCAATTAGCACTTACATACCACTTTCAGCATACAAACTGTGCTCGCCACCTCACTTTGAGAGACATATACTCTATGTCTAATTAAATCCACTGAAGAGGTCTCCTATTGACTTGAATTGGATGTGGATTAGGAATCAGTATGTGTAAGGTTATGTTTGAAGCTCAGTGTGATGTAAACATCCTGTAAGCATATTCAATATTTCTGAGAGACAGGTTTAAAAAAAACAAATGGAAAAAACATTAACCCTCCTTTTCCCTTGCTCAGACTGATGAAGGAGAAATGCCTTGTCAAAGGCAAGGGCATGACAAAAAGTGAAGGAGCTTCCTGACTCCTAACTCCTTCCTTCCTCTTCCGTACTATGGCCTGTTGCCCCCATAAAATTACCCAGGATTCTAGATGCTGCCTGTATATTCATATTTAATTCCAAATTCATCACTATCTTGAAAACAAATCCTCTTCCAGAACATGCCCCAAGGACTCGTCTTCTCACCAGTCTTTATTAGGGCAGGAGGTTTACCTGCTTTCCCTGACTTTACAAATGGAAAGGAACCGACAGTGACTCCTACTTCCTTTGGGAGACAACCAGAATCTGTGAGAAAAATTCAAACATCTCTTTCCAGATTCATATCTTTAAACACAGAATTGTAAAAGGTGGCTTATTCTAAATGACCCTAGCTTTACTGTATAACTGTGTACCAAAAAGAAGAGCTCTCTCCTGCTGGAAAAAATCTCATTTTCAATTTGTCCATCAGCTAATCATTTGGAAAGATTCAAGAGAATTACAAACTAATGAATTTAATCCTGTAAAAGCCACAAAATGCATACTGTGTACTAAAAGCAAACAAACAGTGAGGCAGCTCACATATATTCATTGTGTATTTCTGGACTTCTTTAGTCCTCAGTAACCCTCCTAAACACAAAATTGTGATTTCACCTTCTCTACAAGAATCACCATCCTTGATCACATAGGCGTGCACATTAATGGAAACCACACACTAATTAGGCACAGTCATCATCGAATGGTTTGGCATATCCAACTGGGCTTGAACTGAAGCAGCTCGTTTGTGTCCAATGAGCCCACGGACATGTGTTCTGGCGTCTTGGCTGATACTGCATCAAGTCCTGGAGACACAAGCAAGCCTTTCATTGCACCACGACTGGAGGTAGGAAGAGGGAGAAGAGGAAGAAGGAAGGGAGGGAGGGAAGGAAGGGAAGGGGCTATGTTCTGCCAGAGGAATTAGACCACACAGAATTTCCAAACATCACGGCAAGACCAGCAAGAGCTTGTTTGTCACAAATTTTAGCTACAGCATTAATGAAGGGTTTCAGTGGACTTCAGCAGAGATGGACTACGCATCCTTTTGCAAAGCTGCTAATTCTAGTAGCATTACTTAGGCAACATAGTCAGCAAGTGTTGTGTATTTAAATCCACTGGTTGATTTCTGCAATCCTATCAGAGCCAGAGATAACAAGCAAGCACTGTGACTTCTGAATTTTTAAACAGAAAAAAAGTTTCAGACAGCAGATGTTGTAAAATACTTTGCTGACAAAGATTACGTTATTTATGAAAATACTGCATAAAAGTTTAATTTGTCTGAAATTAAACTGAAGATAAAATTGTTGGAGCTTTTTCTCCTACTTTAAGTGGAAATAATAAAAAATCAACATAATAAAAAACATATAATCATAAATCATAAACCATTTCACTACAGATGCCTTCTAAAAACGTCTCAATGTAGGAATTGTAGGAATTCTGCTCCCTTATCACTTAAACTTACAGCAGCAAAAAAATCCCAACTGATGATCTATAACAAGTAAGAATTTGCTGAACAGTACTTTTTTCAAGCAAAAAACAGGTACCTGCAAAACTCACTTATCTTACATCAGTTTGACTCCATCATTTCTTGGATGGTTATGTAATGACGGTATCAGAAATAATGCCTTGATAATCATCCTGAAAGTTTTAAGTCATGACCTGAGGTCCTGCTGTACCATATCAAGAACACACAAGTGCTAGGAAAAGCATTATATTCAGAAAGTATTACGAAAGCTTACCATGCCGGGAGGGATTCCTGTTTGTGACTTCTAATTTGTCATGGAAGCCAGGACTCCTGCCAAGCCCTTCCACATCTACATCAAGGCTGGTGAAGCCATTTACTTGATTTCTGTCCCTGGTGACAGTGTTAATGCGGGTTGGGATAGGTTCAAATGTAGGGTCTAACTCCAAGATCAGCCTGTTCAGTTGTTCAATGGACTGATCAATATCCAAAGTCGGAGAAGCTGGCAAGTCCCCTGCGTTCCGTCCTAGATCCAGGCCATTTGTGTCCCTCTGAGGCGCTGGCCTTGACTTAAAACTCTCGGTACCGGCATGTTCTGCAACTTCAGCAGCAGCTGGCACGCTTCCTAACCCCCTCTGTACAGCATCTCTGCTGCTGGAGCCACGTGTCGGGGTGTCCGGGACTCGGGACTGGCTCTGGACACTGCCCGAATTCTCCATCGTGTTATGAATGCCAACCCTGATTTCATTCTCTGGGGCAAAACCGTATTGGTGAGCGGTGACCATCTGCTGCTGGCGTACCCAGGTCTGAGTAGAGTAGTTACTTGGGCCGTAGGCTTGAGGCTGGGGTGAGACAGAAGGATTCTGTTGCAATTGCTGAGTTGACTTTGGCTCAGTGCTTCCAAATGTTCTCTCATAGAGGGGATCCACGCCAATTCCCAGGTCTGGGGCAAAAGCATTGTGATGCTCTTCCCCAGTGTTACTTCCAAAGCCATCTGAAAGAAGCGAGTTCTGGCTGCTCTTGTGGCAACTGAAGTTCCCTAGGTGGGTGGACTGCTGCCCTTCTGAGGAAGACAAAGTCCCAATGCTGTCCACGCTGTGAAGGTCATGATTAGGCATTTCGTCATCCAGAATATCAGTCTCCCTGTCCTTCAGTTTAGTGTCTCCATTCACGTGAACTTGAGCTGGCACTATGTGGCGAGTCCCACTGTACTTGCTTCGAGCATCAGTCATATCCTTGGTGGTGTTGACAGAATCCTCCAGACCAAAGCCACTAAGTAGCTGGTCCAGTTCTGCCTTCTCTTGTGGGCTCAGACCCCGTTTGACTCCTGGCACAAGGCGCTCCTCAGTCTTGTCTGTCCTGATGGAAGCTGTTGAGTGTCCTGAATCACTGCTGACAGACAGGGTGTGATCGCTGTGATCAGGACTGCCAGTCACGGGAACACCCTGTGCAACACCAGGGATGCTGCTGTCCGAAGAGC
Organism: Haliaeetus albicilla; assembly: GCF_947461875.1. Taxonomy (NCBI): domain Eukaryota; kingdom Metazoa; phylum Chordata; class Aves; order Accipitriformes; family Accipitridae; genus Haliaeetus; species Haliaeetus albicilla. Next base: position 26,308,436 of record NC_091503.1, on the reverse strand, counting down.
TCTTCTTCCTCACTTTTGCATACAGACTACCATCGATGGGACCTTGGGTGTGCAGCACTGCGGAGAGATAAGCAACAATGAAAAGGAGAGAAAAGGACAAGACATTATATAAGGGCTTTGACTGGTGTCATACCACACCACAGAAGTACTGCTAATACTAATGGTATTGTTTCTGCAAAACTAAACTGGCTCTACAAATACAACATCAGCCATGGCATTAGCTTCTTTCATTTTACATTTCCATTTATAACAGTTTTCTTAATGGAAATATAACAGGTCATTCATAGCTGAAGATCAAACACAGTTCTCTCTTTTTATGCTGTTTTGAATGCATGTTGATGGCTCCACAAACTCTTCATACTAATTTGAATAATTACACTATTGCAGAGCTAGAAATTTGAGAGGCAGCTACCATGCATTCCATTCAGAGCAAGAATGGTAGGAACCTACCAGCAATACTTGCCTTGAACATATATCATGCAGTTAAGCAGTTCATCTAATTCTACTTGTCGGTCTAACTACACTGTGAAGAATCATTTACCCCTTTTCTTGGTGGTGCAAGGAAAAAACAGGTTTTCAATCGGAGCTGCAGTCCTTGGAATACATCTAAGGCCTCCCTCTTCACAAAGGCATGAATGAGGAAATGTTGGACTATATAATTTCTACACATGTGGAGGATCTGGTATGCATTCCACATTGCAGTTTTAGTAAGAAAGGCCATAATCCCTTAAAAATCAGAGTATAACTCCTTCCTCATCAATGATGGGAAGAACCTAACTTTATTTCTGATCTCTGAGGTAGTCACTCAACTAACGTTTATGAATAACCATTCATAATAAATATAGACTAGAACTTTCCTTTCTGTTTAGAACAACTTTAGAACACACAACAATTTTGCAGGAAAATGCATCTACTGAGTTTACTAAGGCTGGGTGTTGAGAACAGAGAAATTCCTGCTTCCAGTTACATGAGCACAACTTTGCACGCTTCACTGATGTCAGCTACGCATAGAAAAACTGGGTGAGCCAAGCTCTTCCTTCTTACGGGGCTATTGAACTCAGTGGAGGGCTTCACTGAAGTGACTATATTGCTTTTAATCCCAGAACTGTTACTGGCATCCATGAACCCTGCTGCTGCTTGTTATCTTGAGGCACATATCCTATATTTTTTCATCTGATACATTGATTTTATTTTGTGCTGCAGCCACCAGCCCATCTTAATTACTTCTTTTCAATAATCCACAACAAATGAATGCAAAACATACAGCAGAAAGTCAAGAGAATCACAAGTTAGAGACTAAAATCTCAGCCTTAGAACTGTCTATGTACATACTTCTACATGTTTCATCACATATGTAATATTTTAGATATTATGCTTTACTGCTAACAGGAGTCACATAAAATTTATACTCAACAATAACAAATACAAAATACATACAAAATGGGTAGGTAAAGTTGCTGAAAAAAATCTCTTTTTGCTTCCCAGAAAAAAAAAAAACCCAAAACAAACAAACTTGAGCAGATTTTTATATACAATCAGGAAGTAAAAAAATCCATTTGAGTTAAAAATACTACTGTGAGAATAATCTCTTCCATGTTATTTCAGTACTACCAACACTGGCAATGGATAAAACCAAACAGCGAATACAGCGATTTCCCTCTGGAACATTTTAAAAGCTCAAGAGTTTATTTGAATCCAGCTTATTTTATCCAAACCGCTTATTTCCTACCTCTGCCTGTCAGGGCTTTTTAAAGCCCTGCTTGACATTATAGACCAAGGAGAAGAAACAAAGCCGTGGGAGGCACATTCTTATGATCCTTTATTGGACTTGTTTGTCCAACTTCCACACACATCACACAGGTTAGACCAACGTCAGGTAGAGTACAGCTACTGGGCTCTTGCCCAGTGCTGAAAATGAACACAATTATTTCAGTTTCTTATGAAAAGCTTTAGGACTAAATATTTCTACTGTCCGCCAAGCCAAGAAAGTAAAGTGAGTGGTCCTACTTTCAAAGGATTTCATGCTCATTTACCAAAACATTTATATTAAGCAGAAGTTTCTGAGTAACTTTTCCTACCCATAGTTTGAGAATTGCTTGACAGTAAGAAAATTAGACCATTACAATTTAGGAACAGGCAGACTTTTGTCAAAGGTAACCACCAGCTTAGTCTACATCTGTGGCAGTTCCAGAATCAAGAGAGCCATGGGGAGCCCAATGCGTTTCAACATCAACTCTACCACACGTTTTCAAAACATACTTAAAATGGCATCGTGATCATGCAGCTTCCGAGCTAGGAAGCTTTTCTAGGCCACACTATTTCAGAAAAAGCATTATTCAGAAATTGTACCCACGATGGCAATGAATTCATCGGTTTACAATGGCAAGAAAAGTGGTCTGGTTGGAAAAAGCCTTCATTATGGGACACACTGCCAAGTTTCCATCAGTTAAAATACTTACACACTGGAGGTTATATGATAGGTTTAATAGATTTTAGCAAATAATTAAACTTTTTACTTTTTAAGGACTAGGTCTGATGTTGATTTTAAAAACAGCACATGCAAAAGACCAAAATACTCCTTTTCAGAACAAGTCATCAGGGCAGGGGAAAAAAAGAAAGTAATTCCCCTTGCCATAGAACTTCTCTGTGGGCAAATTGTTGGAAGTTTGCTGAAGTTTATGATGTGTAAATCCCATGGTGAAAAGAGCTGCTATGCATGAGGTTGAATGTCTGTGTACAGATATCTAAAAACAGTATTTATGGAAAAAAATACCATATCTAAGGAAAATACAGCCAGTTGACAGTTTCTCAACCTCTTCCATGCTGTGATTTCTCAGAAGCTCTCACTACTGCTAGGACAATGAAGCACACTTAGAGCTTCATGTGGAATTATTTAATACAGTTACCACAATAAATTGCAAAAATAATAAAAAAAAAAGCCAAAGAGTAAGAGTAACTATTAAGCGATTTATTTTTTTGTCTTTTCTGTGTGCTTAGTTTTGAGTTTAAAAACTAGAAAACAATACAAAACTGCTTTGTTTTGAATAGTTGAATACCCCGACACAAAAGAGACTTGCAGAGGTTACAGGTCTGAACGGGAACACAGTTAAGTAAGTACAGGACTAGTACACTTGAACCATTAAGAATTCTTCCTGTCTGACTTTCCTGGTTTCAGTTTTCAAGCACAACGACAGGAGTACAGACAAGAAGACGGACAGACTGCCAGTGGACTACTGACCCAAGGGTCTTGCACATGTGCACTCTGTAAGCTTCAGCGATAACCCTGCCCAGTATCTCTTCCACTAATACAAAATTATCAAATTTATTGTGCATGTTGCCTAGAATGCTGAGCAAGCACAAACCATCTTGGGGTCTCCCAGCTGTGAACCGTACAGCTTCAGTTCTGAAGAACAGACGGGAGTTCCGCTTACCAGTAGCATCTCTACTTAAAATTATGCCATTTCATTTGGGAAAAAAACCAAACCAAACCAACAGAAAATGAAATACAAAGAACAAACCTACAGTCACATAAGTTGATTATAAATCTCAAGAATTGTTCATCTCCCCTTCATGTTTCCACCTGAAACAAAGGCAGCCTTTTTCAAAAGTGATTTGTTTTGGTTTTTTTTTAAACATCTGTACAGTATCTCTACACACAAATTGGGAAATGTGCAAAAATAATTCCTCAATGTATTTTTAATGGTGTTAAGAATTAGCACCTTTGGATATAAATATGAAAACAGCTTTCAGCAGAGGATGGGGTTTGGGTTGCTTATGATCTTTGTTTGCTGTTTACCTATTAAGCATGCAAATTAGAGCACTCAGGTACTTCTTTCCAATCTGACTTTGGATTGGATACAACAGCTTTACACTGTTCAGGAGTTTGTTCAGGTTTTGTTTTGTTTTTTCAAATTCTGAACAATTTACATTTCTTAGAGACTTGCTTTTCATACTGCATTTACGTGTCAGTACTTGGACTGACAAAGCCTGGACTTAACACTTACTTCAGGATTCTGAGTTGTCTTTTAAGTAAATTTAAAAGCATCTTTTTCTGTTAAATGTAGAAGTTAAATGGCTGTCTTTGAACTCTCAAATGATCCCATTGCTGGCTAAGACATTTAATTAATTACTACTCAAATCCCAGTTTTAATCTGAGCTATAGTTCCTAGTGAACACTAAGAAGAGACTGTAAAAAGTTTCATGTTTCTCTGAATAGTTAGCGTTAACTAGTAAGCCTCATGGAAGGGTGTAGGAATGTTTTAGACAAGTAAATCAGATGAAAGGAAGAAAAATTTTGCTAGAGGAATTTCTCCCTCCCCTAACCTGTCATCTAGATAAATGAAAATGTCTTTTTTGCAAACAGAGCTTTCCAAAAATACTTAGAAGTATAGATCTCTACGACACTGAAGAATGGCATCTGTACTCATTAGAAGCCTGACTGACAGAGAGATACTACTGGGAACAAGAAGAGTCTTCTGGGGCTTCTCACAGGGTTTGGCTCAGGATGGCCCAACACAAAATTTGGTTAGAACAGAGGCAGCAAACCTCAGAGACTGAAGGGTTCATGGCCAGGAGAGGAAAGCTTACACACACAAGTCTCTATATGGAAACATCTCATTTTTACAGGGAAACTCAATAAATCCGATCTGAAGCTTCAGCAGTAGTAACCACATTTTTGCTACAGTAGGGTCGCCGTTAAAAATAGGATCTCTGAAATTTGAGATTCTCCTCCTAAGATGACTAGAACCACTTTGTATAAGCAACCGACGCCTGTGAGCTGTCTGGGCTTCCCAATTACTACATGTGCTAATGAGTCACACAGCCCTGTCAGAACTGAACACCACGGCAGAAGGGATGATGTCTGCACACGAGCATCTCCGTGAAATGTTTCGGCACCATGAAACAGGCAACTAGGTTTTGTGGCTTTCACCGTCTCACCCTGTCACCTCAAGACTGCCGGTATGCGGAATGCCAGTGGATTAAAAAGCCCGAACAGCTGGGGACACGACTACTATGTTATTCAGCGTCAGCCAAACTGCGTTCATAACCAAGGCGACAAGCCTAGGTATACCACTTATTAAGAAGAACTTCACAATGAAAGAAACCAACAGCTTGAAATATTTTATACACCCTGCATTATTATCTGATAAACGTAGATTATCTAAATTGGAAGGAAATGCATATATGTGAGAGGAGAACCAAAAACTCAACTAAATGAGCAAACAATTTACCAGCATTCCCAGTCCTGCACAAACCATTTAAAGTGAGCACCCGGCTATATAAAAAAGGCATTTAAGCCACACAAGGCAAATGTAATCAGTAAAGTGTGGCATCTACTTGTCCTACTGAAGTCTCCGTATCTGAAAGTCTGGCCCACTGCCAAGCTTCAAAAATCCCTAAGGCAATTTCTCAAAGCAGCAGCTCCCCAAATAGAGGTGGCAGCGGTCACAAGTAGGATGGTGAGCCGAACAGACATGACTTTTGATATTTATGCTAGAACTTGGGGTCGTATTATGTTATCTGTCTACAAGTGAAGCGGGAAACAGAAATGTTTGGGACCTGCTGATTTTTGGCTGTGAACTTAAGTAGGAATACAATATTGTTAGACTTCACAAGGAAACACCTGCGACTGTGGGATAAAACAATTTACTTTCAACTAGACTACTTTGCTCTAGTAGGCAGCTGCCTTTTTAAAACCTCAAACAGTCACCAAAAAATTATCATTCTGCATTATAAACAGATGAGAGAATGAGACTCACAGCTAAACAAAAACCCAGCTGCTCCTGAGGAGTCTGGATATTTTAACTTGCAGCTCCTGATCATGAAAACACAATGGATATTGCACGTAACAAATTTAAATTATTTTCAAATTTGCACAGTTGTAGGAAAGCATTCTTAGATTAATTTGGGGTTTTTTATTTAATTATGACAAGCACTTACATGTAATTACCCAGTAATGATTAAAAAAAAAAAATTCTGGTGTGTGATGCTGAACAGCATTAGGAATTTACTTTTACCTCAGACTTGTGTAAGATTTGTCACTGAAAGTCCAGTGGAAAGAACACAACTTAGTTTAGGTAAAAAATCAACTCTACCGAGAATTTGTTTCCCTCCTAACTTGGTTTAAAAGGCATATGAAATGCTGTATGAGGCAAAAATTATAATTTTATTTTAAAATATAGCATTTCTGCTGGGGGGGAATTAAATATATGGTATCACACTCTGTTCACAGAGTCTGCATTTATGAAGCACATATATACATCAGTGGTTTTACTCAAATGTTATACTGGGCAGCCTGAGGTATGTTTCTGAACCAGAGTAACCCACAGAATACTTAGATGAGACTTATTTTAAATGGAAACAACCACCGCAAATCTATCTCCACAGGTTCAATGGTATCATAGTAGAGAACATGCAAATAGTCAAGATTTAGATTTTTATTTATGTGTGCACATACATATAAAATACATTTATGTACACTATTTTACATATATATAAGCTCTCTATATAAGCTATGTATATATAAAAATGATGCACATATAAGAACTATGTACATATGGTTTATTTGTTCATAAAACCAGGACAAATGAACTATTCAAATACTATAAACCTCCAAAATACAGTTTTGAAATTGTTCTCATACTACATAACACCTTCATTTCATATTCTACCTTTTCCTAAATTGTAATTTTGGAATACCTCTGCAATAGGACTTTTGGACTTCACTTTACTCTGGTCTTCATCCACGTTTTCCCCTCAAAAGTGATAACCAACTTAATTGCAAAAGTGAAGCTATGCATATATCAGGGAATATTTTTGACCAAAGACAATGACAAACCATACTAGCAATGCAAAGTTTTATTCTGTGCACCTTGCTAAGCAACGGTGCTGCAGCAGCCTTCTACATTCAATACCTCACCTCAATGCACAGCTCAATCCCCGCTCTCATTTTTTCCGAGGAAGCAACACCCTGTAAAACGCGGGAGTAACACTGCTGTCAAAAAACAAGGGAAGTCCACAACGGTGGAGACCTAAGTAATGCTGGAATTTCTTAACCAAACCGAAGGGGCCCACTTTCTTTCAGCCTGACCTCTCTTCCCAGGAGCTGTTCCAACTCCCTGAACTGCCCAGGCTGAAGCCTGACAAAATTCCCACACTGAATCTGATTTACACACACACACACACACACCCCCCTCCACCAGTATCAGGGACTCTCTTATAAATGAAAGCCTCAGAGCAAAGGGTATGTGTGTATTTTCACTACCATACCTAATACACAAAGAGCAACTTATATAAAAATTAGGAGCTGAAATACCGACACATACCAAATTCAGTGGCTTCCTTCCAAGCCTGTGTTTCCTGGCACTTCCCTCCTCGAAATCCAAATACCCAAAGGCAGACTTGTGAGTTAGAAAGAGGTTTCAGTCTTTCAGCCTTTTGACTTGTCCCCAACAGCTACCACCCCCTGTCCATTCACCGTTTGTGAAAACACATACAAATGCAAGCCAGCTAGATAAACACATACACCACAAATTCAGCAAGAGCCGCTCTGACCCAGTCCACCTGAACAAAAAGAAGAAGGTTGCAAATACACAAACCTTTGCACACTGTACCCTTGTTCATGTTGCAGCAGGAAACATTACAGGAGATCTGGATTATTTTTTTCAACCTCATAAATAAATATTTCTACCTTCAGGCAAACCTGGACAAGTCCAGAGCTGCATTCCTTCTAAGTTAAATCTTTTTATGTGTGCTTGTCTTTTCCTTTCTCCCTCCCTAACAAACACAGGCCCTCATTCCTTGCAAGCTCTTCCCATATAATTCCTATAAAATCCATACAGAAATACACGTGGTTTATACTTCCAGCTCTTGAACCACAACAAAGCTTCTTACCTCTTTACTAGGCACGATCAGGAACTTCCTGCAATAGTCAATCATTGGCTCATTTAAATCAACTCATATTCTCTAAGCAAAACCCTGCACAGAGGAAAGCCAGAGTCAGGGCAAACACCCCAGCTTAAAAAGGCAAGAAATGGCTCTACGGCTGTTTGAGCTGCAGCTGCTGCTCCTGCTCCTGGAGGTAAATTGCTAAAGAAGCATGAGACTTGTATCAGCCAGAAAAAGCAAATGAAAATGTAAACACGAGGGAGGAGCCTGAGGGGACAATCAGGTTCAATGAAATCTGAACTCCTGGAGCCAAGGAGGAGTGGAAATGTGTTGGCTGAAAAGGTAATTCAGTCTACTAGCTATTTCCTTACAGCGGTTCTTTTCTCACTCTGTTTCAATATCCCGATGAAGCTGAGCGAGTTTCAGTGTTCATTTAGCCACACGCTTACAATTGCTTGCTTTTGATGGGTTTTTTCCTAAAACAAACAGCCTTTATAAAACGTTCTTCCACACTGAACAATCAGGTCAGACGCTTACATCCACGTCTTCAAGAATTTCTATGTTATTGGAGTTCTCGGGCAAGAAAAGCTTTCTGGAAGTTCTGCAGCGGTAATGCTTATTTTTATGTAGCAGCTGCTGCTCTTGGGCTCCCAAACCCCAGCAGGCTTTGACTCCTTCTCTGTCTCTGGAATGAATCAGCTCGAACTAGGGCAAGTGAGCCTCTTAGTTCCTCCTTTAATAACAGCTGTATCTCACCACACGGCAGCCCGCAAACTTTTGCTCTAAACATTATTACAAATGTACGCATGCATCACCACCAGACAGCCGTGCCCCTAGACATCGCTAGCTTTGTTTTAGGGACTGTCAACACTTTAATGACTTCTCAGTTGAAAAAAGGGTAATAGTGGCTCTTGCATCCACAAAATACATCTACCTGTTCATTGCTTATGAAAGACTTAGAAGTCAAGTTCAAACCTCATTCAGAAAGCACACACTTTTCTGTTCAAGTGTGCTGTTCTTGCAAATCAGTAAATGGCTGCACGTGAAACCAGTCAGGACTCGGACAAAAGACGCAAACCACACAACACCAGCTATGCCAGCAGCATCTTCCCAGAACCAGAGAACTGGTTCTCTCCTCTGGGATGATGCAGAAGTGCCTGTAAGCTGGAAACTTCCAGCATCTGCCTTGAAGATATGAAAAGAAACAAAAAGGTATGTTCAGAACTCTCAATGCAAACCAATGAGTCTCACTTAAGATGCAAATTTAGTTTTGGTCTCCTTCCTTTTCGGTTCTCTCAGAAAAACAACCCAACTGTACTCCTTGCTCCAATTACAGGCCTCTTCTGGTCCTTCATAAGCCTGCATCGCCCGTGTGTGCTGGTGATCCTGGACCATTAGCAGTCAGCTTGCTTGAATGAGGGCTGAGGCTCAACACTGATACCTGCACTAGCCAGATTACCAGAAGAAACCTAGACAAGGTAATAGCAGCTCTGCGTAAATTAACTTATCCCACGGATAGTTTACTTGCAACAGGTTGATTCAGACAGATCACCATGCTGCTGAAATGTTACTGTTCTAAATAGTCTTAGCGGTGCTCCACACAATCATCACAAGAATGCTCTGGGAGCTCAAGCAAGCCTTGTGTAACTACAGGTTAAACCTACCCCTGGATGTGTTTAGAAGGATGTTCTCAAGCCGTATCACTCAACTGGTTTTGCTGATGCTTCCTCTGTTACCAGTTCCAGGCTTTCTAGGACACACCACCCTTTGCAGTACTGGGTACTTGTGGTTGTGTGCACGTTACCACGTCTGAGGACTACCGGATTACTGGGTGTGCCAGTCTGCTCCAGTTCAGGTATGGAACATTTAAGTTCTGTAAGCTAAGCTACAATATATACCTCTTCAAAGCTTTTATACTGACTGCTATGAGTACAGATGATACCTGGTCTGGCACAGAGTGGCACAAAAGGGTCATGCAAATGAACCGATCAAAAGTTTTGGGAAAAAGATAGGGATCAGCATTGTGAATCTATCATCTTAGACCTTTGCATTGCCTAATCGTGGTGCTTTCTACAATCTGAAAACCTAAAACTGCATTTAGTGCAACTCTCAGACTGTGATATAAAAAGTAGGTCCTGATTTGGTAAATCGGTCCAAGGCTGCAAGATCAATTCCTGGTTCATAAACATTCATCTGGAAATCCTTTAATACATTTTTAGAGAGTTTTTAGAGAATTATAATTTGCTGATAACAGAATAGACTGGAAAGAAAGAAGGCATGAAGTCACCTCCTACCACTGTTTTTCCTTCCCCTGACTATCCAAGGCACCCAAGCAAATGCTGATGTTCATATCTTAAAGAACGGGTTTTCCAACATGAAATAGCAGTAGCTAAGTCATCAGGAAGCTGTTCGGTTTGCTATGCTTCTGAAGTCCCCGACTCTAACAGAAAAATAAAGGAGGCTGAAGAAAACAAGGCATGTATCACAAAAACAAAAAGTGAACAAACACTTTGAAAAGGAACCAACTGAGAGGGGGTTGCTGTTAGCAAAATGCTAACAAGGAGGACTTGCAGGCTCACGTGAGGTCCTTAAACCTTGAACCTTTTGAGAAACAAAGGATAGGGCATTCAAGACCCTACAGAACCTTTAAGCTGTTCTAATGTATATATTCCCAGACATTCAAAAGGATCACATTTGTACTTTAATGATTTTACAGGTACTCTGAAGAAAAAAACTGCTTCACAAAGCACAGCTTCTAGACCAGAGCCTGGCTGCTGTCCAGCCACCACGGAACACAGGCAGAGCCAGCCAGCACAGACTCACCCTTAGAACACTACTGTAATATATTGTCCCACTTTTGCCCGCCGGGGATCAAAAGAAAATAATACTTGTGCCATGATCCGAGTACAAAGAATAGACTGATGCATTTATTAGTGCAACCTGATATGCAGAAGCTAGTATCTATTGTGTCCTTTTGATTCTACTTCTGCAAACTTTTCTCAGTCATTTAAGCACAGACTTAACTTGAAGAAGCTTGTGCCTGGATAACCAGAAAAAGAATAACAAAACGTCACGCTACAGAAACATCACCACAAGTACAAAATACTAAGTAAAGCTGAAGGGCATTACAAAGTCACCGCACTATGTGAAACTATTTCCTTTCATTCGCTCCAAAAACAAAGCCCATCTTCAAGAACACTCCATTAATTTCCAAGTGTGCACTCCAAATGTTGAGGTTCAGAATTCATGATTATTCTTCCTTACAGCTGGAACAGCACACTCACCTTGAGTCATGGCTTTTCTCTTACTCTACTATTAGGCTTCCAGCAAAAATTAGTTATGGTCATTAAATGTGAAGCAGCAGAAAACCACCGATGACTCTATACGGTTGCTGAAAACTGTACAGAACCACAGTAAAAAACAGAAAGGGCTTAAAAGGACTGTCTAAAAGGTCAACATAATGAATTTACTCTTTCTGTTGAGTATGGAACGTGTAATTTAACAGTATTAACATTATTAATAAAATTGCTCCACCACTCTATGGTACTTTCAATAAACTGATCTTCAGGTGTTTCTAAACAAGTCCACATATTGGAAAGGGAAGCTAAGGCACAGATACATTTAACAGAGCTCTTTGATTTCCTAACTTATTAATTAAATTTAGAGAGTTTTTGCACTGGAACTCAAGAGACTTGTGGCTTATTTTCAGGTATTAGAGCAATAGTATAAGTAATACATAGTAACCTTATATAATAACAATTACAGTATTTACCTTCTCAGAAAGTGTATCTGAAGATGATCTACTTGTGCACAATACAGGCATATACTAACATAATAAAGTACGTAACTTGGGTGGAAAATTTCTACTGTGCCTAAATGACTTAGAAACAAAAGTTCTTCCTACAAAGAATATTTTATGCGTATTTACTAAAAGGAGCACAAGGAATAGCTTGATGCCAGAAACATAAGATGAGCTTCAGAAGTTTAGCAAGTCTCTTAAATAGGTAACATGTTAGGAAACATTCTTCAAGGCCCAGAATAAGATAGACAAACAATACTGAACATGAAGAACCTGGAGATATGGTCTAGCCTGTGCTACTTGAGAGACAGCTCAGAGCCCAGGACCATCTCAGAAACTGCACAGACGAAGGCTACTCCAACCTAAATGATTCTGTGATTAGGACACAGTGCTTCCACCTGTGCCTAGTAAGAAAAATAGACCTGCCTTTTCAGCAGGCAACAGGTCTATATATTGATAGACTCCAGGAACTGAGAGAACTATATGAAAGAGCTCTGGTAATGCAACTTCTGCTTTCACAGTTGGAAAGAAGATGTCCACAATAAGAAGGCCTGGGTTCTGACAAAAAACCTTCCCCCTGCTTACTAGAAGTTGCCTCCTCCTGTTCAGTCTGGAAGGAGTTTGAACTAGCTGCTCTTTCTCAGCATTCAGATACATTTCAGGTGTCCAAAAGCAGAATCTAGAGGAAGTATCATCAGTATGCAGGCAGACATGAAGTCTGCCCCATCTCTCAACTGCCTCTTACTGCTTAGCAGTCTGACCCAAAGCTCTCTGATGTTCATGGAAATCTTTGCAAAGAACTTAAGCCTTAAATAGAAGAGATCAAAGATAAACATTTAATACTCAACATGTGAAACTGCTGGAGCAGGGGTAGAGATTCCCAGGACAGCTTTCTGGGATCGATCCACAAATAACAAATATAGTATCTTTAGCAAAGCTTTACTTGCAACTACTGGGTACCACTGAAAAGCTAGCAAAACACTACAGCTGACTGCACTAAAGGGTGCTACTGTTACCGGTACAGCTAAAATTCTGCTATTGGTCACTTAAAAGAAGTCTATTATCTCATGGTTTGGAGGAATTTATTCAATCACATTTTACTATCAGAAGTGCCTATGGTTTATAAGGCTAAGAGGACACTTACAGAGTGGTATGCTTCATTCTGTACAGGCTATCAAATATAACAGGTAGCTCTTAAAAATGAGACATTGACATCGAAAGTTGTGGGACTCAGAATGGCTAGTCTTTCATTCTGCTCTTTTCCAAAGTCAGGAAGAAAACCCGCCAGCACATACGTGACGTGGTTGTGCAAGTATTAACACCACTTTGAAAACAAGTGCAAGAGGGGCGAAAAACCTCTCTCTGTGTCTTTCTATGGTTCACTAAAGAGAACCACTATTTGCAGAAGACGCTTGCTGTAGAAACCTTTCCAGGAAGAGTCCTCGGTTCTTCAGTACCTGCTGGATGTATTCAATGGCAGAAACTAACACATATGTTTCATTAACCAGCGTGCCAGACTCTCAACAAAGTGGCATGGTTCCAGGATAATCCCTACAGTAACGCATGCCCAGTTTGCTGGAAGAGCCCTCCTTCAAAAACCAACACTCATAGAACCAAGCCTTTCTGACCAAAGCACCTCCATACCAAAACAAAACATTTTGCACAAGTTGTAAGCAGAAACTCCTCAGGCCTTTCTAATCAACATGCTTGCTAATGGGGAGAGAAGGGTGGAGACCGCACCACAAAATCATTAGTCGTCTTATGAAGGGAATGGTGTAGTGGCTAGCTGAAACCCTGAAGCACGACCAGGAGGAGGGAGTCACTGAAAAGGAATCTAGCCAAAAAAGGCAAGGTACATGATGTTAAAGGACCAGAAAAATCATAGAATCATAAAATGGTTTGAGTTGGAAGGGACCTTAAAGATCATCTAGTTCCAACCCCCTGCCATGGGCAGGGACGCTTTCCACTAGACCAGGTTGCTCAGAGCTCAAAATGGGCAGTAATTACACCCAAATCCAGGAATGGTCACTCAGAACAATCTGATTACTTCAGGGATTTACCAGAAAAAGGATTGCTATTGCTTCATGGTAGCCTACAAAACCCAAGAAACTCCAACTACTTTCATGTTGAAGTCTGTCTTTTGGTTTGTAAGTCTTCCCAGATATTTGCCATTTGGGATTATCATGAATTCGGTATCATGAATCACAAGTTCATTCACGCACATGCATTCATTTAAGAGACAACATGACCCCTTACACTGTGTGCTAATAGCACCATGACTGATGATGCCCTCTGCTCATATTTTCCTTGGTTATGGGACTGAACACTCACATAGAAAGCATGATGCCCAAGGTAGTTCAGTGTATGCGTGCTTGGGTGCAGGCACAGAGAGGGAACTTAGTTGCTTCTCCTTCTGGTCTTAGGAAAGACACAGAACAAACAAGCACCAAATCCTAATTTGTACTAAGACATTTTGGTCTGTTTCTTCCAGTTACACTTTCAATCTGTGCTGTTGCCATGCTAATTTTACTGCCAAGCAAGTAAGGTGTTACAGGGAAAAAAGATATCCAATACCTACACCATCATGAAGGCTATTTTTCCTTGTCTAATGAAGCTGAACAGGTAGGATGCCCTATTGCCTTCCCAAGAGAGAGGAAGAGTTGTTCAGGATGCAGGTGCAGGGAAGGAACACACACCTGTGGCAGAAGTTTGCCTTTCGGGACCCTTTATTCAACCTGGGCCATTAAGTGGATTTTAAGATCAGGTGAAGAGGCTTCTCCTGTCATATCTGTACTTGGGAGGAGATACCGATTCAGAGATTAGTGTTTAAATTAACGATATTAGCAACTATAGACTGTAGTTGATATGACTAAGAAACAGACACATGCTAAAAGGTAAACGCAAGCCTACTCGGGAACCCAAATAAGCTGGGCAAAGAAAGACTTGCTTGAAAGAGCAGTCTTACATGGCCCCAAGATAACGGCCTTTGGGCAATAGAGAGAGAATATGGGAAGGAGAAGAGAGAATGCTAGCCACAGTCACATGTGTTACCTTCTTCCCAGTTTCTACTGTCTGAATCCTCCTGTGCTGAAGAGAGAGGTCTTTTGCACAGTCTTACAAAAATAGAACTGCAAAAGTTATCTGAATGTACCATAAAGTACCATAAACGTCTATTAAACCACTCAAGTATCGCCCTGTGGTCTTTGGGTCTAGAAGTGGAATAAAAGCCTTTGACAAAGGGCTAGTGAATAACATCCTTGGGCTAACGCCACTGCCTACTACTGAGACAGGACAGATATCAACTGGAGGATGTTAAAAACGCATTTTTTTGAAAGCAAATAATTGGCTGGGCAGTAGCTTTGAAAGTATTTGACACGTGCAACCTGTGCTTCAGAGAAACCTGTGCACTGTTAAAAGACATTGATACGGGGGGTATGGAGGCAAGTGCGCCCAAAGAACCTTCACAGAATGAAAGGCAGAGAAGCTACAGGAAAATATAGAAGTAGGAGCTGACAAAGAATTAAGAGCAAAGGAATTCATAGGAAAGAGAAAGGGAAGTACAGGC
The DNA here is from genome assembly GCF_947461875.1 of Haliaeetus albicilla. Classification (NCBI taxonomy): domain Eukaryota; kingdom Metazoa; phylum Chordata; class Aves; order Accipitriformes; family Accipitridae; genus Haliaeetus; species Haliaeetus albicilla. The sequence continues at coordinate 26,293,185 of NC_091503.1, read as the reverse complement.
AGTCAGAGGCAGGGGACTGATGGAAAAAAACAGGGGCCTAGCGTAAATGCCTACAGAACCCTGCTTCTAATCTGTTCTTGTTTTCAGACATAAGACTTTCAATATCTATCTTAGGTATAACCGTCCCTCTCTGGCACTTAGCATTTGCGGGGGGGTGTCTGTTTTTATTTGAGATAAATTTAACTCAGCAGAACTGACAAATGGTACCTAGTAAAATCAATGCCCCAGTGCGCTAAGTAAAATGCACATAATTCCTCACTTCAGACACTGCCTTACAGATACACTCACATGTTTGGGTAAAAGGAAAAAAAAATACTTTTCAGTAGAACTTGACAGGCCAAGTTCTGGAGCTCAGCTTAGTACTTAAGTAAACACTGAAGACTTTCAAAAAGGTGTTCCGTATATCTTAAGAGATACTCTTTAAAAATGAGCCAAAAAAAGTCACTTTGAATCTGTAAATCCTTTGAAAGTCCGGCCCCTGACTGTACTTCACTGTTGGCTCCTAACTGACCTATCCAAAATACTCCAATACTTTTTTTGTTGTTCACAAAAAAAAACCCCAAAAACCAACAAACAAAAAAAACCAACCCCAAAACATGAAAATAAGAGATTACAGTCCAGAGCAATCTTAGCTAATCAAGCACAATCTTGAAAACACTTGCATGAACTTATATTTAGTCCCTAACATTGAGCTAAAAAAAAAAAGCCACAGTACTGTTACAATCAATGCTGTATTGAGGATGTAAAGATGTAAGGAGGATGAGAGAGAGAATTACCTATTGCTGCACAAGTAGAAACGAAACCTTGTAATCCTGTTTGCGTTCAATATTACTGACATACAAAAGAAACCATTTTATGTCAATTTATCTCCAACTCATTGTCAGCCTCATGATTAAGAAGACTAATCAGATTTAAAGTTTATACATACATATATAAAAAAAGAATATACAAAACTTAAAGAAATAGAAGACATAAGTTTCCTCAGAGAAAATCAATTAAAGGCAGACACTCCAAGGCCTTCAGATACTGTTTCAAGCTGGCAGCATTTTATAGGGTAAATTTTTCTATTTTCTATAGATGTTTCTATTTTCACTGTCAAATAGAAAGAGGGGAAATTGTTGCAGGGCACCTCTTCATCCCTTCTAACAAATCTCTCTTTGTCTCAAAGAATACTGCATCCAGCTGGTAACTAAAAGCTGGAATTACCATTTATTCACTACCAATTTATCCTTCAGCTTCACTCACCAGAAATGGCATCAAACCTGCTGTTTTCTTTGGTAGGCATCTGCATTCCTGTTAAGGTACCAAAGCCAAGCAGTTTTGCCTCAGCCCTTGAGTTTTGCAATACTGAAGGGGCGCTCTGGGAAAACAAGTGTTTAACTACATGAGAGGGCACCTCCCTATTGAATAGCTATTTACTTTGGGTTGAAGAGGAGAAAAAATTTCAATACAAGTCAAACATCCCATCTAATCACATGACATGGGTGCATACCAGAATGTTGGTTATTGCCTACCTGGAAACACTTCTCAGATACTTTCCTGTATGAAAATAGAAAGAGCAGGAGCAAACCAGTTTATAAATATTTGGCAATTTTTGACTAATTGGTGCTGATTACAGTTACAGAAGGCTAGAAAATTTGTAAAGCAACACTCTCAAGATAGAGGAATTTGGATTCACTCAGCCCTACCCTATTTGGCTTGAATTAAAAACATCCTTTTGTTTTCAAAGTTGTTTCTTTTCTAATTATCAAACACTGTTAAGCAAGCAAACCCACTTTGCTAGGAAACAAACAGTGAGGTTCTATTGAGAAAGATACTTAAGTCCCTGCCTTGCAAAGACTTGCTGAAAGTCCTCTTGTCATTTTAAGCAATTTCTAACATGCAAGCATGTTCTTTTCTTTCCACAGACTGTAGAGCTGGCAGACAAAAGAGTGCGGAGGGATTTAGTGGTTGTTAAAATAAGTGAAACGTCTTAAAATGGAACGCTGAACAAGAACCAGGTGCACTTCTGTTGCCAATCCACTGAATTCAGTCAAACTACAACAAATACTATTTTGGCCAACTATAACCTTTGATGCTTACCAGTTTTCTTTGTTAAAAAAACCAAACCAAACCAAAAAAATCCCACATCTCGACTGAATGCTGCACATGCAAATGGCAGTATAGCATCCCAGCCACACACATCCCACAGTCATCATCTGGAGATAGAGTCGTTCCTTCACAGTAGATTCATTCTCTCTCTAGAACAATCTTAGCGTGCTATCAGGATAATTAGAATAAACCTGAGATAAAGCAGCCACAGAGAGTGCAAACGGAACAGCAACAGTCATCTTTTCTTCCAATTATTCACCTTCTCTATCAAAACGAGTTTGTGCTCTTTGGCAATACATTTAATTTTCATTTTAACATCTCTGATTTTATTTTCAGAACACCTCAGAGCCTAGGCTTGTACCAGGATCCACCAGTGGGTTCCACACAAACTGATAGTTCCTATCCAAAAGGAAACTTGCATTTTCAGCAGGAGGGAAGTGTTTGTTTTAACAACACTATCTCTTACTCAATACGCCAAGTAATAATCCTGAAAATTATCATTGAGAACTAAAAAAACCCACCTCAACAAAAGACAAGTCAAACCTTTTCCATTTACCTCTTCCCTCTGGTGGGGGTGGGGGGCTTTTTCAAAACCAGTTGTCATTTGGTATTTGAGAGAGAGAGAAATATTAGTAAGTATAAAGCATATGAAAAGTTTTTCAGGGAGTCGGAAGGGATTACTTATTTCTTTCAACTTTCTGTTCCCATAGAAAACATTTCATCCTCATTTATCACTACTCCCCCTCTCCTTGCCCCAAATGCCATTAATTACAAGCAGTAATTGTTTTTACTCGTTTTTAATGATAGCAGTAGCTACTAAGCCCACATTAGTTTAGTCCATCACTTCACTTCAAACAACTCCCAAAATATTATCATGAACAATCCCAATCCCCAAATTGGTCTAAATATAAATGAGACGTGTATGACCTTAGCAATCGAGAGGAAAACAGCCAAGTGTGGCTAAAAGTATGCCAGCTACAATATCCAAGTTACAAACTGAAAAACATGATTATTAAGGGGAATTGGGATACATTTAAAACTCTTAACATAACAGAAAATACTACTCATTTGTGGCCACAGGTTGTATATCTTTGTGGTCAACTTCCTATTATGCAGCAAATGAGCAACCTTTTGTAAATCCATACACATCTATTTATGGTAAGTGATGCCTTAAGGCAAAAAAAAAAAAAAAAAAAAAAGTACTCAGCAAGATCAAGAGCCATTTCTGTTCCTTCCTGCCCACAACACACACACAAGACTCGATGAGTACTATGACTTTAAAACCACAAAGAAACCAATGGCAACTGTCTCAGACTTCTACATGGCAGTAGGAAGACCTTCTGCTTCTTGTGGTTCCAAATCTGACGCTTGACTGCATGCAGTGTAACAGAAACGTCTGTGCTAAGGTACTGGTCGAGGAGGAGGAAATCTGATACAAACTTAGAATTAGAAATGTAATAAAATCTTCAGTCTATTATGGAGGACGATTAGTGCAATCCACAAGAAACACTTCCCATGGAATTGAAAGAGAAACAGCATTTATGAGAAAAAATTAAAATCACTTACTGCTTTACATTTGTCAAAATTCCTATACTGTTAGGAAGGAGGGATAAGGAACTAAATCCAGGGAGCAAACTGTCCAAAGCCTGGCTATATTCAACACAAATGTACACAACCTTACTACCATCAAAGGGTTCAAAATCATTTAAAAGGCAATTGCTTCTGTCTGCAATACTGTATCATGCCAACAAACCAAGATACTTTGGGTACATTTTGTTTTTATCATGTCCTTTCATCTTTTGTTCTTTTGGTAACAAGGCCAAAGAGGTGTAGGATTTCAAAAGAGACATACTGCTTTCTTGTTCACTTCTAATTTTCCATTTTAACACATCAGCTTGGAAATGGTTATTCTGCACACAGTATACCTACAAAGCAAATCCTGTTCATTTCACAAAGCTCTGCTGTAGCCTTCCTGGCCACCTTGATCTGGAATTTCATAGGTAGGCATTTTTGAAATGAACAAAAAGGCGTATAACTGTAATACAGGAATCATCTGTCACACCCACACCTCATATTATTCCTATCGAAATTCCTGTGGGAAAACAGGTACAAGTCAAACTGTGAAGACTGGTTCCCACATTAGGCTAGGAGTTTAACTTAACATGGAGTAGATCTGAAACAGGCACTCTTTATGAGACTTCCCCTCATCTTAAACATACCACCACTGTTATGCAGACATTCACACGCACCACATCTTGTACCTTCATCTTTTCTGAGGTACAGAAAAGATTTTCTCTCTGCCTTCAGGATTGTAGCTAAAGGCTTCAGACTCTAAGGTTTTTGACTTTGCTCGCTTTCTGGATGTGAAATCAGCATCTCCTCTTAGTGGTCTCTCACCTGTGGTGAAAACTAGGACTCACTACATCTTTTTAATGCAAAAGCATGATATTGAACCGCTGTAACAAACCATAAGAGAAGTCTGTCCTGCTGTTTATAAATCCTACGTAAAAGGAAGACCTAAAGCAAGCTACGTTTACCTCAAGCAGCAGACTAAGCTTACCTTTGTTTTGAGTGCAGATCTCTTTAAGAGAAAAATCTAGCTGTCCCCTGTGTATGTGCTTTAGCCTCTCCTGATCTTTTGCCCAGCCAATGCAGAGACAAATCCTCTGTCTGCAATTTGGTTGAGCATCATAGGGTAACACCCTGCCTCTTAAATGCTTGCTTGAGAAAAAGAGTATCTGGATACATCTCATGTTCTCATGGTATATTCTCTGGCTTCAACTCTAGTGATTTCTCTGCAGATTCACAATAAGCTCAGTATCTATGCTAACACATCATATTTATGTTGTATCACAGGTAATTAAAAATATATCATGCACACAAATTACACACAAAAGCCTATTAAGTGGCACATATGACTTCTGAACATCAGGGAAACAAGCTAATTGTACTTGTGAATGGTCTGTGATCAAGTCTTCTACAAGACACGAGCAGCATACGGTTCTGTATCTTCCAACAGTGTGCTGCCTACACATTTATCTCTGCTTTCAATTTCCTGTATCTACAGTGCAATGCATAAGGATGGGAAGGTCAAATCCATCTATCCAATCAATCTTAGCAATTAAAAAATATTTGACATCAGTGCATTGCTTGCTGAGGGCTATGTATATACAAAGGAGGGGGAAAAGGATGGGGGGAAAAAAAGGAAGCAAATGATATGGAAACATCCTGGGTAGAAATTGAGACATCTTCTTCAGCCAAGATTCAGTCTCTCTGATGTTACTCCTTCTAAAAGGCACTGCACAGTCTTATCCAACTATAAAGGCTCTGATGACTCCCTAAGGAGTGCTCTGCCTGCCCCATGTAATGATGCCAAATGACTGTTCTCTTCCCCCCTTACCCCTGCCCTATTTTCCCCTAATTCTCTGCAGATTGAAGTCTGCTGTGGATCAGGAAATACTCCTGTACAAGAGTGATAGAGCGGAAAAAAGTCACAGCTCCCAGTCAATGCTTCTGCCCCTAAAACTCTCACCAATGTAGTCATTAGATGGTCAATGCTGAATTCAGATTACAAAAATCAATGTAAACTGAGCCTAGAGAGTGGCTAATTAAGTATTCTAGCTCTACCTCTCTCTAATTTCATAACAGGAAAGTTGTAAAAACAAGAACTTTGGCATCCATTTAATAACTTCTCTCATGTTTTTACTTGCAGCATGTCAGGCTTGCATGTGCACTGAGGTGTGTAGACACCGGTGTGACATTCTGAGTCCCTACAGGAAAACTATATCCATTAAAAGCACAACATTCACTCAAGCAAAGCATTGGGAAAGCATCCACACTGGAGTCAGAATCTGAAGGCAGCTACTGGAGGCTTTCAACTCCTGCATATATCAGCAGATGACAGAAGAAAAATCTAAGAAATAAAAGGGCAATTTGGAAACAGGTAAATCTATGAGGAGAAATATGCAATATGCACATCCTTTGCTGTTTGTTTATCTGTAAATTTACAGTCTAGTGCACCTCCTGCAACACTCCAAATAACATAGTAAGCACTGAAGGCTACAAACTCACCACATCATTTTGTTGTTCTTAAAATTCTATATTAGGATTCCAACTAGAAGCTTTAGAACAAAAAATTTTTTGAGCAAATTTACAAATAATAAAGTAACTCGTACCAACCAGTTGTGTCTCAGTCCAATTCAGTACATTAACAAGAATCTCTCTTAAACAACTACTACAGCTTTATTTCCATTAGAGCCACTAAAGCTAAATAGGGAAGGGCAGACAGCTACTTAACACATCAGTGAAGTGGCATTAGGTTCAAGCAAATAAGCTCTCCTTCCTCCCTTGCAAAGGCTCTGGCACAGTTGCGAAAGGTTTTGCCTTGGTCTCATGTGATCGAATTACTCACCTTCCCCATCAGGGCTCATATTTTCGTAGGAATCCCAGCGTATTAGTGGGTCTGAGGTATTGTAATCAACTATGACTCCATGGTCATTCTGAAGGTGTTCACATCCTAAAAAATAAACATCTGTTTGAGACCAAAAATTATCATAGCCACATTTGTAATGATATACACGCACAGATGCATGTGGCCTTCTGACAGAAGTTTGCTCCCCAAACTGCAATACCATATTCTGAAATGTGACAAGCAGCAATAGGGGAAGAAAGGTTATGTAAACCAGCTAAAAAAAAAGCTTAATTTATGTTTCATTACAAGCAGAGAATTTTATCTTGAGCTTCTTGATTATGATGTAGCTCTGATAACTTGCATCAGCCCCTAAACACAGCTAACACAGATGATCCACCCAGCCCTATAGTTAGGCACGATAAAACAAATAGCTTTTCAGAATGAAACCACAAGTATCTATAAAGAGATGGTAGTAAAGGAATGATAAAGACAGACACTTACAGATTGTCATTCCGATACCAGAGCAACTTACCACTGAAGACGAATAGGGAGAGCTGAAAGCTGCCGCTCCGTGTCCCTCCCAGCTCCCCCAAGGTGCCAACTACACCGTTTGCATCCCCTCTCCAGGCTCCTGGCAGACCCCGAGACTGGGCAGCTTGCCTTCAATGTGTTTGGCTGCACTAAAGTACGCTCTGCCAAACATACCTGGAATTTTCAGCAGTAACCCGCGTTTTTGTGCCCTTAATGAGGCATAAGATAATATTCAGCTTTTAAATGTATACTGTGAGGAATTTAGGTGTGGCCCAGTGATTCAAAAGCAAAGCACAGGCATCAGGAACTCATGACCTTGGACTTGGCTTTGACACTGATACAAATCAAATCGGCTTTCTGCCTTTGCTCCTCTAGATCAGCGAACAAAGAAATCCTCAGTTATCAACTCTTCGGCTGTGTCTGCAGAAGCAAGTCCTACTGTAAATTGTTCTAAAGCAGCAGAGTGTTATGCACATGCTGTGACTTTCAAAACAAGGATAGTTAAAATTAGAAGGACAAGAATGCTATGGTCCTGTACCTTTTTAGGCAGACAGGAAAAAGCCATCCGTAGAGAGTTTCTGTGATGACGTTTGTCACAAGGCAAATTTATGAAGTTTGTTACCTAAACATTTAGGTATCTCATCCTCTTGGCAAGTGTATTCTTTCTTAAAAACTGTATCACAGTCAGTTATTTTCTAGAATACTGTGTCCAGTTTCGAGCTACACAATAGGAGAAAGATATGAATAAAGCAAAGCAAGTTCAGGGGAGGGCGACCAGGGTGGTCAGGACTGAAGGACTTGCCCTGCGAGGAAAGGCTGAGGGACCAGGGCTTCTTCAGTCTGGAGATGAGATGGTCTGGGGGGGGAACCTGACAGCAGACCCCCCAAGGCCATGGGGCAGACAGAGCCAGGTGGGAGCAAGGGGGAAGGACAACAAGCAACAGGCGTAAGTTGAATCTAGAGAAGGTTAGAGTCAATATAAGGAAAGAATAAATCCACTGTGAGGACAGTCAGGCATTAGAACAGTCTGCCCATTGAGGTTGTGAAGTCTCCATCCTTGGAGGTTTTCGAGATTTGACTGGACAAAGCTCTGGGCAATCTGGTTCGATCTCAGAGATGACCCTCTTCAGCAGCAGGATGGACTAGAGATACCCTGCAGTTGTTCTGTGATTCTATAACATTTTCAGATATGGAAAAGGCATTTTGCAGAAACTGTAAATAAGTATTTCAAGGTGAACTCTTCTTCCTAGCCAATTAATCCCCTAGATAGCAATTGAATACAAATTTCCAGTTACTTAGAACCTTACTTTCCAACAACTTGGAGCCTGCTAAAAAACACACCTCTGATTTGCCATCTAAGGAAGGGAGACTTGAAAAAATTTTGATCCTTTTTCAGGCACGTCGGCTGGCCTCTCTTCATGCATTTACTATCCAGCAATGTTTAGAACAAGCTAGACAAATTTATTTATAAAACTGTTTTTCTTATATGGCTTTCCAACAGGGCAAGTGAGATCTTCGTGTTCAGCTGGACAGAATCCAGCTTCTTACTGGCTGCTACTACAAGTTTCTAAGTGATTGAACTGGCGGGGAAAAAAAAAAAAAGGAAAACATGCAATTCACAGGACACTGAATGGGAATATGTATGAGACAGTTAAGAATATTCAGTTTTCATTCAGTTTCAGGCAGAATCCATACTTTTCGGGACACTATAAAATGAGTAAGAACACATCCGTTAACAGAATTAAACTGCACTATTTCGTATTGCAGGTCATAATTATCTATGATCTTAGATATATTACAGTAGAATTCTGGAGGCATACAGGATAAACCCTACAAGTCCACTTCAGAGCAGAAGCATTTTCAACAAAACTATAGCTATATCCCTTTACACTAAAATGAAGACAGTCCAGACTTCACCACTGCAAACATAATCAGTTATGACAACATCTAAATAAGATTATGGGATAGGGCACTGCTGTACCTGATGCCAGGCCAAGCTACCTATACTATCTATGTTTTACACTGATTCACAAATGTTTTCTACTAGTCATCAGCAACTGTTCTGGTATAGTTTTAAAACAAAATCTGATCGCTCCTGCTGATGTAAATGCAGAGCCTTCATTAAATTTTTCAAATTTAAACCAGTAACTCTATTACATATTTTAACAGTAAAGTTGAACTTCAGACTTCTACAAAAGTAGTGGAATAAAAAAAAGGAAAAAAGGAGTTTTTAAAAAGATACATATTTCAATGTGGTTTATTTTCAAACTAATCATATTTTTCCTGCTGTATACTCACCTTGAATTTTCTCTGGAGTTCCTGAAAACACTAATTCCACTTTGCCGTAATCAGGGAAACGGTCATCTGAAAACAAAGGATAGTATTTCAACAAGCTATCTCTCAGGAAAGCAGTTCCAAGGCACTCAGAAATCAGGATTCTCTATAGCTACTAATACACGTACCCTCGTCACTCTTCTGTTCTCACTTGCAGTTTAGCAATTTGCTTCTAAAAGAGCCACATTCTTTGCCCCACACATTCTTCAGAAAAGCCCATATAAGCATCAGTTGGAGTTTTGTTTACTTCCAAGAACAGTCAAAAGCAGAAGAGGGGTACAGTTCCCAAACCTCTCTCTAGATAGACATGGCTGCCTTTGGTTTTAGAGGAGAACACACCCAGGAGCAAACTAAAATTGTTCCCTATATTGGCTAAACTGCAATACTTGACCACAAAACTTTTGTGTAGCCACATGTTGCAGGAAAATATGTTTGATTTTAGTTTGCTACTAACATAGGGTGAGGGAGTTGCAATCCTGCATATAAATATAAAACTGAAGTAATAATACAAAGACTAGCACAACATGTTTTTAAATGTGTCTCAAAACTTTGCCTCCATTTTTGGATATTCTGAAGCATATTAAAAGATCTCCATACTCAAGCAGACTAGGTCACGAACACAGTATCGGACTTTGTGACTCTCTTCATCAGCCAAAAAAGGGATTGGCTTAGCTCATCTTATTTCCTGTAATGGTGACTAACAGAGTCACCATTTTAAACCAATGTCTGTTGTTTTTACAGATGTGAGAGGGGGTGATAAGGATTATGTAAGAGTACCTGAATTATTCTGACAGGTTAACTCACTTGAAGAGCTTTTCTTCTCGTTAGGGGTTTACCTGTGTTACATGCTATGAGTTAACTAACACAAAGCAGTCTCCCTTTCCCTAAAAATAGGGATGGAAAAAAACCCCCAAGAATCCTTTTGAAAACAGGTCCCGAAGATGATCATGACATGCGCAGGCACACACATGCACCCCTGCACACATACGCATCCAACCGACCGCAGAAGGCAAGTACCCTTGTTGGCATTGTCCAAATCCTCTTTGCCAAACACCAGGCCATGTCCTTGAATAGCTCCAGTGTGAAACTGAAGGCGAAAAACCACATCACGAGTAGCTGACCGGTATTTTTTGTGATAACACTTCAGCTAGAAAGAGAGAGAGAGAGAAGCACGTCAGGAAGTAATTTCTTACAAATCCGAACGAACGTGTGTATATGCGTTAGTTGCTAAGTAAAGCAGCCACAGCGCAATTTACTGCAGACACCTCTGATGTTGTAACAAGCAGAGTATGCGTTATTCAACCCTTTAAAATTATACAGGCCCAAGGCAAGATACTTCTGGATGTGTAAAAATAATAATTACTATTTTCATCACTATCAGTCACCGATCAGTAGATTATGATTCAGAATCACAACATTTGTCAGTACAATGTTGGAATGCTGACGTGTATCCATACTTCTTCACGGTACCCAATTAATGTAAAACTGACTTACAGCACACCCATTTCAAAATAACTGAAGAATATACAGAGTTTTTAGAAGCAAGCCTGCAAGCTGATTACATCTATTTTAGGACTTTTTAAAAACCTACTCTAGTGATGATAGGATCTTGTTTTATGTTACTGTGGGAAGTTGGTAGTATTTTTGACACCTTGTCTAGAACAACACAGAACTCTGTAAAAATAACCCCTAGTATGAATTTCAGCAGCTAAAGGCGAACACAATACACCTACTCTCTAACACCACCTTCCCTTAGACTAGACCTATGGATATTTTGCCTACCAATTCTCTGAGTCAACTGTAATACAAAGCCACTCATCATTCTTATAGGAATACATAAAAATTTTGGTAACCTTAGTCACAGGACTGAAAATTTTATATTATCCTGATGATATCAGGATTTTATGATAAAGCAGATGTTACTGAAATGCATTAAAAAAAATACAACAAAAATCACCTTTTTAAAGGCAGACTGAGAAAAGCATTCTAGACAGAAAATACTGAGTAACTGAAGAGCAGTTATTCAAACTGAAGTAATAGAAGAAAGATGTAGGGGTTTAAGAGGGATGCTTCTGAAATTCAGGATTAAAACACAGTTAGGAAATTCTCCTCCCTACAGGATTTGAAAAATCTAACATAACCTGTTGCTCTTTACCTTTCATTATAGTAACGCCATGATGTCTTAAATTCCAGAAGTTAATCAGCCCTGACCATATACACGGCACACAGGACAACTTCTGAAATATTTCAGCCCATATACCATAGATGGTTTTTTTCAGGTATTCTCTAAGCAAACCACATATTCCTAACCCTTTATAAAGGCTGATAGATTCTCTATGCAAGTAAGCATTATTTTATCTGAAAGTGAAGATTTGGGGTTGTTTCTGGTTTTTTTAAAAGAGAATCCCCTGCAGCATAGTGGTAATACCAGGTAAAATAATATTTGCTTCTCATTTTAAACAGTGCTTTACACCCACTAAAACTAACACAGTGTACAAACCCCTAGTTATTGAAGGGATCTATTTCCTTTTAGTCCAATCACAACTACCAGCACCATTACGCTAGAACCACAGCCATAAGTCAGCGCCTTAAATTACCGAAATATAAGGTAGGGGGAACAGACTGCTTGATTCAAGAGTAAACGCCCATTCTCCACTATGCCCAGCAGCTCTATGTAAAGGCAAAACACCATCACAAAGGATGAAACCCGCAAGTTTGCCTGGAAGTGAAAAATGGACAGAAAGGGGATTAAGAGAGCCCCTGATGAGAGATGTTAGAATTAACCTACTCCAAAATGTATAACTGGCCTGAAAGTAACTGTGATAAGTCTTTTCAAGCTTCTTTTTGCTCACATAATATAATGAAATAGCATTAAGAGCCTCTTTAAGGTTATGTATGTTCGTCCACAATTTTGCTTTAAAAACATTAACTTCTTTAGCTGTTTAAACAATCACGTTATTTTTACATGTGGATCATAGATGAGAGTTCCTGAAGATGCAGAAGACTAAATACCTGAACAATACATTTTATCCTCCAACTTGTCAAGAGTTCTGGCTTCGCACAGTTGCTGGATTTACTCAGAATCTACTGAGTTTTGCATAACCGTGTTTATAAAAATGCTAAATCTGGGTCAGTTCAGAGAACTATGCAGTTCCTGCTTCTTTCTACTTTCTAATTCAACGTAACAGCCTTGAATAATTTTAACTCAGCGTATCCTGAACAACTTATTTATATAGAATTCTAATTGTTCGTGAAAATCTGGCCTCTTTTACAATCAGTAACAGTGTACATCTACACCCAGGATACCAAAAAAATCTTTTAATGCTCAGTATACCTAATAAGCTTTCAATGAAGTCTGAGCTTAACTTTGAATTCAGACTACCCTCTGATGCCATATTCTGGAATTAATGCAACCACTGCACATAGGTATTTCCCAGTATATTACATTTACAGATGTTAGTGCAGCTTTCCAACAGCTGTGGCAGTGCCGTATCACCACATACTACTCACATTGCATTAACAAATTCTCTAAACCAAAGACAAGCAAGTGTATTTTTTTTTTTTTTTTTACACCCATGCACTTCAAGTGGTTAAACCTTTTGGTGTTGGAGGCGGAACACCCTATAGATTTTTCTTTTTCCTGAAACCACTGATGCTTTTGCTTAGAAATAGTAAAAAAAAAATTCAAAACTGAAGTCTTTGTTTAGGAAATACTATCATGCTGAATAAGATGTTGCCTTGCTCAGAAGAATTACCTCCAATAATAGCATGGGATTAACGAAGTTGATCTCTTTTAAAACGATGCAAGCATTACTGAAAGGCTATGTGCTCATTTTTCATGTTAAACACACATTTCAGAGATACTGAATTTGTCTCAGACCAATTTCTTTTGTGATCTATTCCATTTCCTTAGGCACCAACAGTCCTCCAATGAGTAACAAATCTTCCTGAATTTGAAACTGTCCCAAACCTCCAGAGTATATCAATTTGTAACAGTATATTTAAATTTTTTTTCTCCATTTTTCAATGAAAAAAGGAAGAACAATATACTAAGCTGAACGGGGAGGGGAAGTAGGAAAGTGAGAAGGAGGAAGGATAATAAAAAAGATTATTTAAAAAAAAAAAAAGAAAAAAAAAAAGAATCTGATACCAAGGACCAGTTACATGGAGGTCCAACATTTCTCAAAGTTAATACATAAAATAAAAAAAAACATTCTGAAGCCTACTAGCAATAGACCAGGAATACTTTCTGACAGTACTTCCCCCCCACCATTCACTCCACATGTTCTTCTGGCCTCTTAGTTTAACAAATTGAAAGGGAACTACCTTTCTTTACTTTCTCTGTGCATAACTGTGTATGACAAGCAAGAGAGAAAGCAGACAGATTTATAATGATAGTGCTGCAATTCAATCATAGTTACACTTTGCACACAGGGAATTACACACGCTATATTAACCTGTATAGATTGCTTTCTAAATACTGCATGTGCTTGTAGAATCAGAAAGCTTTTATTTGGTATCACACCTTTTTGAGGCCCAAACCAATTCCGAATTAGTTAGGTATTTTCTTTACAGCATAGAGTTTTACGATTGTGCACATTGCCTGCCAAGTTACAGGACAAGGGTATTTTAATGCCTAGTTACAAATACTCCCCAAAGCAATTTTTATAAAGAAAATAGCAACACAGGCCTTACTGTACTTGGTGATGCTATGAAATGGGAATGCTGAGAGCAATTGTTTCGGCTCCTAAAAACCTTCTAGTTTGAGTTTTATAGGAATTTTGATTCCTATAAAACTCAAGGTTGATGACTAAATAAACTTAATAACCTCTTTTGTAGTATGTCTGCAACCATTTGCTCAATTTATTTTTTTTACAAGAACGCAAAACAGGTCAGAGACTGTAAACCAAATGGCACAGTACTAGATTTTCATTCCATACAATTAACTTACCATAATATCTCCCTTCAAAAGCTGGGCAGGGTCTATAGCAATGCAGATCCGGCTTTGATTTTCTGGCCCTATGCTACTTAACAGGAGAGAAAAGAAAAATAGAATTTACGGTTGAAAGAAACAAAAAACAAAAAAAAAAAGAAAAGACGACTATGTAATTCTGCAGTTATGAGAATTAAAATCTGGATTCAAACGTAAAGGAAACTGCTTACGACTTACTATATTCCAGATGTATAAACTGGTTGCATAGCCTGGTATAACTTCAGAAAAGGCCGGCAAGCTGAAAAGTCAAGAGAAAAGACTGTTTTGTAATTATTTTCCTTTATCTAAATATTACAACTAGGAAGTTTCACGCACATCCAGACTGAGCGAAGTGGCACACAAGTGGCATAATGTTGACTGTCAAAATATCCGTCAAAGCAAAACTGGCTTTGACAGATTCATTTCCCCCCCAAAAGTGTTTGATTATATTTTATGAAAAAGTAACTTTTTCCTGATCTTCAGACTAGTTCTGAATTGGGGAGGAAGGAATTTTAAAGGATTCCAGTAAGGAAAGAAAGAGGGAGCACTGCTCCTTATAAAATTGTCTGTCTGCCTGCCTGCCTGCCCACTTTTTCTGCAGGAAAACAAAATTATTAATGGGAAAAAAGAGAATGGCCAAAACAAAACAAAACAAACCACCAAACCCCAAAACAAAATAAAAAGAATTTTCAAAATGAAACAAAATATTTGATCTACAGTTTTCTTTCAAAACTAGTGAGTCCCTTAAATTTCTTACTACAACAAACTATACCTTGTCTTTATCAAAGTAGTTGTTTTAGACATAAAAACAGATTAAACAACAATGAGAACGCAGCATTGCAAATTCATGCTGATGACATTTCAAAAGATAGGTGCTATTTAACTCTCAGATGATAAAAGTACAGTTACGCTCCTTTATTATACTCTAGTACAACATGTTGGTTTAGCATTTTAATTTTAAAGCCAGTTATTATGGCAGGCCACCTTAGAAGCACACCGTATCCAAAATGGCTTTTCTACAGAAAATCCAATCTTAAAACAGAAAAGAGATTGGATTTCTGATTAAATTTATTTCCTAAGCAAGGAGGAAATTACTCTGAAACCTGACCAGGTTCTCAGCTCTTTTCCAGGGACTGGGATCACAACTGTTCAGAAACTAGGCAGACATGAATAGCATCAACTCTTCATTTAACAAAGGACAAGAATTTTATTTCACCTGCTGTAATTTTTACTCTTAGGATTCTCTTCTTCTGGTTCATGTTTTTCTGGAACATTTGGACTGCTATCAAGGAGCATCAACTCTACTTTGAGATTCACGCAGGCTTTCTAGAAAGCTCCAAAATGAAACAAGACTTTGAGCCTACATTTGGATAGGAAAAGTTAGGTACCTTACCTCCCCCAGCATCGAAGCTTGGGATGCCATGAAGGATAACATAGTGCAGGAAAAGAGGGGTTGCATTCATTTTCACAGATCCAGATAGAAGGCCACTTAAGAATTGCACGTATCTAAAAATACAAAGTTTATCTGAATTAGATAAAACCAGTAATGCAACTGTATCAGGGAAATACATTCTTTACACATTAATATTTCTAGGCCGTGGGTACTGAATAATATTGTGACATTAAACACGACTCTGAAAGAATAATCTTCACAAAACAGCATGAAAAGACACTTTTACCGCTTTATTAAATCCATGGCTGTGACGTGGCTATTGTTGATGTCTTCCTTTTAGTTATTTACGTCACTGCTCTAAGTAAGAAAGAAACTAGCAGAGACAGTAAAGTCAATAATTTTGGTATATATTTCTAGTTCCAACTGAAGGTCTCAGTTGGCTTTCACAGCAGCATGACATGGGTCGCACTCCATCTACAGTGAAGCGCACTTCATTAAAACAAGAGCAAGAAGTGCCCTTGGTCAGAAATCTTAGCGTTAAGGCCAATGCAGGCAAATAACATCTTCATAACGAGAAGTGATCTCATTCAGTACCAAACAGAGGAAAACTAACAAAGCAACGTGAAAATCATTGTATTTCTGCTATTTAATAGCCAGTTTGGTCACAAGCTCATGAGCAAGTACATGCAAGTGAACATCACTGCAGTGTGTGTTAAACAAATTCTTCCTATCTTCTTAAATAACCAAGGGAAATTGGTCTCCTTTAATTTCTCTACTGGCTTCGAGTCCCTTTTTCTTCCATGCCCATGACACGACCTTCATTTAACTTCACTCTCAGGAATGTACAGGAAAAAGAATATCACCTCTTTTTCCCCCTTTACACACAGATCAAATTAACTGTTCCCTTACTGCAGGCTGCCGGTAACACCACAACTAAAGACATCCTGCCCAACAACGACAGCTTTACTACCCCAGAACGGGGGCTGTGGTGGTTTAAAATAGGTTTCATTTTATAGACAGCTAGCAAAGCTCACTTTATTTTGAAATGTTAAGAAAAACAACTTTGCTTTTTGGTTTCCTCCTTCAGTCTTTCTGAAAATATTTGGTACATCAAAAGCGCAAATTTACAAATTGTCACATGTACATGACAAAAAATATTTTGTCAGTGACCTCTCAGTCTGAACTTTTCCTCTCTACCACTACCCATTTTTAATTATTCCAAAAATTTGACTGACTTTTTGAACACCTTTCTCAAGGCAGTGCATTTAAGAGGCTTATAGGCAGTTGGCTTATTTTTGAAAAGCATGTTCAAAGATTTATCCTGAAGGTTTATGAGAAATTTCTAAATATGAAGAGTCTGTATCTGCACTTCTTATTCAGGCAAACCTTCAACTGCTTATCTGAGAATAAGTATCCCTTTTAAGTACTGTCAGAATGGATTCAGAATAAGAGATCTGGTCTGTGGTTGCTTTTCTTGCCGCTGTTACAGCATGCAACCAGCAGTGGGAAAAAGTTAAGTGATTATTTTCAGGACTGACACACTTAATGGCCACAATATATTTTTTTCTGGACAAAACCTAGTGGAGAAAAAGTTTCAAAATACAAATAATGGGTGTATTTTCAAATTTTATAATTTTGATATTCACCTAAATTATACACATTTATACATCAACTGGATTTTAACAAGGACATCGGTAATTAATTATCCAAGAATGGTTTCAGAGAAAAAGCACATTAAAAAGGTGATTCAGGCCACTAACTGACCAAAACGGGATCAAAAAAGGAATATAAAATTGCCCACAAATATTACAGAGTTGGTTTTCCGTTCTCTGCAATAGGATTAGTACCCACTGCCAGGCCAGGCAAAGGTAGGAAAGGAGGTTGAGGAGGAGAACGGTTCTGGCGGATGGTTTGGAGAACCTCCTCTGTTCTCACGGCGAGTGACCCGCTCCAAAGTACCCGTGCGCGCCTGCGCCTGGAAGACCGTAAGGGCAGCTCAAGTTCAGTACTACTGAGCAAAGGTGCTAATTCCATCAGTCAGGAGGTGAACTGAGTCTCTCCGAGACTTCACACCCAGAAGAATTAAGCAAGTGTCCTTGCAGAGGGTAGGAAAGCTAGATACCACCATTTACACTTCTTTCATCTCTAGCTTTAGGGCTCGCATATAAGTTAGTAGCTACTGAAGCTTTCTGTCAACACGGTTGTAAAAACTGCCCTGATGCACAACTCTGAGGCTGCTGTGAGGGCGCCTGGCTCTCATGGAAATAAGCCTGCTGCATAAGGCTCCTTGACAGGAAGATTAACAACATCTATTTCCTTTTGCTCCTACGGTTCACATTTCTCTACCTTGTAGGCACCACTCTCAAATCCTTTTTATTAGAATGCAATACACATACATGCAAGCATAAAAATGAAGGGGAAAAAAGAGACCAGTAAACTTGTAGTTATGAAAAGTTTAGTTCAAGTCTAAGGGAATGCCGTGTTACTATTTTTCAAATGGAAAAAGAGCTGTGCAGGTCACCAAATGGGTTCAAGAAGCAACAGAAAATTTTTTCTTATTTACAGATTAACAGAACCAAATGCCTTATGCTGGTTGTTACTACTTATTTTTCTAGTTTAATCACTAGCAAAGCCTTATCCTTTAAACAACTTCTAAAAAACCTACTGTATACACGCTGATTAAGACCAAAAATGAACAGTAATTACTAAATCAAATCCAGTTGATACTTTATGTTTCTAAAAGAAGATTCACCTATATCACAATTACCTGTCTGATGGATATCAATCTCTTTTGGTACTGAATCCTTCATTACCTCTGTCAAAATGAGGTAAATAGCGAACCCCAGAACTATTCACTTTCCAAACTGCTTACTTTGAGTCCTAACTCAACCTCATTCATGCAGACAGACTGAAAAGGTAAGACATCCAGATAGACAGAATGAATAATGCATACTTGCAAAATGCAAACATTTACGAGCATGGACATGGGGCAGATGCATAATCTAGAGATCCTCCAAACAAGTGTTAATAAGATCTTTATTGCACACTAATCAACACACATTCCATATACATCATTTATGCCACAGAAAAATGAGTTTATTATTATCTTGGAGCAATCAAGAAATAGATTGTGACATCTCTTTTTGTTAACAAACAATGCAGTAAGAACACACGTAGATAACAGCGAGGTACAAAAGGTCTTATCTGTTTCGGGCTATGTGCAGGAACTGAAGGAGAGATCTCATCAATCAAGGAATATCAAGATAAGATAAAGTGCTGACAGTTCAGGCATCACTGGAGGAGGATCTTGTGGAAATAGCCTTCACATAGCAAGGGAGGGAGTAAGGGATGGGGGCAGAAGATAACGATGATATTCCTTATTGGTATGAATTAGAAACAAATTAATTACCTTCTTTGGGATGGCTGCATTAAAGCTGAAACTTTATCATCAAAGAATTTCTTCATAGCAAATCTGTCTAGAGCCTGATCAGCACTGTCAAAACAGAGACACAGATAACATGTTATTCCAGTTCAGGATTATCTTGGAAATTCAGCACGTTACTGCTTGAAATACGCCAAAATATTTGGAAGGAAAAAGAAGGAAAGGAAGGAAACAGAAAAGAAAGCAGCACCTAACTTGCAACTCTGGCATTTACAGGTCAGACAAGAATGTTTTTTCCACTGACACCTTCTCATTCCACACCTTTAGGCAGTTTCCTTCTTGAGGCAAAGCACCTACTCCCTTATTCAATTAACTGGATTGCATATTTCCAACGTGAATATGTTAAAGTTATAACGCAATAAACTTTAGCAATGCCAAGCAGCTCAGGCTGCAAAAGAAAGATACTTGCCGTAATTTCCTAAGAGTGCCACTGGGGAGTTCTCTCTGCGAAATACAAATTTATTCTGTTTTTAAAAAAGAAGCAGTAACATTACGGAGATGAAAACCACTGCCTAGCTCTGACTGTAGTACAGTACGTGAGGTACAAAGGATGCCAGCCTAGAGGATCATTTAAGCAGTCAAAAATTCATTCAGTCTTTGTTTCCTGTGCCCTGAGCCACCAAGGGAGAGAATGTTTAAAATAAAAGCGTCAATCTTTGAAAAAGAAATGTTTTGCATCAGACAACTACAAACTCTTCAAATGCACAATTAAGGAGCAACATTCAGAAAAATACATTTTCTTCCGTTCTCTACCCAGACTGGCTCTGATGTGGGTCTTCTGCATCTGTGCAGAGGAAGGCAAGAGGGTACAGAAAAAAGAAACAGAAGTGCCAAAAATCAGTAAGAATGCTGCTTATCACATATGCCAAGTAACATGCTATGCTGATTCTGTTGTATCTACACCAGATAAAACCAATGTGTCTCTCAACAGGTATAGTTGACAGTGTTAATTAACATCAGGACATAAAAAAAAGCAGAAGTTTCAAAATAATTAGACTCTGGAATATCAAACTTTAAATTCCACATCTAGTTCAACCTAAATGAGTTCCGAGGAAAAAAACCTGTGCAAAATATACATATGCATATCACGCTAAAAATGGAATTATACCTTTTCCAAAAATTAATCAGAAGTTACCGATTGTCTTGACAGGGTGCTGGATCGGGCTGTGAAGTTATGCCTTTTCTTCATGGATGTCAAAGATTACATAGTGTGTGCTTAGAATATGCTTGACCTAAAAACCCTCTTCTTTACCCAGCCCATCGTACATCTTCATACATCTTCACCCACACTACCACCCAGAATTTAGGCAACCCACTCATAACTGGCCAGAGACTGCTAATACTTCACCTGTTAAAACAGCGCTTACCAACTATTACAAAGAGCTCTGTTTGCCCTCATTAAATATGACAGCACATTATTCCTTCCGAAATGAGAAAATCAGATATTTATAATGTATAACCAAAAGGGGTTTGCATCATAATGCTTTTTCACTAAGCCTAGATTTTTTGGCATTTGCATGCTGAGAATTAGGAACTTTATTTAGTGTGAACATCCTCAAAGTCTTCTGAGTGCCATTTCTGACACAGCAGCTGGCACCCTCAACAGCAGCACCTGCAGTAATTTCTGCTTCTGTGAGGTTGCCCTGTAGCATTTTGAAGAGTCTTGATAATGCTAGGGATATACAAATCCTAGGTAGGAAACTTCCCCAACCTCATTCTTACACAGAAAAGTTCAGGTTTGGATAGTAGCTGACAGATATCCAGAAATTTGAAGAAGGGCTTCCAAACTCACTCATCCCCTGCAACCTCACCGGAGGAATCCTGAATTTGTTTGGGGTAAAAGATGACACTTTTCATCACTGGGCTTTACAATCATATCCAGGTGGTGTTCTGTTATGGCATTCCTAAAATGTATTTATAGCCAGGTACCACCTTTAAGGATGACACTATATTGCAACACTGAGATCACAACACAGTACTGTACTAGCCCCACTTGACAGATTTTGTCATTCACAATACTTGTCAACAAAATATTACAGAATTGTGGCAATCACTGCCCCAATTACTACTTGAAGATATAGGTATTTATTTTTTCAGCACACATTAGTGTGTATAATGCACTCAATTTCTTAGTCTACAATTACCTGTTGATCAGGCTTATGAGAGTGAACACAGATTATTTTCTGAGATGCTGGTTTTACTGAAATCCATTAGTAATTTGCCATCAGCCTATAGTGATTCAGGACTTCATCCGCTACAGTGTTGGATCAAATCTATTACTGACAGACTGGTGTGAATTCAGAACCGGTTAAATTTGATTTAACCACGGCCTTTACAGGACATTTTAATACATTTATGTATGTATATATAAGAGACCAAGGGAAAACAGTTTGATTAAAAAACAAACAAAAAACCCAAAACAAAACACATTTCATCCTTTTGAGACCATTTATCCATTTTTATCTTTGTTGACATAAATTATCAACTGTCATTTCATAATTTGAGCACTCTAAAAGAAACAATTAAAACCAAGTACTCAGACACCTATTGTTTGCACTGACTGCAAGATGAAAGTCTAGATTATTTCTTAAACTGCATTCTGCACTTTGATCAATGTCTAGGAATTCCCTATTCAAATACTGATTCCAGATTCTAATAACTGTTTTCCTCAACTACTTTAGGAATACTATATTGATTCAAGAGAGGCAACTTGATGGATGTGGCAAATAGATGGGTTTAATAGAATAAAGATGGTATCATTATATAAAAATTGTTTCTTACACATTTCTTCATTCATCTCAAAAGACCCTTTAGAGAATTCTTCCGCAGAATCACTGAATATCTCAGATTAGAAGGCGCCTTGGGGTGTCACCTAGTGCAACCTCCTGCTGAAAGCAGGACCACAAGAAAACTCTGTCATGAAGGCAGGCTGTTTTAAGACATGCTCCAAGACTCTTTGAGAAGAAAACCTAACAACCCTTAACTGACAAACAGTAAGGTGACAAACAGTACTACAATTAAAAAGCATCTTTTTCTGAGGTTTCCTTAATTGTAAAAAACACAATAGGCATTATTCACAACTTACCTTGCAGAAACATTGGTGAAGTACATGTATGATGATATGACTACGCCTATCCTTCCTTTTCCTCCCTGTATTAGGAAAAAGGGAATGATAACTTATTTATTACATTATTGGGAATTATTTTAAGAACCATACAAAACAAAACTTTAAGACAGGAGATTCAGAGAGTCCTTTCGCTTATGCATCTCCTGTGTTGTTGGAATTGTGGTAATGATGGGCAGCAGCTTGTCCATCTATGCAAGCTGGCTGACAAGTGACATAAAAACCACAAAGTAGGATTTCTACGTGCGTGCCTGTCAAGTCTTACTGAGAGGAAATTATTAAAACAAAATAATCTTAACCAGTAATAGAAACACTGTATCACCTATCCTAATTTTATATTACTTTTTCCAGAGATCTTTCAAGACAAGTCTAGACAACGTTGCAATTTTCTGGCATGAAATGCTATAAAATAGCTATTTTGGAAAGCATATGAGTTTCCAACAGGTTTGGGCATTGTTACCTCCCCAGCACCTGAGATTTATAACAACTACTACTTATGACATAAATTCAGTACAATTTACTAAGCAGTAATTCTCACAGATTTCAAAACAATTTCAGTCTCTCAGCTGATACAAGTTGCTGCGTCTATCTTCGTGGCTGGAAACTTTAAAGTCATTACCAAAAGGCAATAATCAACAATATGCACCACCAATTTGTATATAAAATACCTAGGAATATTTTGGCCCCTCTTCTTTTCTCCCATGTATGGGCCATTCTCTTGGCTGCAGTCCTGCAACTAGTAAGAATTCAACAGCATTTCATACAATCGTGGCATTCTCCCTGCAAGCAATTCAGGACTCGGGACTATACAACCTGACTTGAAGAGAAGTTTTGGTCCCATTATCACCCTCATTCTGTTTAGAGTAACATCCGCCAGTAACACAGAGACAGATTTGCCTCAAGTGTCACCAGCACAGCTACCAACTCAGTTCTGAATTAATTTTATCTATTTCATTCAGGCTTTTCTTTATTCCTCTTCATCATGAGCAAGCAAGGAGAAGTAGTAACACTGCACAACGGTAGCTTTGCTGTAAGGCACTGCAATGATGCCAGCAGTTAGAACCTATCAGAAATACCGAGGAGGTACTTAACGCCCTCATTTCCTACAGCCATAAGGCAGTCTAAAGGGATGATCTGTGATATGTTGCCTATCCTTATTCGGCAACAAAATCCACGAATGTCACGAAACATGAAAAGCTTCTAAAGAGTTTGCTACTGAGCTGGAAAAACCTCAAGCTTCTAAATACACTCACAGAAGTAGCACTGACCTTTGAAGGAAGTGAACTAACATCACTGCATGCTATACCCAGAGCAGAGGCTAGAACCGTAGTTATCATAAAAAAGCAGTATGTAACAAGAATGCAAGGTCAGTGGATTTAAGCCTACTTAAATCAACTGAAGATTTGGTACAATTTCCAAAATCGAAAACAGAGCAAACTTCTTTTTTTATTTTTTAAAATGAGTAAGAATAAAGGACAAGGTTTTTTAAAAGGAATACAAACTGATAGACGACGTGTATGCACAAAGCTCACTTACTCTGCAATGGATCACCACCACATGTTGAGGATCGTTGTTCAGCCATGACTCCATAGCCTTGCAGATGGTGCACACCTTATCGAGCGGCGGAGCATGGAGATCAGGCCACCCCACATCCATAATCTGCAATTAAATGAGTAACATTCACAAAAGACACTTTGATCCTAATACTGCATATTAAAATCTGTCTTCAAATAACTGTGAGGGTGCAGACCCTCCGCATTTTTTCCAACCCCAGATAATTATGTCATTCAAATGCCATGATGTAACTAAAATATGCTTACAGGTCTCTTAAGCAGAAGAAGGGCATTTGTTTGTTTTTTTAAAGATACTAGTACTTTTATAAAAACAAACAAAACCCAAACAAACAAAAAACAAACTTCCCCCAAAACCCACCAACCACTCACAAGTGACAACACTTCTGATAATCTTGATTTCTTAAAGAATTTTCAATTAGAAATTCAGGTGTTTTATAACGGTAAAATATTTAGGAGGTCAAAATTAGAACAAAGGATGTTAACTGGCCTAGTCCAGTATTTTGTGATTCGCAATTTATTTCCTTCATGTGCAACAGATGTGACGTCTCAAAACTTTGTTCATATTTTCTATTCAACTTTAGTCACTATATAATACTGTTTACTCAACCCATCATTATTGTACGCATATAATATGTAAACCCTAACAAAACCAGTAACCATGAGCAACTTAAATCCTTCATGATCAATAAAGCATTCAAAAGGTCAAAATTAAGAGTTCTAATATTTTCCTCAGGTAGCACATATCCCTGTAAATCTACTGCTACAAGTACACACTTGTGCTATACTGGCCTTACAATACCTGCTGAAAAGTACCTGCATATCGTTTTTTACAACAAACAAATACAACACTTGGTGAGGAGGAGGAGCAAAAGACAGACATCAATAGCTTCCTTCTTTATGTCTCTATTGTGCAGAGAAGCAACTATGAGAAAACAGTACAAAAGGGAAGTCTATATCTCAACCGAGTTCACTAGCTTGAGCTATCAGACTGTACGTTGCAGTATATAACCCCTAGCATCCTGTGACTGCACAGAGGAAGTATACTTGGAGTAAAATTTATGTCACTCAATAGGAATTTTTCAGTAGTCACAAGGGGCTTCAGATCCTGTGTGCAAAGTCTAAGAAAAAACAGGAAC
Source organism: Haliaeetus albicilla (assembly GCF_947461875.1). NCBI lineage: Eukaryota > Metazoa > Chordata > Aves > Accipitriformes > Accipitridae > Haliaeetus > Haliaeetus albicilla. The sequence goes on along the minus strand of NC_091503.1, from coordinate 26,268,177 downwards.
AGCTATGCAAAGCACAGACCTAACAGACACAAAACAGAACTTCGGAAAAAGTAAAAAGGGATGCATGTGGGGTTTTTTTATCATCTTCCAAAAGTTCTTTTACTCTGTGTCTCAACGCTTGCATCGCTTCAGGGCTTATCAGGCCATTTAAGTTGTATTTAGCACTAGAAAGAGAAGTATGTTATGGAAGACAACCAATACCTTTGGGTTAAGCTTGGCAAGGTCGTATCTCTTTTCAGAGAGGTTTAACACCTGTTCAGAAAGAAAGAAAAAAGTATCAGCCATCAAGACTTCGTAATTTATGTAGTAAATAGTTGTATTCGAAACACATGATAATTACAAGAAACTAGAGTGGTAAGGCTTCAGGTTTGCCTACTGTTTTACTAAACTAAATTAACATTTGAAGTCAGGTAGCACTAGCAAATGTATTTTAGGTATTCAGTTATCATACAATGAAACTAAAGATGAAACTAAAGGCACATTTTGAAAAAGGACAATTAAAATTCTGCTACATTTCATTTATTTTACATGGCTTTATTTTAGTCAGAGGTATATTGAGAGACCTGGGCACCATGCAAAATAACTGCACAGCATTAGAATTAACAAAGAAAAGTCTGGGAGGGTGGTACAGTCTTAAACATTTGAATTTGAGTGCCTGGCAAGAAAGTATTATTCTGTCAAAATTTCACAAGGAAGATGTGGCATAGCTATTTAACTATAACTTAGCCTGTGAGATCTTCCAACTCTTCTGCTAGCTCATTAGACAGTAAGTTATCATACACTCAGTGCTTAATAAGGAACAGCTAAAGAGATAGACTGCTAAATGAACATAAATAAAAATAAAAATAAAGCAATGTGTACAGGTATATCAGACTCTTTCATTAGGAAGTACTTTAAAGCAGTATCAATCAATAGCAAAAAGCTGAAATATCAATACTCAACAACTGAAACAATGCTCCAGAGGCAGATTCTCTTTCATTGTGTGGCTATTTCACATCACAATGAGTTAAGTACAGATGACATTCATAATCATTTAAAAAGTCTCATTACACTGCCAGAATGGGATAAACGGACCATAAATATGAAAAACGGTAAATATGAGGGGTAAGTCCATTATAGTTTACTACTTCCCAAGGACAATTTAAGAACCTTTTTCTGAAGTATATCATCCCATTCAGCGTAACCAGCACTCTCAACAGCAGTCTGAGCAAAGAAGCCAAGAACTGAACAGGCTACAGAAACTACATCATTTCACTTCCAGAGCTGGCGCCTGCTGCTCCCTGATGGAGTTCTTAAATAAGTTGAATGTGCAGCCCCATCATGGACACCGTGGAAGCAGGAAGGCACTATACTCTCTTTAGGAAAAAGTATGCTTTTTGAACAAGAAATTAATCCAGAGAATGAAGAAACCCCCAAATTAACAAGGGACCCCAGAAAATAGCTTCTATTTTAAGCTGCATAAGATTCTGGAATTACACATCTTCTTGTCCATAAAGGGTATATGCAACTTTTATTGACCTCAAACCCCAAAAGAAAGCATAAAACATCTTTATATGATGAGGAACATGGTCTTTAGTCCAATATATAGTTTGCATTTTAAGCAGATTACTGCTGAAGAGCTAAATGGCAATCAAAAATTCATATGTGCACTGTCCATATTATTTTGGATCAGGATGATGTATCAACATTTGCAATTAAGACTATAGTTATTATCCTTCCAGAAACACCAACTGTAATTTAACAGGAATGAAACCAGAAGTGTCTTATACAAATGAAATGTCTGTAATTTTCTAGCAGTCTTAATATTTGCAAAACAATTTAGTGGAGAGTTGTACTTCTCAGTACAGAATTCTTAAGATTAGCGTTAAAGCTGTGTTAAGAGATGAATTACCTAAAATTTTGCACAGAAAAAAAGTGCTATTTGGCAAGAACTTTATTTTATTCATCTTTCTTGTCGTATTTATATGTAAGATCAGTTTAAAATTCCTGTATGTCAGGATACGGCCCTGTTCGTGATGGGTATTTGTCACTGCTGGATGAGATGCCAAAATGAAGACGCTGTTGTACCCAAGTCCCTGTCAAGCTATAGAGTAGAGATCAAACTGAGATACTCCAGGAATCCTATCAGTGCAGAACAGAGACCAGAAGGTACAGGAACCAACATTTCACATACAACAACAAAACAAGCGGTCACAGAAGTATTTGAAGAGAAGCACATGCTATAAATACATGATTAACTGCATCCTTTTTAGGCCCTTTTTGGCGTATCCTAGGTCAACTTACGTATATTTTGGTATAAGAAAGAGGAGCATTAGCCTTTAGTTCTATGAAACTTAAATGTTTTTGCCCTAAATTTTAGGACCTCATCTAAAGAATAAAAATGAAGTAAGATAAAAGAAGTGGGGAAAAAGAAACCCTTCTTCCTTATACACATCAGAGAGGAAACATCCCCCTTCCCATATGATTTTATCCTGAACTGGGAAGTTAACTCATACTATTAAGACAATATTAATTCTCCCACCCAGCTGAATGCTCAGCAATACCATAGGAAAAAAAAAAATAAGGAGAATGTTTAGCTGGAGAAGAGACCTTGATAAAGGTACTAAAGGGTCTTAGATTTTGTCTGCTCCTTAATCATATGACCAGAAATACAAAATCTAATGACAAAGAACAGAAACAAACAGCATGTAGCTGGCAATTTTGGAAAGCAAAAGATGTACTGCGGTCATACGACACAAGGTACTGACTGGGGAACAGTTCACCAGCCTACAGCCCGTTCCATTAAGGAGGAGAGACTGGGAGAGCAGGCAGGCAAAACTCTTCTACCAGGTGGGACCAAACTGGAAACAGTGGTAGCCTTGTGCTGCGTAAAGAGCAGGGAAAAGAGAAGGTGGCCAAAACATGACATAAACTAAAATTAACAAATAGTTCCAACTAGTAAAGCAACACCACCGTACAAGCATTACCATATCATTTACATATGCAAGACCAAGAAAATGTACAGTAGTTACATTAGTCTAACCTAGTAACAAATATGTATATGCTAAGACTACAGTGTAACCACCAAAATATTTTTTATAAATTGTAGCAGTGGGTTTGGGGTTTGTTTCACTTTTAAAAAAGAACTGACCATGAATTTAGACAATCGTATTTACTGTCAGATTCCTAACGCCTGTGACATAAATGAGTTACTGTTCATCAGCTGCTCTGTACGCCCCTCCGTAGATACCTCTCTAACTAATGAGCTAATTTAGAATAGTTTGCTCCTGAAAAAAACTCGATTACCTTTCAGTCACTGTGGATACAAAAATGTAACTGCAGCACACTAGTACAGGAGCTGACAGAAATAAGGTAGCTTGCTCATTTTTCACTGCTGTAAATCAACATCAAGAGAACTGCTTTGACAACCGTAAGTAATAATCACTGCAATAAAACTTGTTAGAAGCACTGCAAAAAACATACATATTTATCTGTTTTAAACACCAAAACATTCAGTTTTAGGAAATGAGCATATGTATACAGACAAGTATACAGACAAGCTTATAATGGATTTTTTTTGGTTAAAAGCTCAAAATATCTGAACAATTGAGCATTACTCCTCTCCTACAAGTGCAATGCATGGCAAACTTTTTAATCAAAATAGCATGACAAATACATTACTGATGAAGTTGATCAAAATGGTAACATAATGGTGAATTTATTGTTGCAAACTGAATTTTTCAGTTGACACAGAAATTGTGTCCTTTAAACTGTTTTTGCTTTTTGACAGATGTCTGCATTGCGTGCATTTTGAAAGTAGTGGTGTAAAACAGCATTCACTTGGAATCAAGTCTTTGAATCTTGCAATAACATGCATTCCTTTGTAAGAAAGAGAATTTGGGGGGGGAATAAAAGGATGCTTCGTTCTATCCTTTAAATCTCTTTACAGAACTGCTCACTTGCATACCTTTTTTGGAGGGTTTGGTTGGTTGGTTTTTTGTTGGTTTGGGTTGTTTTTTTTTTTTTGCTGCTATACACATGGCTCTTGAGCAGACTGAAGGGGGTCTTTGAAACATGAGAAACTATTTGAAAGCTTTAGGTTTTCAAATAAAACATTTGTCACAGAAAGAACCTGTCAATGAAAATACACTGCAGGAAAGCAAACATATCAATGCGTTACTGTTTCTTGGCCACTTTAAAAACTATTTTCTAACAAATGTATTACAGAATATTTTGTCTCTCTTATTTCTTTCTTTTCTCTGTCTAATCCAGAGATTCTTAATTCATGATTAATATAAAACAATAACTTAAGGACGAGAGGGAACAGCCTCAAGTTGCACCAGGGGAGGTTTAGATCGGGTATTAGAAAAATTTCATCACCAAAAGGGTTGTCAGGCACTGGAACAGGCTGACCAGGGAAGTGGTTGAGTCACCATCCCTGGAGGTATTTAAAAGACGTGTAGACGTGGTGCGTAGGGACATGGTTTAGTGTTGGACTTGGCAGTGCTAGGTTTACAGTTGGACTGGATGATCTTAAAGGTCTTTTCCAAGCTAAATGATTCTATGATTCTATTCTATGATTGAAAAAGTCTTTTGCTATTTTTGACATAAAAGCTTGGTTGTTAAAACAGCCAATTTCTAAAGGCTATCAGCATTTAAAGAACAGGCTTTTACAACTACAGGAATTTTGACACATCACTGGATTCTTTTGGAGTAATATCATCTTGAATTTTTCAACATAATGTGATTTCCCTCTTGCTGACCAAGGCCACACACATACAAACAGAATAAATTTATGAAAGTACTACACGGACACTACAAAAATTCAGTTTTGAAGTTTTTCTCTGTTGGAGACTGTTGGACTCTGTTGGAGTCACGTTTTTTAGGAACCAAAGCCTTCTGGGAAGCTTTGGTTTTTTAGGACAACAAAGCAGACAAAAATTTACTGTAAACTATAGACAGGCTTCCATCTCTCCATAAAGGATTCTGGTCCTTAGACTCTCAAAGTATAATCCTCTGCTGTTAGAGCAAATGAGTTTTACTTGTGATTTTTTGTTCACGGTCTTCACAACAGACTCAAACAGGCAACAATGCACTCACCCAATTCCTTGGGTATGGCATTCCCCTTCTCTGTCCTCACTATCAACTGTAGTGGCAACAGTTTAACATATGTAAAAATCTGGAGGGAGAACAGCTAGGTAAGAAATGCTAAATGCTGATTTGTAGTACATGTTCTGCTAGCTGAGACCCTGACCCAAGGAAAGAGTAAAACTGTTCTCATCAAGTTCAGCAGAACTGCTCACTTGCATACCTTTTTTGGAGGGTTTGGTTGGTTGTTTTTTTGTTGGTTTGGGGTTGGGTTTTTTTGCTGCTATACACATGGCTCTTGAGCAGACTGAAGGGGGTCTTTGAAACATGAGAAACAAATGATAGTTTAAAAAGGGGCTCTCTGAATCTACAACCTGGCTGTGTTTGCCAGGTTACATTGCAAATTTGCAGAAACATACTTGGAGCAGACAGCATCAAACTTTCTTTTGACCAAGCCACCCAATTTCCAAAGTACTCATTAGAATATAAACAAATAAAGAGAACAAAACTAAAACAAACCCCCCAAAAATCAAAAATCCAAACTTTGCAAGAGAAACTGACTGCAATCCCACTTTGAGAGAGGGCACCCAAAACAAGACTTACCATATGTCAGATTTTTGTAATACAAACAGGTATTTAGTGAGATTTAACTGGACTGAGACTACAAGCTTATTTCACAAATACCAAAACACTGCTGTCGCATGGGAAAGGCCACTGAGAACAGGTGAATGTGAATCAGTAAAGCTTTACAGACAGGTCGCCTTCAAACTATTGCTATCTTGTGCCTTACAAGCTACCAGCGTCTGATGGAAGGGAAGCCAAGAGCAAGAAGGTGGCATGCGGAGGACATCAAACCACATTACAAGTATTACAAGGGCATCTTGAGGACAATAGCTGGTTCATAATGCAACTATGACACCTCGGTTTGTCAGTGAAAGACAATCTAATTTAAATCACTAGGTGGAATCTCTCCAGAAACTCATGTCCACTGTGAGTCAAGTTCACAGTCCTGAAGCTGTGGATTTGATTCTAATAGTTTACACTAAAAGTTACTGCTAACTAAAAAGACAGTAGAAGAAAAAAGTAAATAAAATACTGGCCGTGTTTGAAACTTGCCTTCATGGAACAAGCTGAGACAATACATGCCATAGGGTTTAGATGCACTAGCCCGAAAACAGCACAGGACATTAGCAGTTTGGGTCATCATTTAAAAAAGAAAAACTTCTGCACACGGAGCTTATTATAGATTTGCTTACAACTGAATTTCCTATAGAAAACTAAACAGCAGGAAAAAAAATGCATCTAAATCAAGTTAATGAGAACGAGCTGGACAGAATACAAAACCAGCAACCCTACTTTTATATGGTGTTTCACAATATATAGTAGAGACAGCCTAGACATGATGGTGAGAGACCATCAGATACCCAACTGAGGACCCAGATGTAGCTAGCTGCTAGAAAAAAAACCACACTCCACATTGCAGTGTGTGTATCTTTTAAAAGCATGCTTTGGACAATGAAAATGGTCAGTGCAATTATTCTACAGCATTTGACTATGTGCTATCACAACAGAGACTGCAGTGCCACCAGCAGAAAAGTGCTTTTAATACCTGTCCTTGCCTAACAGCTTAAACCACTACTGAAAATCTTGCTCTTGCTTGCAAAGCTGTAAAGGTGGACCAAAGAAGCTTAGATGAGTGACTTTTAGTTTATAATGGTACACATGGACCTACAAGTGGTCTTCCTGCAGGACAGAAGATGATATATCACAAAAGACTGATCCTACACATACCAAGTAATTATCTCCATGTTTGGATTTGAGCATTCGGGTTACATCTTGTAGATTGTGGAGGTAAGTTTCCTCAGAACAGCTAGCAGGGAAGGATACAGCGATGATCCGCTCTGTGATGTAAGTGAGGTCAAGTTCATAGCCTTCCTCCATAATGTGATCAAAGTCTGCACTTCTGTGAAGAAATTAGATGTGGCAGTTCAGAGCAAAGTGGCTGAGAACAAGCATAGCATACTAACGAGAAGAAACTGCAACTTGGATTCATACAGTCAAGCATCTGATGTTTCCAATATTTTCATTACAATTACAACTTATTAAATGCCTACAGAGCTCAAATTAGTCAGTTCAGTACACAAATGGAGTTAGCCAAACATCAGAGTTCTTCACGTTAAAACTGTAGTGAAAAAAAATCTCTGCAACCAATAATGTAGAAAAGCAGTAAAATGAATACAAGCAACTTTGACAAACACCAGTGCAACAAATTTGGGAGTTAAATAGAAACCATATAGGTACTTATGTCTGCACAAATCTCCTTTTCTGTAGAATTCTGCAAATGCTTTACAAATTGGTAGATTCAACAGTGATCTGTAAAACACTGCAGGTGGATACCATCTTGAAATCTGCTCTGAGTAACACTGAAGTGAATCCAAAACCAGTCCCCAAACTGCAGCAGACAGCAATGTCATGCGATTAATCTCACAGGTTAGTCTACAGATACTGTTTACTCTACCTTCTCCTCCTTTTCCAGGCTGAGGACACAACCAGGCACCTTACCTTGTCCTTCTTAATAGGATAATCAGAAGATTACAGTCCTTAAGTTAAAAGTAAGCTCACTAAATATGCCCAGTTGTTTTCTCAGACAGGGACTGTAAAAATGGTCCTTGCATAGCAGGACTTGTCTTGCAGAAGACTGAACTCACAGAAATCACAACCTCAAGTAACAAAACCTAAACCCACCACAGCAGTATGTGACACTACTACACAAAATATTGAAGAAATACTTACCGTGATCCTTTGTCACAAGTGAAAGAGGAGTTCTTCGAAGCACTGCTGGAATTCTAGAACAAAGAAAGCAGAGCAGTCAATCCAGTACCTTCCTTGCTGCCACTGATGTCACTATTCCTGCCTTTTTTCCTCATTTATTATATCCACACTGTGGAAAACTATACCAACAATAGGATAAGAGAGGATCATCGCCTTATGTTTTGACCACAAACACTGTGGTTATGGCCAGGTTATGTCAAACTCTTCATACAGACTCACGACTACCTCTTCCAACTCACTGCTGCCAGAGAAGGGCTGGCTGTCTTTTGTGCTCTTCTTGGTAACTGCATTAAGATTAGAGAAAACATTCAATGGACTTCTGAGAAGATAGAGATTGAATTTCTGTATAAACCTGCAAAAGTAAGTTCCTCTCCAGTGATTCTCTTACAACAATATTGAAAAATTATACTCAATTTATTCCAGTATCAGTCCTGGGAGTTTGAATAGAAGCCTGAGCTGCAATGGTTTTGCTTTACAAGAATTTAGTGTGTGTCCTTCGTAGTTCCATTTGCTCAGTAACAGTAACTATGCATTAAAAATGTCACAATGTTCTCCCCATGAACCTTAGTAACAGAATTTTTCTCACCTAATTTTAACTGTCTCAGAACTAAGCTCCAGTGTGATACTCACCCAAGCTCTCTGTACGTAATGAGAGAAACAGGGACATCTAGAGGGGCAGTATCCCTTCTCTCCAGGATAGGTTTTTAGAAAAAGACAGCTATTGCTATACTAACATTAAATAAAAATAAATAAAAATATTTACTGTACATTTAGATATATCTTGTTATACAGAAAATCAGAAGTTCAATTTAGTATCATGTATCAGTAACTCCATAAGAGAAGGAGTATTCACTCGTCTTCCTGCCCCGAATTTATACTTACTAATACAGAAAAATGCACAGAAGAGCTTATTAAGATGAAGGGTAAGAGCTGGAAAGCTGATAAACCCTATCTATTTTGGCTACACACATGACAAATATTCCCAAAGCAAATAAATTGTGTTTGAATGGAAGAGGCCTTAGAACTTTCCAGACAGTGACACTGTGTAACAAAACCTGGGAACAGCTAGGACGCATACAAGTATGCAAGTGGCACATTTCCTTCCAAAATTTCTGGAAATGAGCTGTTCTGGCAAATATTAAAGCACATCTGATGGCGTAAGGTGCAGCTCACCTAAGTGTTTGGTCCCAGTTCCACTAGTTCCTGTCTTTGCTTAGACACAGAAAATGAGGAAACTTCATGGTATTTTCAGCTTCTTTTTACCAAGTACTTTCTTAGGATTTTAAAGGCTGTAGGTAATACACCATGGGTGCCAAAACAAGTAAATAACTAATAACTGAAATTCAAGACAAAGCTTTTAGCATGTTTTGTTTTGTTTTTATAACTAGAAAGCAATTGGCAGAACATGCCTCTCCCTCCACTTCCTTGGTCTCCGTTGGTCACACAAATGTATCCACTGCTTAAGGAGTAATTCCACCATTTTTTAATAATTTTATGACTAAACCTCCATGTAACCTGAATAATCAGTCACTTAGTGGCTTCCTCTGGTAAGAAAATAAGTGATAAAATAATTCTCTGTTGCACACTGCTGTAGCATATAAACTAGCCTATAACCCAGTAGCATGCAGCATAGAAGCGTATGAACAATAACATAATGCAAACCACTAGCAGAAAAAAAAACTCTGTTAAGTGAGATCTATATTTACTATATGCGTGCCGTGTCACCTACTGAAATGCACAGTACTATTACCCTTTCCTGCTCTGTGTACAAAAATGGATAATCCTGGCAATCCATAATTCAGCAGCTGGTACAACTTAAATTACCAGTGCTGCTTGAAAATAAATTTTCCTCAACTATCTATAATACAGTTTAAAACTCTAGCTGATTGGTTGCATGTATAAAAATATAAATATATCAGTTTTAAAGGACTCTTCTTCTGAAATCTCACCTGGGTATCACGTTTCATTGCATGGTCTCAAAAAGCTGCAACACTCTTCAGTCTGTCATTATGGGTACGCTTTTATACAAATTCTGGACAGCTCCCAAAATCAACAGACCCCTAACCATCTTCAAAAGATACTTTGATTCAGATCACAAAACTTCCCATTGCCTATCTATGGGGCAACAAACTACTAAACTTTACCTAACCCTTCATAAGGTCAAGATCACCTTGTACATTATATGTTGACTACCGTCGATGTGTTGGCAAACGGACAAACAGTCAAGGACATGCCTCTGGTTTTCTGCAAGTCCTCTAGATTAGTCACTTCCCCCTCTCTTCCATGGCTTAATTATCTTGTAGCTAGCGATGCATTCTTTTTTCCTCAGTTTGTCTTTTTACTATTTGTTTTGTTTACTAATTATCAATGACTACAACACTAACTTTTCCCCTCACAGCTAAAATATTTAGGAAAATCCAACGAAGATGTAACACATGACTTACTACAGAGGCAAAATGGTTACTGAAAAAGCTTTTAAAGGTTTAATGAAACACATACCATATACGCACACACCCCTAGAACATATTCTCAAACATGTGAAGAAGCTGTTAACAGCATTTCTCACAACAGGCAATCTGTAAACGCAAGCCATATCTTACCATGCTTCTGACTGAATTTGGGTTTCATAGTCAACAAAAATCAATCTTGAACTTCTGTGACTACCTCTCTTCTCCCCCCGCCCCCAACATTTCTGCATGGTTTCAGGGTCATTTCACTGATTGGAAGGCATTCTTCTTCACTCTGGACCAAGTCACACACACCTACCAGCAGAATATGAGTTTCACCAAGCACAGGACTCAATGGCACAGGGCAGACTATCCATAAAGGCAAATCATCTCCATCCAAGTAAAAAAAACCCACTATTTTCTGCCTTGCTGCACAGCGGAGGGATAATGGCAAAACATTTGGCTAATCTTCCAAGACAGCAAATTCTACCTGGCATCTCCCAGGATGGACAGTTACACAGAAAATTTTGCAAAACTAGGTATAAGATTTTCATTTTCTGTCAACCAACAGCAGTAAAGATGAAGGGGAACAAAAAATAATGGCTTAAAATAGGCTGTTTAACCACACCCGGCTAAAAATTTAGAGTTGTAACTCAGACAGATCCAGTGGAACTAGCACTTAATTTGTTCCCAGTAGGACAGACCACCCTGAGACTATTCTTCCTTGAACTTCTCCCCAAAATTCTTGTTCACCTGCTTCCCTAGGACTGCCTAGCACTGCAGACAGTACAAGCAGTCATTTGCGAAGAAGAGTTTTGAACAAACACCTCCCATTTACCTATTCATTCAGTTTTAAGGAATTTTTATACCCTAAACAAACAGATCAATCCCAAACAAGAACACATAAAAGTTATCCCTCTGTAAACAAGTGCAAAGACCCTTTTGGTCAGGCAAGTTTAGCTGCAGTTGTTGTACAAAAACCAGCAGGGGGAAGCAATGGCTTCTCCAAACCCAACTGTCTTCTCGCCAGCCACAGAATGTTATTAACGAGCAAATTCATTGCATTCGAGGTACTGCGCGATTGCCCTTTTCCAGCGAAAACTCAAGCCGTGCAACTCTTTCCTTGGACATCCTCCTTACTGCTTTTTTTACCATCCTGGGCTCCTGGATCTAGTCCCGGGCACACTGCAGAGCTTGCTAACCCAACTTTCTCAAAAATGCAGTCCTCTGATGAGACCAGCCCAGAGTCCAGAACAGCCTAGCTGTGATACAGAAGCGAAGAAACGAGCCCATATTTAATTCTACATCATTTTCACTGGGTCACAACAGTCACTAGAAGGCAAGTTTCCCAGCACAGCCTGCTGTCAATGGAAGCAGAAGAAGTGGGCAAGACAGCAATAAAAGCACAGCTTGGAAAAAACAGCCTTTCGAGATCAGTCCTGTTTATTCACCTTCCTCTGACTCCGAAGTGCGTGAACCTGCTTCTGGATTACCTGCTCTGCCTCAAATAGCAAGCTTGTGCTGTCCCAGGCAGCAGGCTGCATCTCATACCTTTACAATCTCTCTTCCAGTCTCTCCACAGCTTCAGAGCGAAAACACGATGCAGGTACAGTGCAGGCCATCTCACACAGCGTGGCACTGAGGTGGCACTGAGATACCTTCTGCACTAGTCCAGAAACAGAAGGAATAAGAAATATTCTCTCTGCTAAGCCTGCATCCCCTCACCTGTGATGAAAGAAAGGCTGCCTCTCAAGGAAAGAAGTGGGGACAATCAAATAAAAATTAATGCCTAAAAAAAAAAAAAAAAAGAAAAAGAAAAAAGAAAAAAAACAGCCCCAAAATAAATCGTATCTGTAAAAACTCATGTCTCTCAGCAAGATGATCATCATCAACCCTTCCAAGAACTAAGTAAGGGAACTTGGGTTACGGCTAGTAGGCTTACACACTTCATAGGCTGAAGTCCTCTGTAGTAGAGCTTCAGAGACCAGACAGATCACAGAAGGGACAAAGGGTGCAGGGAGATCAATTTTGCCCCAGATAAATTGATTTGTGTTTTGTCAGTACACTAATTTACTATCTTTTATATGACAACTCTGGGAAAAAAAGTAATCAAAACCCTAGTACATAAACTGCTAGTTTCCAATACCAAATTAAAACGACACATGTGGGCCACACATGGGCTTAGAAATACCAGGTGGGATAATGACTTTTGAGACTAGAATCGAAGGCAGGCTAAGGAAGCCAAATGAAAAATCATTCAGTAGCCTTTCCCAAAGCCCTGTTCCTGGCACTGAACTATAATATGATAGTACAATATCTGCTTAAAAGTGATCTCAGCAGAATATAAGAACTAGTGGTTTCAAGGACCAGGTTGTTTTAAACAGCTGAGACAGCTGTACATCAACTATATGCTCCTCCAAGGAACAGCACTACTGAAAACTCATGGCTCCAGGATCTGACGTGCATTCAGACAGGTCATCGAATTCTCTCCTGGGCTTCTTGAATGGAAGCATTAACAAGTGTAAGGATCAATGAGTAGAAACTACAACTACCTGAAATGTAAATCAGTGAATAATCTGTGACTTAAAGGTATCAGGACATGTTTTGAGAGAATGAGATGGATCTATTTGGGATATAAACATTTTATTTGTGCCTATTTTTAATGTTGATATAAGCATCAGAAAATTTGATTAGCTAATCTGTCATAAAGTTACATGCATTTTATATAGCTTTTAATTAGCTTATGAAACTTTTTTCCACACGATTGTTCACCATTCAAACAGTCACAAATAAGAATATGAATAGAGAGACTGATCAGCGGGAGACCTGAATGCATTTTAACCAAATTTGTGACGGTATTTTCATTCCTCAAGCCACGGACAGGAATCAGAAGAAATTCTCTAACCTACTCTAATGCACAGTGTAACAGTTCTATACACTCCGGGGTACTGCAGGAAAGACAGGACAATGAACTACACTGATCGTTGGACTGCTCCACCATGATAATTCCTACTGACACAGTAGTTGCTTTTAGAAGCTACAATGAAACACATGTTTGGATGTCTTGGATGAGAACCAAAATTTGCATAATCTTTTGGCCTCTGGCTTTAGAATAATTCCTAATGTGGAAAACAAAGATTCAGGCCTTGTGAATACAAATGTCTCTATGTTACTGTGTATCGAGTCCTGCAGTAAATATTAAAAAATTAATTAAAAAAAAAAATCTTTTTTAGAGTTGAGTGTCTGCAGAAGAGATTTATCACTATTTCTACTGCAAACAGCTATTTGTTTGGCTGTACGTTTTTTGTTCTGTATACTGTGTGCCACAAAAATAATCATCTGTTCCCCTGTGTAGTGTAACAGCAAGAGTCCAGACAGATGTACCCCTTGCAAGTAGCAGTGTCTGCAGAAGTGAGAAATCCCAGCTTGCTGTCTCCCTGCCAAAAACCACCCCAACTCTTAGCTGCTGGCAAAGCTGCTCCCACGATTCTTCCCTGTAACACTTCAACCAAGACAGGCCAGGCTCCCCTTAACAAGTTAACTGGAGAGCTTTGTAATCCAGCTCATCTTTTTCAAGTTTGTGGGGCACTTGGATATGGAGTTCCATCTGTCAGTCTGCCAGGGCAACAAGGAACTAACCAGGGCAGGAGGATCATCTTCCAACTCACTTAGATTCAGAAAAGCTCCCCTGCTCACAGCCTGAAAGTTCCTGGTGCAGCTGGGTCTTCTATCCATGTTTTTCTTTTAAAAAATTGAAATTCGTAACAGAGACAAGGCACATAGCAAATCTTTGCTACTAAGCGCTCTTTAGGAGAGAATACTGAACGCATGTAAAGTCCATATTCAAGTGAGAATGAGGCACAGTTGATGTTTTACTTCATATACAATTTTACAAGTATACATATTCACATTTGGAAAACCGTAATATTTCTGAAGCTTTAGTTCTACAAAGTCCCAAGACCAGGAGTTCATGACGAGCTTTGCGACGCTAGCGCCTAGCCCTAACCAGTGCTGCGTAACGCTGCCTCTTGCACACGCCTGCCTGGGTGAGTTAGTAGAGTCGTGCCAACACCCCAATGACTGTGTTCCACCGCAAACCTATGGGGAAACGTACTATGTCCGTATTTAAGTATTGCCATGTTAAGTGTTAGCCAAGGAGTTTACCTCAATGACTAAAAGAATAGATGCGCTCCAGCTCCGGTTATGGCATAGTTTCATAATTACTCCAGAGCTTTGGAACAGCTTCCTGAATGAATACTACCCACAGGCAATGAAATTAAGCACAACAGACACAGTAAAGTGTAAAGGTTTCTGCATTAATTCGCACCTACCACGTTATGAGGCTCTGTGGAAGTCCTGTACAGCATGACTCAGTTGCACCTAATGCAAAGTTCCTGTATGTGTGTGCTCAGCGGAAAGAAAAAATGTGGTAGCAGAGGGAAAGACTTCAGAAGCAGATCTACCTAGTTAAGATGCAAGAGATCAAAACTGAAGCAAACTTTCAGCACAAATTTAGCACCCTGTTAGCTAACAGAAAGTTATGTGCATGCAATTCTTGGCTAGAAAGTGACAGAATCATTTCTGCCAGCCTTTAGCTGAAACAAGAAGCCTTATTTGTTTGTTTTTAATACATTAATATTAAGAATAAAATAAGATTCCAGTCCATAGGGGCATGGGGAAGCCCTCTACATGTAAGAAAATGCAATTCTGACTTCCTGAGTAAGAAAGCGTTATCCGTGCCTCAGAGCTATCCCAAACATTAGAATTAAGCTAACAAAACTTTGGTTCTGACACTACCTAGAATTCAAGCCAAACTCTCTTTGTTGATGTTTACACAGTTTTCCTATAAAGCAGTAAGGGCTGACGCTAGAAATATTCCATTAGCAGTCACGTTGCTAGGAAAAAGCAAGAGCTTTTCTTTCCTGGACCAGATGCCACGGAACAAGATGCAAAGGAGAGAGAGGAACAGAGAAGAAATCTCAGAGACAAAAAAGGGTCAGGCAGGTTAAAGCAGTCTCTTCCAATTTAGTTAATAAACGAAAAGGAGACCAAGCGCAGCACGAATTTAGAAGGAAGAGAAGGCAGGAAGACAAGGAACGCACCTCCCGTGAGCACTCCCCAGACGGGATGTGTGCTGCAGTCACGGGTCACGGATCCAGACCTGCAAAATCTCACCCAGCCTTGCAGCTTTATACCTCCTCTCCTTTCCAAACAGGAATAGGTGTTCCTACCACTGTGTTTTAGTTGGGAACTTTCTTCTATTTCCCAACGAGCCCCTGCCCCTCATCCACGTCACCGTTTGCTCCTGGAGTATACCGGTCCGTGAAAAGTAACTCCCCAACATTTCAGGAAACTTGCTAATGGTCAAATAACAACCAACGTGAAATATAGTAGGATGAAAGACACAGCGGAAAAAGCATTGCTTGCCATTAAGGCTGCTTTCAAAATGGCTGTGCACAAGCTACCACATGTACAGAAAAAAAACCCCAAAACATATGACCTTGGCGTGTGTAATAAGCAACCAGTACAAACAGAAAACCCTCTAAGTATTCAGATGTAACACAATGCAGCTAAAAACTTCCAACTAACAATAGAAAATTATCTGCAGTTATTTTCCTCACAACATAGCTCATTATTTTGCTTCACATTTGTTACACTAGAAGCAGCTGTCAAAACCAATTATTCACGTGCAGATAACTAAGAAGTTTGCTCTATTCTGATTTTTTTGTTTTAATTAATTTGTCTAGTTAAGGAAGAGTGAAGGGAGAAACAACCTTGTCACTAGACATTTTAGCTGGTTTCAGTATCAAATGTATTCTAGCAACTTAGAAATAATTATAATTTTACCGGAACAGTGTGGATAATAGCAGGGATCCAATCACAGAGATGGCCTTGGTTGCACAAAAACATTTATCACCACCCCAAGTAAACAAACTACACTGCTAATACAAATGCAGCCTCTGGGAAGGTCTCCTACCTATATGGGTAGTCAAGGATCGGCATTCTTCATGCCCTGCACAGAGCGGCACCAGCAGAAGCCTGCAGCACTGAACCACGGACGGCATCGCAAAACAAACGCAACGTGCACAAGACTAACACTGTGAAATAGATGCTGATTTATTGCAGTAGAGGGCTGCTCTTGAATTCAACAATAAATCAGTGAAGACCATACGCATCTTGCAAGTCCCTCCCTCCACCCCTTTTTAAATGTTAACTTCATCTTTACAGCGGTGAATCAAATACCCGTCTGCATCACAGTTGGCTACTAACAGATAGTTAACTATAGGCATCTCCCATGGTTTATTTAGAAAATAAAGAAACTTGGCATCTCTGATAAAAGGCAACTGCAAAGGACTTCAAAAAGTGTTTTCTTCTTTGTCTTACTTATTTCACAGAAATTATGCTAGAAGTATACTCATAAGTACTATCAGTATTGAAATGTGCAATACTTCCCATTTGCAGAAATTTCTATACCACTTAGAAGACTGGGTTCTATTGTACTTCAATAAATGTATTTAATACTACCTGTACTGGTAGTACTACAGCAGCAGTAACAATGAAGGGTTGGGAAAGGGCATTTCGTTTGTTTTGTAAATAACATGGCACAGTTGCTTGAACAAATAAAGGCTAAAAGATCAATTGCATGTTGACCACAATACAAGAATTAATATTCTTGCTGCTGAAAAAAAAAAAACCCTCTTGAATTTCTGAACTCCTTTGAATACTATCAGTCTATGAAGATTTTAATATTTCTCTTCACTTCTCCCCTGCTTGATTTAGAAACAAGGAACACAGAGTTCATTTCATTGTTCCTGGATAAACTCAGGGGAGTAAAAAAACACTAATTATCCTAATCAAAGGCTAATTTCACACAGTAGAGAAACCAAAGTGCGTGCTTTGAAAATGGCTAGCAATGAACGCTTTATGAAGATGTAATAAAAATAAGCAGCCACAAACAGGAAAATTAATCAAGCCAAGTAAAGGAAAAAAATAAATAAAATGGAATTACTTACAGTTCTGGTTACATGATTTTTAATGGCCTCATTGTTATTAGCCTGCAAAAGGAGAAAAGTTAACAAAACTGACTTTAATTTTCCAGATAGTTTAACTATATTCTAAGAAATCCCCTCCTAATGTATACACACGACAAATAAATCATTCAGAAGTACACATATGTTCTACAGTATTAATAACCAAACTATCTTTCAAACAGATACGGAAAACAAATTGATTTTACATTATCATCCTGCGTATTCATGTCTTGTAAGCCAGCACTCAGCTACTGAGGGTGCTTACTCCCAGTTACAATATACATGACTTCTATCAGCAGGAAACTAAGGTAATGTAATGGGGAAGTACAGTGGTAAAACTGGGTAAAAAAAACCTCAAAATGTTTGCTTAAAACTTCAACAAAGTCAAGATTTGGCATTTCACAGACGATACCCTAGATGAAGGATTTTACCATTTGGAATTATAATGGGAGAATTAACAGAAGTATTTCACCTTGAAAAAACACTCAAAATGAGAAAACCAAGTAACAGTAGAATTAAGTCAGTGCTGTAGGTCAGGTAACACTACACCAAACTTCAGTGTTCCCCATTCCTCCAGTGTGCAAAGAGTCCATTGTGCATAGAGCAACACCTAATGTTCAACCGCATAAAAATATTGCTTCAAAAGACAACTTCAAATTCTGTGCAAACATCAAGAAGGTTTTGCTCAGAAGACATTAAAGCTAAATTGCCACAAGCTACATTGCTGCTGTAGCAACAGCATTATAATTATAGCTAACAGCCCATCTGCATCTTTACCCTGCAGAATGCAAAGTTATTTCACAATCTGGAAAACCTTGCATGCAAATTTTATACAGAACAGGAATTACTGAAATATAGCCACTAGTGAAATATAGACACCTCTGGAACAAAACATAACAGCTGTTAAAACAGTACTCTGCAACACTTTGCAAGAGTTTAGGGTGAAAGTGCAAACCTTACACAAATCGAACTTAATATTTACCTGGTACATTGAAAGCATAAACTAAAAGGGACATGTAAAAATGTATGATGAAACACGTTTTCCCTCTTCATAATCTTCACTGGCACACTGTCACATACAGACTAAGTGACAGGTAAGAGAGTAACTGGTATTGAACCTTACTTATTTGGAGAGCACACCCGAAGGAGGGAAAAAGTCTCAGGAAAACTGCTTTCTAATTCTGGGTAAGCAACCAAGCCATCTTAAAATGGCACAGACAATAAAATGAAAACCCAGTTCTTCCTGTTGAATCGTTTTGCTGATCAGAGCTGGATTCTCCTGCAACTTCAAGACTGTGCAGTAATTTATAGCTTGGAAAGTGTTCAACAACAACAACAACAACAAAGCTAAAGCAGCATGTACACCCAGAGGAACACAATGTTTGCCCAAACTAAGAACACCAGCCTCTGCCTAAAACAGATTATGGGTACCCCAGCATAGATGCATGGCCACAAAACTCCACCATGCAGTAGTGCTAGAACTGAAAATTTGACTGCAAAGCCTGCTGTGGGAAAGGTGCTTTGAACTAGAGACGCAGCTTTGTAACTGTGAACTCTTTTTTTGGTGGGTCACTGAAGTTCAGATACGTTCTAGTTGCAAATCTCAACTGGAAACAGAGTTACAGATTTTCAGAGTGTAAATTATAGCAGCAACACCTTGCTTAATTCAATGAGCCCCCAGACAATTTACCAGGACATCCATCCTGCCTGCACTGGCCATAACCCTTATGATGGGAGATTGGTTCACGGTTAACCCTTGAGAGCAGGCTTTGACATTGTTTTATTTTTTGTTTAAAAACTTGACTTAGCTTGCCAGCTATCAAATCTCCACAGCGTTAAACACACAAACCCATCAGTCAGAAGAACTAACACATAAACTGACCAGTGCTATTAATTCAACCCAGAAACCCTAAATTGATTGAAACTTCAAAGTTCTTCTCAGCAGATTAAAGGTGATACATAGGACAAATACCTGTATCACTATAACCTTAGTTACTACTATTTTACAGTCTTAGGACACTCACTGCTACTTCGCAGAAATAAAGAGACACATACAGGAAAAGGCAAAACACACAAAATACAGATTTTGGATTCATTTGGGGGTCTCTGTAGAGGGAGACTTCATGGGCTCCATAAGGAGAGCACTTGGGAAAAGGCACCACCTCTTTTGCTCTTCACCTGAAAGTTCATACACAAGCTGAACTCGGCACCTACCCTTCCAGAACAACTAAGCAGCCTATTTGTGTTATTGCACATAAAACAGAGACATAAATGAGGTTTACACCTAATGTTTGCCAGTTCCAAGGGATTTTCTCCTTGTATTGCTCAGTTTAGCACTAGACTAGTGCAGTCTGAAAGTTTTCCAGGATAACTACTAGATGGAACATGGAATAAGCAGCAAGAATATCCTCTTCTCCTCTTTCTTTTTTAATGTTTTGAATTTGCTCTCCAGCTTGTCGAGCCCCTGCTGAAATGCCTCATGTTCTCTCACTCTGCTAGAAGCAACAGCTCTCTCCACCTTACTACAGAGAGGGAACAGGGTGCTAAAAGCAAAGGGCTTGACGTAACTATTTCAAGTAGCAGGATCACACTGCTCCCTTCTTCTTCTGACTTAAGGGCAAGAGTGCCGAAATGAGTTGTGGTGAAAAAACCATCTCAGGTAAATATACGTGTTTGTATAGACACGTGTGTATGTGTGTGTGTATACACACACATATACATATACATACATATACACACAATAACCAGATGCCCAGCATCTAACCCCTTTCTTTCAAAACTGGTCCACCTAACGATGTACACTCAAGTCTCCATACACTCCCTGCACAGTTTTAAAATGGTTGCCCACAAGCCAAATACTGCTACTCCTGCTGCCTATTCATCAACTCTAGGATTAAAATTACAAATAAAACTCTTCAGTGGCTAACTACTGTGGTACGCTCATTTGAGATGTGGAAGATCCAGCTTCAAGTCTCTGACTGGACACAGATGAAGGAGGGCTTTGAAAGTATATTCTAATATCCAAGCTAAAGATCTTAAACAAGACTATCAGCCACATTAAGATGGAAGAGCTACCTCTCAAATTTCTAAAGATTTTAGTGAAAGCTTGACATTTCTTCTTGAAACTTCATCATTACTTTTTACAGTGACCACTCTAAGACATAGCTGTGCCAGTTAGAAATGTTCCTGTCTTTAAGTCCTAAAAGAGAAAAAGGACCAGAGATGGCAAAGAAGCCAGGCTAACATACCTCTATGGGACATCCAGGTGAAAAAAGTAAAGCAAAACAAAAAATTCTAACTGCAACAGCCAAATTCACTGATCTTACAAACTCCATAACAAAACTGTGAAAATCCTCCCCCCTTCCTTCTACACAGACATCAATCCTATTCGCTTCATGGCCACTGTTTCCAGTTCCTGAGTTCTCTCCCACTCCTCTCCCCCAGTTGGAAGACACACCGCTGTTGGCAAAAAACCTGCCACTTCAGAGGAAAAACATCACCGCACATTGCAATATCTCATCACATCTCATTTTTGGGGTGTTTTCTTCCAATACTACCTGTAAAAGGAAAAGAAATGCTACTATTCTCCACGGGGAAACTGTGACCTGTATTAAGAGAATTACTTTCCCAGTGTAAAACTAGAAATCAGAGACAAAAGGATATTAGATGCCTCTCACATCTCATCGGCCTCATGTGCAACCACTACACTTTGACCCAATCTAACGTACTGAACACTGTGATGACAGTATATTATAGTTAACGTGCATTACTTGTGCACCTCACTAATCGTAACATTTCAAGAATATCAAACACAACACAACATTCTTGTCCTCACCTTTCCATAAAGCCAGTGCAAAGGAAATTAGATTCACATGGTTAGAAATAAAAACCACTTTGCTATGGAACAAAGAAAAATTGTTCCAAAAAAGTTGTCCCGCCTCCCTCTCCTGCCACAGAAGAAAGCCATCACAGATTCCTGCCAATAGCTCCCTAGAAAAGCCTCTCTGAAGGAAAAATAAGGCCATTAAAGCAAAAGATAAAATGACACTGCTACTTCAAAAAAAAAAAAAAAGTTATATTCCTTTTCGTAATTACAAACAAGGAACACACATCAGCCCTTAAAGGAATGCCACAGGAGATGCTCTGCCCACTTCGGTCATTCAAGACACACAGTTTCTTCACCTTTGTTAAGGTTTTGTTAATCAGTAGGGCTATCTTGCCCTGAAAGCTTCTCATTTGGGTTCCACTTTAAAGGCACCCAAAACCCAATGACCTCCGGCTTCCCTTCCTTCCTCCCCCAAACCTACCAGGTAGTGCTGTGACATTTTTCCAAGAAACAGACCCTGAGCTTTGACCTCTCTCACTCCAGCATTTAATGACATTAAGTGAGAAGAATCAAAAGCAAGCTCACACATAACACTTCAGCTACACACACTTTGATACTTACATGCAAGCACTAAATTTTTCAGCCCATGTGGAAAACATTAACCTAAAGCAAATTAAACCAGCATGATTTCTGACATGACAGTGAACTAAAACTGAATGGGATGCTAGGGAATGAAGATTAGTTAAGCAATGAGCAAACATGATCCACCATTATAGAACAGTCAGACAAACATCAGAATTTAACCTAAGGAATCACATTTGCTTCACCGTTCTGTCTGAAGAGAGGGGTCCATGTGGATACCTGTGCTTATTACAATGAATAATGACTATATGAAACACTGATTTTTTTAAATGAACACTAATGCATTTGTCTTCTCCTTTTGAAAGGCAAGTGGCAGTCCTCCATGACACTGTAATACTTAGTGCCACAGTAAATATTTTGCGGTTTGGGTTTGTTTTTTTTAATGTTCAGCTGGCACACTTTATAGAGATGGGATTGGTACTGTTCTTTCCTTTTACATATTCCACTGTTGAGAAAGCATTTTCAATGACTAACTAAAAGCATGTTCACAAGGGACATAAGATCCGTCACTCTTGAGATAAGAGAAAATTATGCAGAATAGCAGAAAAAACCTACCCTGGAGTGTGTATTTCCCTTTTCCAGTGTGAGCTGTCAAGCAGAATCTATGCAAGTCCATTTACTAAACAGCAAAGTCAAACATATGTGAAAAGTTTCTATGCCAACTGAAAACCAATGATACTGAGGAGTTTGATACGTGGATAATTTCCCTTTAGCTAAAAGAAAGCTGGGAAGGCAGAAAGAAGCAAGATATACCTCGCACTGCTGGACTTAGCTGCTGTAGTGAATTGTGTCACATTCCAGAAAAACAGATGCTTCTACCCCACAGCAGTACCACACTCAGTGGTAAGGTTAGGAGTCAACCTGGAGAAAATAAAGAAACAAGCAGGCAAACCTGGCTCTGGAAACTACCAAAGCTTTCCCTCTCATTGATCCCCTATTTCTGCAGATTGTTTTTGTTCAAAGAAAGCCTGATTTTCATTTCATTTTGGATGAACACCAGGGACTGAACACAGTGCATTATAACAAAACTTCGTATTTAAACTTTTATTAAATCTTGTAATTCTCCAACATTCCTAGAAACAACATGAGCTCTCCCTTCTGGCAAATATAGTGACTGGCTTTTGAATTTAGTATACACTGCACAGCTCAATTCAGGATCACTACATTTCATTAATTTGGGGGAGTGGGGTGTCCACATTCATGCAGTTTGAGTCTCTGTTCCCTTTTATGCGTGTCAGAGACATTTATGAACAAGGCACTGACTGTACTTTAAAACAGCCCTTTTGAACCTCTACTCTGCGGACCTGTGGGGTCTATGGCCTTACTCTGGTAAGCACTTGGAACATAAAAGAAAAAACAAACCCCACAGAAATGCATTATACTGAGGCCCACATCAACCCCCTTCTAGGGATCCCCAGATCCAAAAAAGTCTGAAAAATAATCGTGTCAAGTGTTTCAATTCAGGCAGCAGCTCACAGGTTTTGTCAAGAAAGCATCTCATCAGTCTGTGCTTCTGCTATCTATGGCACTGGGGGAATGTGGCACTAATAAATCAAGAAACCAAGAAAAGTAGAATATTATTGGGTGATGAAGCTGGAAAAAAGGAAAGGCAGAAAAAAGCACAGCTCAAAAATTATTAAAGAAAAACTGAATAGCAAGAAAGAGCTAGCTTTAAGGGGAAAAAAAAAGTTTCAAGGCAACTTTGCTTCCTTATCAGTTCAGGAAATCTGTATGAACTACAAGTGAAGAAACATCATCTGCATAACGGTTTTTTCAAAGCCCACTAATGTCTTCGCATGGAGACATGGGCACTATGATTCTGAATGGTGACAAAGCAGGAACTGAAAAAGCAAATATAAACCTCCACTGGATATTCCCACCCTTTGCAAACAAACTAGGATCACGCTGGCTATGTGCACATAGCGCTTGCTTTGTATGCATCTCGCAGGTCCTGTGAGCTCAAGTTTGCATGTAGCAAATAGAGAAACAAGTCCCTGTAAATAACAGAGTTGGGTGTTTTCCTAGTTTTCCATAGGATTTCCATGCTATTGCTTGAAAGAAGAAAGAAAAAGGAAAATCCGGAAACGGATTAGCCGTAAGTTACAGAAATTTATTACAAATCAAACCCACTTGATGCAATTTTCCAGCAAAGCTTTTACTGATTTAAGCCGGAAACCAAAATCGCAGCTGGCAGAGCAAAATCATTGCATATGTCAGCTTCTAATTCAGCTTAGTCACTGTCACCGTACTCCAGGGTATTTGGAGGTCATACCTGATTAACCCAAGTTAACAATCTCGTGTCTTCTAGTACTGAGACCCCACTTAGAATGAAATTGGAGAATGCAATCCTTCATCTACATGCTCAGGCCTTCCCAACAGCACAAACAGTAATTCAGCCTCAGATTTCTCAAAAAATCTCTCACAAGCTCACATTAAAAACAGATGGACTGTGCTCCAGGGGAACAACAAACTGCCTCACTTTTTTTTTTTTTCTTTTGTGGGAAGATGCCTTTAAAAAGTAAATTAATGCAGTAAGGATAAAAATACAGGTTGTAGTATCTACTGATCTTTCTCAGCCAAAGCATCTGGGGAGGACTTCATTCACCAGGCACCATGGAAAAAAGGAACAGGAGGGGGGTTTTGCTAAAAAGGACTAGTTTTCTTTCAAACACTGTTAGCATACTGAGTTTTCTTGAGGTTTTCTGTGTTTTCTTCCTCTCTTTCCCTGTATATACTTCGTTTTTCAGTTTTGTTTCTTCTTTCTATCATAATAAATTTTCACAAAAATTCACTTTTAGTGTCTTTTGAGAAAACACTGGCACTAGGTCGGGTATTTGAAGCTATGCGTTAACTACCATAGATTTCAAGTAAAAATGAGATATGCAAATAGGATGAGGCCTTTGTGACTCCACCACTTGCTTCTTCAGCAATTTTTTCAAGGTATTCTCCCACTCCTTAAAAAAAAAAAAAAAAAAAGATGAAAAACACGCCCCCCCCCCCAAACCCTTTTCTCCCACAATTAGTTTTATTCTGTTCCCCTCCTCTTTTGAGACAGGCCACAGCACAGTCTGACTCACTGTTCAAAATCAGGTTTTCGGTTTGTTAGGAGGGTTCTCAATGTGAAAGTCTTTTATTTTTCTCTTCACAAGCAGAAAAGAGGCTTGCAAACTTAAGGAAAACATAGTTAAGCAAAACAAAGAAAGCAGAACCACTGCCACCCCTCCCTGATTTCTATCAAAATGATTAAACTTCCACCCGAGACTTAGCAAAATAGCTGAAAAAAACTTCAGTTTGAAGCAATGTTACAATAAAAAATAAGTAGCTGGGTAAGCGTCCACTTAATCTTTCCACTTTACAACAGCTAGTTATGAAATGTGATGTTTAAATGGCAGCACTACAGGTATGCAGAATTCCTTAGTAACCAGTTGGAAAAAAAAAAAGGAAAAAGAATGAAGAGGGGGAAAAAAAGAAGGGGGGGAGAAGAAAGGTTATAAAGGGTAAATCAGAAATTTCTCTGGTAAAGATCACTACTTAACTGTGCCTTAAAACTGACAAGTCATGCAGTGATAAGCACCATTCAACCAATGGAGTAACTTTAAGATAAGAATCCATGTATGCTAAGGGGTTTGGGCCTTCACACCACATTTCATTACCACAAGACATTTGGCAGGATATGTGAGGGGCCTCTGAGGAATTAAGATTTCATTCCCTTTATTCTTTCCAAAGATACATTATCATGAAGGATGGGAAAAAACTTTCAGTGAAGGAGACAAACTTACTGCCCTCTTGAAGCATCTTAAACTGTCCTAGAATACTTCCTAGAATCTAAAAATGTCAAAAATAACATCCTTCCATTGGCATTCCCTTTATTTTAATCTTTTCAAAGTAACAGATGAAATTAAAAGTATTTGGAGCTTTAAGGTTAGGGCCTAAACCTTCTCTTCTTTTTGCAGCACTAGAGAGAAAGACTTGTTTAATACAAATGTGTGTAGTTGTTCGCAATTTTTTTATTCAAAATGTTGATTTTAAAAAATAAGATCAACTGAATAATTCTCAATCTTTCAAAATAAGATACAATGCCAGAAAAGGCTGTTTAAACAGACTTGTCGTCTTTGATTTTTATCAAATCTTAGGAGAACTGTTATATAGGCTAAGTCAGCTCTTGAATTAAAAAAAAAACATTACCATGGCACTTCCCCCCCCCCCCTTTTTTTCTTTTTTTTTTAAATCTTTGGTTCATGCTATACATCTCTACAATGAAAGTCCATTGCCACAAATAACCCATTGCCTCTTCTTGAAATAAAATGAAGTGCACCAGAATAGGTCATCTTTGCTAAACATTTGACCTGAATTAACAGAGCTGGACTAACATCATCGCCCCTTTCACCGGTCAGAGGAATGAGCATGACAACATAAAGTAAGTAGCATTAGAACACTTAACAGCAGCTGGTTTGTGTTTTAGCACCTGAAACTCCTAACAGCTGCACTGGGTTGATATATGAGGGTCCTGATGTCATTACAAAGCTTCAAGATACATGGCTCATGAGAAATGGGAAGAAAGGGCCTCTTTGGAAACAGACATCCAAGCTGAAAATAATCAATAAAACCCACATTCTGAAGAAAAAGAGCATCTGTGAGTTTCAGCAGGCTTCCACAGTCTTCCAACAAACATGCCACTGAGAGTTTAACTACAGTGGTTGCTATAAGCCACATTAAGGAGAGCAATACAGGCAACCGCTACATTGGCTAAATATATGTAGCACTAATTTAGAGCAGGCGTATGCATCGTTTTATTTATGTGAGAACTAAAAGGTTGGAATTCCTTGGCTGGAACAAATGGGGATAAATCTATGGTTCAGCAGCAAACTGCTATGCAACAAAGTTTTGGTTAATTTGAATACAGTACTGCCCTCCCTATCATCTAAAGATCTCAAAGTAGTTGCACAGGAAATTGCTTACAGCTAAGATGGTCACAGGTTATCCTCCTTCAGAACAACAGAACTCTTCACTAAACAGATAAAATTTACTTGTGCACAAGGCAGACTCCTAATCTCAAAAGGTCACCACATTTCATATCAAAAGCAAAACACATTGCTCAATCTCACTCTCAGTAATAAGAACGTATTGCAGACCATGTAGTGAAAGTATTTCACCTACAGCTTTCCCTGCAAGAAATTTAAATAGAATTCCACCCTTTCTTCTGCCTAAAACTAGTAAACGTCTTATTCAGGGACTGAATATACCTCTGGCTACATCCCTGCTAGTGAACTAAACCAGGTTAGGCCACTTTCGCCATCCATACTGTTCAGCTGTCAGCAGGTCGCAGAGTCTATTGGGCCCAAATCACCAGCATTGCCCCATGTTCACAGTTCACATAAACCGAGTTCAACCAGAATTATTAATGGTAATGACTGGTAACCTATCCCACAGGTTGCTGTATGTTTAAAATTGCTGCTGAATCACAATGACAAATTTCCCATGTCAGAATCAATACACAGGTTGTGTGCGCAACACAAAAGAAATAGCAACCGCTGTTGCCAGCATACATCTAATACTGTGAGCTGCAGACATAAGAAAAGGTTTCTTTTCTATTTATAATTTTAGCAGTAATGCCATACAGGATCCTCAGACTGTGACGTAGGTTAATTCATAAAATTACTGGGTCAAAATTAGGAGAGACGTCCCATGGGTTGATATCCACATTCCTCATAATACCACAAATCACTTTTAGGTTTCCAGCCTTTCTTTTAAATGATAATAATTAAGAAAAGCACGAAGCAACACTTCTATAGCACCTTTTTACTTCTGTGGTTGGTATTAGGTAAGTATCATTACCTGTATGTTTCCAGCAGGGAAATCAAGACACAAAAATATGCAAAGTGCCTTGGCCAATTCACATAGCAAGGCAGAAGTGAGATGTAGGCTTCCTAATTGCCAGTGGCTGCATCACCTACCTACAGTACACTGAGTTCTTGGCTGACACTTGGGCATCAGCTGTTGGCCGATTAGTCCTAGTAATGACACTAGCAGGTGGCAGTGCTGATTCAATAAATAACTGTTACACCCCATCCTCCAGACACCATTCATGTTACCCTTGGAGATAAAATAACCAAATTCAGTCATGCAAGCCAGAAAAGGCTTATCATTTTCCTATCCTGAGCAAGTGTGGGTTAACTTCCTCTCTTCCACCATCAACAAAAAATAACAGGCCCCAACCAAATCGACCACTATTTGTGCTTTCAAGCTGACACGAGACATTGGTATGTTGAAGCAATTGATGTTGAACAAACAAAATCAGATAATGTAATATGGACAACCGCACATGGTTGCAGGCCATCCAGTCCAGTTTAAGAAGAATCCTAAACAGCAGAAAACATTTCACCCAGTTAATCCTTAGCCTTGCAAAATGCTCAGTAAAACAACCCAATCCCTGCATGGGACAGGACACAGTAACAAGCTTCAGGAATAGACCCTTGATTTGCCAAGCCCTCACAGGGGAAAGGTGATGGCACAGTACTGAAATAACAAGAGAATATAGGAGGCTACAGCAATAACCTAACCTATAACCTAATAAAACCTGATGGACATCAGTAGTGCCAAAAAATACTTACCAGTTCGTAGTTGCTTGGAAAAAAGCAGGGTGTCACCACCTGGAATAAAAAATAATAATAAAATAAGGGAAAAAAAAAAAAAAAGATACTTCCTTTGGAGATGACCCAACAATTGAGCTCCCTCAAACACTGAAATCCAGGCAGAGTCAAAGGGGCACCAACCAGACCAGGTGGAGAATCTGAGTGTCCACAGCTGCTCTCAGCTGCATTGCTTTCTCTCAGCTCCCTGAAGAGTCAGCATTAGCTCAATGCTAACTCACTGCCCTGCTCCCGTGCTGTGACCAGCGAAACAGGTTGAAGAGTAACATCTTCCCTCAGGTCACATATGCAGGGAAACATAGAGGGATTTCTCCCCTGCCTCCATCCATCCTTTGCAGCATTCTTCTAGTGTCATCTCAGTTAATAAGTATTCTGCTATTCAAGTAATCTAGAACTTCAGCAGTTCCCAACACCTTATCCTTGTTCTGGATTTTTTTAACGGGGTGTGGGCTGAGCAGAGCAAGCAGAAGAGCTATTCTGTGGACTCACATAATTTCAGAGGCTTGGCTCCAAGTTAAAACACTTCCTATGGAGAACACGTTCTGTATACATCACACCAAAAAAAGCCCAACCAACCTTGTTTGAATAGTCAAAAACCAAAACACAAAGAAAGCCAGGAAAAGCATGACTAACTCAGATTACGTGATGATCTAGGGAAAAGCAAGTGTTAGGTTCTTTCTACAGTCCCATACAGCAGGCACCCTCAGACCTCACAGATACATTGATGAACTACAATCTTTGGACTGTACAGCACTCACCTGAGCTTCAGTAATCATGCATGCTCACTTTAACACGCACCTTGAGGTTAGCCACAGTGAAAACTCTTTCATTTAACATGTTCGCCTTCACAGTTGTGGCTCTCCAGGACAGACTCACCTCTTGGCCAGCAGAGCCGAGCCAAAAACTCTGTGGCAACACCTGGACTACGAAGGGGGAGTTTTCTCTGAGGGACTGTCGGTGACCTGTCCTACCAGCTCTCAAGTCACTGTGCACAGAGCGGGTTACTGAGCAGAAGGGGCCTGATGTATCATTTATAATCCTTAGAATAATAAAAAGAAGATGCAGACTATGCAACAGAGCAAGCTGCAAGAACAAAAAGAAACATCGGTCTTGTAGGCAGCACAGACAAAAAGAGACAGACCTGACTGCACCAGGACAACCCACTCTGGTTTTAACTCTCAGGAACAGCTTTTGACCACTAGCATGGAAGGGATGGCGTTTGCCTCCATAACTGCTTGTGGAAAAAGATGTACCTCATTCTCAATGCTTCTTAAATCACAAAGTACTTATTAAAAAAAAAAAAAAAAAAAGTAGAACATTGATTTTCAACACCCAGCCTCCTCGTGATCTCCACATTACCCCTAAAGAAAACAGGACTGACATGAACACTTGAGGTTTGTCTGCTGCACCCTCTGACTCCTCAGTGGGCTTGCAAGTCCCAGGTCTTACTAAGCTGCATTTCTGCAGCTCATTTCATGACTGCCACTCATGATTCACTAGTCTATCCAACCAAACGCCCATAGTAAACACGTGGAAGATGTTAACTAAGCTGTCATGATAGCATTCCTGTTGTTGAAAGCAAAGACAACATCTGCCTCTGTAACCTCCTGCCTGACACAGCACGTAAAACCTCGCATGCCACCTTCGATTACAACCACCAATTCTCTTTTCGAGCCCAAGAGGCAAACCAGGAGGCAGAGCAGTCCGTAGCAAAAAGAACCGAAGCCATGCACACCCTGAACCACCACCACGAGCAGCAAACACCGCATCTACGGAGGAAAGGCTGTCCCCCACCGTCCTGACCACGCGATTACATAGTACTTACTCTAAGCACTAAAAATCAGTTTTTGCTAGCGTTTTCATTAGCAACGCCTAAGGTCAAAATAGATAAAAACTGGAATTTCAACAATTACTTTTCTCTCGCTGCCTATACTAGGAAGAAAAGAGAGAATTAATGGAAACCCCAGAGGAGTTTGCAGGCTGACTGGGTAGTGCAGCGGAAAAGCAGAGATGAACTAATATTACATGCTCACATAATTAATAATTGGAACCACTGCCAAATAAAATTGTCATCACTGGAGCACATAAATATCATCTCTGCTCTCTCCCTTCCCTCCACTGCTAAAAACCCTCAAGGAATCAAGTACCTCCTTTCCCCTTGGCTAACCAAAACACAACTCTGCTGTAACCTCCTCGATAATTACAGCTGACTTACTTCCTAAGAAAAAGAAAAATCCCCTACATGCTGACACAAGAGCACTGGGGACATCCCACTAGAAAAGAATTTCAGCAGAGAATTACGGATCTTTTTTGGCAGATCTGTGGCATCTTATTCAGGCGACTCATGCAGACTCGGGGCTGTAAGAAGATGAGAGCTAACGTTACAGGTGATGCTTGATTTCTTCTTCTCTGAGCTTCACTATGCCTACAACAGCTATATATAGCAGCTGACTTTACAGATAGACTCCATCTTCTCCTGGTTGTGTGCCTTTTGCACTTTCTTTTTACAAAGATCAACACCTGCATTAGATAGTACTGTTCTAGGACTACCGAAGAGTCACATAATACCCGTTCCAGTGTACACAGCAATTCCTTTGCCCTTGCACACTGCCACTCACCACCACATTGAACTGTCGCTGAACTGCAAAGCACTCAAAATGCATCACACAGCTGAAGACTTGGAGGCATTGCTACTGTTTTCAAGCGACAAAACTCGACGCAAGACACATTGAATCACCCAAGGTGCACTGACTTTTTTCCTCTGACTCCATATACACAAATAGCGTATTTCTTCTCAGATGAAGCAAAATATTCAAGATCTCCATGTATCCCAATTTCAGTTCGCATGAGCAGTTGCAACAAATTCTTCCACTGTTAACCCAGACACAGGTTAAAAGCAAAGGAGCTGACGTGTTCACAGATAACAGAGAGGCTATCATGAGGTCTAGGCAACCTAAGTTGAGGATATGTGAGCGGCTCCACCTCTTTTTCCTGGTTTGCAATAATCTGAGACGTGCTAAAAAAATCAGCTTTTAGAGAAAAAGCGTAGAGCTGGAAAGCAAGATTGCAGGACTTCAATCCAGTATCAATGCAGAGATAGAAAATGGAGTATAAATGTCTCATTCATTGGTTTAAAAAGCTATACACACTGTGTACCAACTGCACAAAACAATAAACTTCAGAAAGACTTTTCAGATCCTCCAACTGAAGCTACAGCTAATCTTAAAAAAAAACATTTGCAATCACCCGGTTTGTCGGCTTTCAATCATATCTTTATTCTTGTAAGAAATATACTGGATATGCATTAGTGTAATATTTCATAGTTCCACACAACCAAGGTACATTTAGCTTCTGTACTTCTGCACATTCGCGTATTAACAAGCAATACCAGAATATGGGAATGCCTTGCCTGATTTTCAAAAACAGTCACCTCTTCAGTGCCCGGCGCATACATACACATGCATATAGACACGTCAGTCTACCCACAAATAACCAAGCAAATATTTGAAAGACAAACTACCTGTTCTTGCATACACAGTTAATATGGAAACACCTTCCCAGTGTGATACTTCCTGAATCGAGCCTTAGCTTGGAAAAAGTCCCATATTGACAGAAAAAGATTTAAAAGAATTACTTTGATGAAGAATTCTGACTCCAATGAATCTGCGGGTAATTTTCCTTCATACGACTGTAACACCACTCACATCAGTTAATGAGTAACCAACCAACATGAGGTAAATGTTAACTCAAACAAGAAAAAATGTCAACAACTGGCAGGGTATCTGGCACTAAGGAAATAAAATCTGTCCCCACTTGCTGTAACAGACACACAACAGTGCCCCCCACTGTTGCACAACAGGTCATTTGCTGGCATCTCTGACATTTATATTTCAATGGTTTGGTTTTTTTTTTACTCCCAGATGCATCTTTCATTTTTATCTTCCTTAGTTTTTATTTTCTTCTTGTAAGAAGTAGGTGATCTTTCAGAGGAAGAACCATCTTCAAAGAATAAGCCAGTTATTACCAAGGGTGCATTTCAAAGTCCAAATCTCTATCATATTGCTTTTGCAAAAGCAATTTAACCATTTGGCTGTAATGAATCACTTTCTTCCAAGCTAGAGTTTTATCAAGTAAGAACTGCTGGCATGCCTGCCACAGGTTATGTGTAACACAAAGGACGTGCAGGGGGAGGAATCTTCATCAAATATATACATGACCTGCTAAAAATATCCATTGATTCTAGCTCACTACTAATCATGTTACAAAACTGATGAGAAAGGATGAAAAGAGCAGTAAAACAAAGCCACTGACATCCTCCAAATAATGTAAAGCTACAGTGATGTGAGCAGACCTTGCAACTGTTGCATAAATGACTGTCAGGAGTCCACAAGGTAAGCTCATGGAAATATTTAATATGTGTCTTTATATATATATATACACACACACACACACTTTTTTTTTTTTTTTAAACACACACACACACACTTATCTATTTATCTACATCTAGAGCTTTGGAGTTAAGTCTTGAAAAATCTAAGAAATTTCTCTGCTTAGTTTTCTTCGTTTGACATGCCTGTCAGTTATCGTCCCCCTTCTCCAACCCATCCCCCGAAACACTCAAATCTTAAATCCCCTTAGTCAATAAGGAAACAAACTAAAGGACATTGAGGGCAGTATATCTTCAAATAACTCTGCGCTCTCAAGGATACAACTTGTAACATGTCAAAATTAAAAATGTAAATCTAAATTCTGGAATAAAAAGGGACATTATTGGGATATTAACTTGGGATTAAAAAGCTACAATGGTAATACACAACTTTTTTTTTTTTTTAAAAATAGAACATCTCCAGTTGTGTGATATTAGTTTCTAACTCAGATTTTTGTCCTGGACATACCAAGTATCCTCAGTACTTCATGCCAGACAGAACAGCTCTAAAGCATGCCCAAAACCCACT
The DNA here is from genome assembly GCF_947461875.1 of Haliaeetus albicilla. Classification (NCBI taxonomy): domain Eukaryota; kingdom Metazoa; phylum Chordata; class Aves; order Accipitriformes; family Accipitridae; genus Haliaeetus; species Haliaeetus albicilla. The sequence goes on along the minus strand of NC_091503.1, from coordinate 26,234,727 downwards.
GAATTTTCCTCTTCAAATTAAGCATTTTTGGACACATTGAAAACTGCAGCCTTAAAGGAAGGCTTAGGAAACACAGCAGAAACTGAAGCAGCACTATGCAGTCACTACAATATCGTAATAAACAAGATACAGTTGTGTTCCAAAAAAAACAAAAAAGAGAAAAGATACAGTAAAATCAGCACTGAGATTCAGTGCAGCTATACATCATTTCCACTCTCACTTCAGAACAACAAATTCTTCTGCACTATGGAAACAACGCTCCTACTTGATTAGCGTGAAGCAGTTTAAGTTAAGTTTGGAAGAAACAAACAAAAAAATTGCACTGTAAATTGCAAAGACAACTACAGTTGAGAGACTGTTAATGGGCTTGGGTCATGAGTATCACTAAAATGCCAAGATTTATTCATATATAATGCTATCATACAGCAAGCAGAAGCTAACTAACATCAGAAAAGCTTCCTAACACATTACATTTTTACCGTCACCTAGTTCTGTGATGAAGTTGCTACAGGGAAGGACAGAATAAACACAACCAGGAGCTCTCTGAATTCAAAACCAAATTCCAACAGTGATATTTTAGCACCATTTTATTAATTTCTCAGCTTCAGTAATTTTTATTCGCTGAAACAATGCTAACGCTACCTGCACCCACCTCATCAAGGTGTAAAGAGGATCAGCTGAAGCTTGAGAAACTCTCCATGAGTTTCTCAGCAAAAACATGTGAATAACTGAGTTCTGTAACATCTAAGCCATGTTCCTACAGTCCTGACCCATGCACAACGCCTTTCTGTCTACTTGGGATTACGCCTTATGAAACAAAGTCCGAAAGTAGCACCTGAAATGGAAAGTTACGTACCTTCGGGAGGGATTTCAAAATTTAGCGTATTTATGTACATACAAATCCCCCTTTCCCAAGACAAAGCAACAAAGCTGTTTCAAACAAAGTCACTGAAGGAAAAGAAACCTTTCACAAGTAACTAGGAATGCAGTTATCCCAAGATACAGAAATGTATTGTTCCCGTATCTTCGCCACCTCAAAGTCTGGCTTTCTTCCATGCTGTGATATTTGATCTTGCAAAGTCACAGTCCTGACCTACGCTGTGAAAGTTGTTCTCCAACTCTCCAAGAACACATACAGGGCAAGACATTTGGTACATAGGTTATTTGGAAAAAGGATAAAATAGAAGAACCTCTTCAAAACTCCAGTGAAACAGAAGATTCCTCAAATAAAAAAAATGGATGGGTTTCTCCTGATAAGTGTAAACCAGTAACCAGAGATTAAGTCCTTTCCTTTATCAGATCACTAGATTTGCTCCAAGAGTTCAGAAGCAAAGCACAAGAAACTCAGTCAAAACTTGGGTGTAGCTAACAGGGGTTAAACCAACTAGCAGGAGCCAAGATCCTAAAACTAGATTTTTACTGGACTTTGCACTAGCCCTCTGCACTGTGGTTTAGTCTGCCAATCTGAACTGTAAATGGAGTGCTAGCTACCGTCCCTCCTGAGTTAATCTGTTTAACCACAGGTTTATAAAGTAGGTTGAAATGATTTGATGCTAAATGAGTGCAAAAACATAGCATCTTTGCTCAAAATGTCTCATTTTGCTGCTGCTTTAAAGAACAGTTAAAAAAAAAAAATCCTATTTTTGGCAATTGCATGTATCTTTGAGAGAGTTGACTTCTGCTTTCTTTGTATCAGATCTGACCTCTCCAAGCTTAATTAAGTACGCATTCCTCAGGGAACTATGTTATCCTTTCAGGATTCCAGGCCTATTTATTTTGGTATAATCCCCATGAGAAAACATGCTTCATTTGCGAAGTCAAACAAATCTTGCAACATTACCAGACAGGGAGGGCCCTAGCAAGCAACGGGAATACAGTTCCATGGATATTTTCCTCTCCCAAAGGAACAAACTACCAGCATGGATTGGATTTGCTTGAGCAGAAACAAGCTGTGCACCAGATCTGTTGTACCTCAGAATTTTGGACTTTTAACATACATGTTGGTGTGATTTCTCAGGGTTTCAGTCTGCTTCCGACATCTAAGCAATGGTGGCAAGAGCTACAGGCATTATGGTTCCTGTGGTCACAAATGGCACCACACAGTCACCGGTATCAGAAGTTTTAGGAGGAGGAGACAGGAGCTTTGTCACGACAAACTGCAGAGATCACTGCTCAGCCCACAGGTTTCACTGCCTCCCGTGTGCTCTAACACCTGGGACAGACAGATGCCCATCAAAGGGAAGCATTAAAGATAACAGAAAAGCACTATTTAAACAATAAACTTAGGTTAAAATAGGGAGGGGGTGTGATTTTTTTTTTTCTTAATAGATATTACAGAGAAGCGGGAAATGTGGTAGAGGAGGGCTCCAGAAGGCGGCAATGCCAATCTTTTCTACTCAGCATCACAGAAGGATAGGAAGGCAGAAATCACATCAGACTTGGTGGTAACGAGTTTTGGGGTCTTTTTGTTTGTTTTATTTCCCTAGAGCTGAAAACCACCCATCTGCAGGATGACTCTCTGCATCTCACTAAGGTCAGTTTAACGCATAAACACGTTAAATGACAAGAAGGAGAGACAGCTCTTTGTTCACCCATTTTTGAGATTGAGAGCGTTTTGTTGGAGGCCGACATGAAGGCACTGGAAAACACCTGAATTTTACTACAGTATTTCCGACTTTCTTATATCACAGTCCCAACTTTCATAGCCCTCTAGTCAGTTTAACAAATTTCCCTCCTCTCAAAATATATTAAAGTCTTAAACATGTACATTCCAAATATATCTTCAATTTTCCAGCTATTCAGAAAACAGATAATGCAACAAAAGAGTACAGAATGCTCTCCCTATGACAGACTTAAATACGTATTTTTTTATCATCTAAACTAGCTCTCCCAAACAGATGGTTTTCACTAAAACTGAATTTGTTTTATTATGCTTTAACTGTGGGACATATTTTAAATGTTTTCTTCAGCACAACAAGACAAGGGAAGCAGCCTTTTAGAAATAATTACTAGTAAAATACTATGAAATGCTGTGTTATCACACAGAAGTAGTAAAAGCAAATTCTAATGAAGCTTAGACATTTCAGCTTGCTGATACAAAACAGTCAGGACTTCTCCTGGGATGGAGCTCATAGCCTTCAAAACACATAGTACTCACTTCATTCTATGTTTCCACAAAGTTGTGGTTATTAATGATGATGTCTATAACTCAGTTTCCATTCTTCCATCAAGTCAGTAAGGCAACTCCTTGCAATCTAAGGCTGGGGTGGCTCCAACTTTTTGAGATGCAATATTGCAAGAGGGAATTCAACCAGTTCCTAGGAATATGCACTCTTCATCAAAACCCCCGGCAAAAGCAGTATAGTATGACACAGCAACAGTGCAAAATGCTATACATCATTGGGACATTTTGCCTGCTACCCAATTACATCCACTGTTGATGTTCAGAGCACCCTTCAAGATGTTGCTGTTGCCTTTAGCTGTAACAGTGGATGCAAAAGCAATGCCTCTTGTGTAAAAGCTAAGAGCATCATGTACATTAAGAGTAAACAACTTTTTATAACAGTAATTCACAAAGAAAGGAGCGGTATATTCTTGTAAGCTACTTGATTCCCATTTCCCAGAGAGAATGTGGCATGAACTATATAATGTGACCTAAGGGAGCATTCCAAGCAGAAGCAATGTAAAATGCATCATTCCTGAGTTCCTTGACCCCACTTTAAAAGGCTGACATATACCTTACTACCTCTCTTAAAAAAAAAAAAAAAGTTACATGGCAAGTCTGTGTGAGATCTCCTGCACCTATACAGAAAGGATCAGAGCTACCCAGAAAATAACTGGACCAGTAAAGAGGTCCATCCCAAAATCAGCCAAAACAGGACAGGGCATGGGAGGAAAAAGCAAACAAAATAACCCCCAGCTCCCCTAAAACATCCTAAGATTTTCCAGTGGAAAGTTCGCATCTGTCATGAAAAACATAACCTATCCATATTTTGGTGGTGAACAAAGAAAAGCAGAAATTGTTTTGTTTTCTTCCCTCACTAACATCATCTTATCCTCTTTTCCCCTTGCCAACAGCTAGATTTATTTTTAAAAGAAAATCGGCAAGGAAACAAACAAACCTTGAAGTTGTACATGTACCAGCTGGGTCTTGCACAACATAACCAGCTATCTGAAACAGTAAGTTTAAATGAGAGCTCTTATCTAAAAACACTAGCATACTTGAAAATACTTTTTCATTTTTTTAAAAGCCCCAGCAAATTACCTGCCAAATACACAATGCTCCAGCACAGCACTTCTGCTACTTAAACAATGCAAGGTTTATGCCCATAAAAGGCAATTTCAAGTCCTCATGTCCCTCAGCAGCTTACAGTTCTGGTTGAATCTGAAGGTTTCTTCATTACACAGTTCATTACAGTGATATTGCATCTAACAGAGGGCAAATATTTTGCAGACAGGAGGATCTGCAAAATACTGCTTCTGGGTACAATCAGAAAAAATCTGAAGACCCCTTTGAGCTGCAAATATCAGTTACAAAACTCATACAGTAATTCCTTGGACTTCAGCAGCAAACATTTTTATTCTAGCCCAATGCCAGGCATCACTAAAAGGGTTGCATGCATGGTAATATAACATGCTAACCACTGCCTGTGAAGAAAAAAATCCTTGAAGTCTTCAGCCTTATTGAATGTGTTTGGATTTATGGATTCCCACAAAAATGCATCAACCGCAGAGGTTCATTCACACGGTTGTCTCCTGGAAACAACATGACACAAGTTTTCATTTAAGTCCTTGATTCCCTCTGCCCAAAATCTGAGAGGGTTAAGGAGAACTCATACTGAAATTAAAAACAATACAAAACAAAAAAAACCCCAACCCTCATGTGAACCCATTTGAGAAGCAAAATCACCACAATTTGGTCCACTGCTGGTCATGATAGTTTTTATCTACAATTTCAACAGTGCCTTATTAACTAAGGTGTAAAAGTTGACAGAATTTTTCTGATCTCAGCAAAGCAAATCTTTTCCAGGTTCCTCAATTGTTTTTAAAACTGAAAGAGCTTTACTTCAAAATCACTTTAAAAGAACAACGTAATGATCGACAAACCCTGGGCATTCAGGTGAAAAGTTTGTGGTATTCTGTTTGTGTCTCTTCCCCCAAAAGTGCCTTTATTCTTCTGAGAAATTTTGACACATTATCTGTAGTGCTTGAAATGCAGCTGAGTGTTAAGTATGAAACAAGGTTAGAAAGTTCAAGAGAAACACTGTGTTTAACCTGTCACTACCAAAGTAGCAGCCATCTCTTTAAAAAGTAATACACATTTTGACATCTTGCAAATCCGGCTTCTGCTCTGATTTTGTATTGTTTCAAACATTCAAAGAGGAATTATTTCCACCCTTTTGAATGCTGAATTCCCTCAATACCAGGCTGGTGCAGCATGCAAATCAGATAGAAAAGAAAGAAAGAATTAGCACCCTCAAAAAGAGCATTGGCAATAGTTTGAGAAATGGTAACATCCAAGATACAGTTGCTTCCCTTTCCAAACTGACCAAATACCACTGTGAACATACTGGGCCAACCTTCCCACCAATTTCAGTGCAGTAATTAAAGCAGCAGCAGAGATCAGACATTAGCAGAACACAGTAACCTTGGAAACCTCAGTGACTGCCTTTTTTTTTTTTTTTTTTCCTCCCATTTGAAGAGGAAGTGCCTCACCACCACTCTGAATTCAGAGTCCAGCCCACTGCTTACTCACTTCTGCTATCAGTCTCTTCCCTGGCTTCACCTTCCTAATGGAACTAGTAATCTAACAAGATGGACCAGGGTGCACTTATGTTAAATTCAGTTAATTTTTTTTTTTTTCCGAATCCCTTTGTCTGGGACTACAAGTCAAAATTCTTACAGTGCTAATGGAAGTCTAGAGAGGTGCTCCTTTACGTACTTTACTCTTTAGCAATGAACCATAAAGTAGTGTCCTGCAATCAGGACATACTGTGCGCTGCACACAGAGTGAGAAGTCACCACCCTTCTGCTCACAGAACTTCAGTGCAATAGAGGAGCTAGAAGTGAAGAACTTTAAACAGAAAGTCTTTCAAATCTTTCTTTAAAAAAAAATAAAATCAAAGAAAGCCAAGTGTGCACATCTGAGATTAAGATTTAAACCAAACTCCTGATATAGGAGGCATAAAAGTAAAAACAGAAGCAGAGAGGAAAATGTGCAAAACAAAAATTAGAGTCAGTATTCTTAAGATAAAAGAAGACTAAAGGTAAAATATTTGGGTTGGGGAGGTGGTTGGGTTGGTTTTGGTTTTTTTATTTGGACATTATTTATGTAAGTAGTAGAAAAACATGAAACTAATCCACAATCCCAAATGAAATATAGTTTTGGTTATTATATGACTAATGAGAATGCATTGTCCATAACTCAATTCTGAACAGTCAACTGAGCTGTTTAAAAGATGGACCGGGGTACACTAATGTTAAATTCAGATAATGGTGAATTTCTCATGAAGATCAGGTGACGTTCTGGTTACAATGAATTACAGTGCATTACATCGGACCTCTGTTTATAGAGAAGCCAGACTGGAGGGGAGGGGAGAAAAAAGAAAAAAAAAAAAAAAAAAAAGAGTACCTCACATAGTTGCCTTGTTTGCCTGTGTGTGTATGTTACAGACGCATATGGGAGGGGGAACACGAGCATGGGTATCTGTCAGCCACCTGGTGGGAACTATTACATTAGTCATCATTTGGGGAGTCTAAACTAAATTTCAGGAAAGTAAATGAAGCCATAGTCTGCATGACTTGCCTTGGAACTCTTGGCAAGGATTACAAAAAATACGCCACCTCTTTTCCTCAACCTCACACAAAAGTCCTTCTTGCTCCAAAAACACACGAGAGAAGTTGTCATGGGGCAGTGCACCATGTTTCTCTCATGAGTATGTGTCCCACTGGACTGCCAAGGGCCACCAATTCTTCTCACAGGGCCACAGTATCTGCCTTTCTGCCCATCCACTGCAAGAGCCAGAGCCCAGCCTTACAACCGTAACAAGGCTGCCCCAACTGAGCACAAGGTTTATTCACAAACCAGTCCAAGAAGCACCCAAGTGACAAAAGCCAATAGAGCCTTCTGAGTGCCAGTACAGTTTGTGCTTTAAATCTCCAAACTGAAAATAGCTGACCAATATTAGCCTCTCTCTATGTACAGATACATAGAGATAAGCAGATGGGAAGTTCTTTCTTTTCACAACACAAGCTGAACATGCAACCCAGGACTGAAACCAACTATCACTCCTTGCTAATTTTTCTTGCTATGATTACTGTCACTCTCCCTTCTATAATGCCGCTAGTCATGTTTTTACAGTAATTCAAGGGGGTTTTTTTGTTTATTTCTATGCATTTTTCTGTAATAATGTTCATAATTCCTAGACTGTTAAAGAGACCAAGAGAGAAAAAGATTAGGGTGTTACAAGGGACTACGGACTCAGGGGCAGTGGGGAGCCTTCTTTCAATCCTCTTGAATCAGCAACAGCTTAAACAGTTTAAAGAGAAAGGAAGAGGAGGGTCAAGGGAAGAATTACATTTTCTCAGATACAAATGCCTCAAAAAAAAGAATTAGAAAAAACATGGCCTTTGAGAAAAGTAGTAGGACAGTGTCATGTCAGAGTTTATATCTTTTATGATTAAAACAATTTTGGTGGCTTTATAAATGGTGAAATGCTGAAAACATACTATAAATCTGTTATTTCTCTACAAAAAATAAACTACAGTATTTGAAAGAAATTGTTTGGTCTAGCTTTACCTGCATTCAAGTGGCACACTACAGCTCAGGAAACCAGTCTAAACAAGGATTTTAGACCATTAATACAAAATTCTGAAGCTTGGATTAAATCTCCACTTCACTGAGATGTCTAAGACAGCTTCTTGAAAGGTGAAGGAGGAAGTGTGCTGAACCAAACCCACATATAAATAAATTAATCTTACTGGAACTGGAAAAAGCCATAGAGCCATCTGCCTATGATATTGGTTTCTTTGAAGCATCATTTCAGACTAGCAAAGAATCAAACTGTATTATGTAAAACCCCCATCTTTTTGGCTTAAGCATCGCAAAAATATCTTCCAGGTTTAATTAAGGATACATGCAATGTTTACTAGGCAAAGGCATAAAGCTAGATCACACCTGATTCAGCAAATACTTAAGCTTACTGATTGTAACAGAACTCAAGCATTTGCTTACAAACTTAATAAAATCAGTCAGTTCTCAAGAGGGAGAATTAGCATACAAGAAACAAGTCAAGAAAATACGGTCAAGAGGTTCCCCCTCCTGCTTTCAGTCTTCCCACAGGACAGGAGATAGAAACTGGTTTTCAAATTCCCAGACGTCAGAGAACAAAGTTTGTCTAGAGTCATGAGATGATGCCGTTCAATGCCCCAGCTCTGTACCACATACCTAACCGACAGAGTAAAAGATGAAAAAAATGGTATCCCAGGACAGAGAGCTAAGAGAAAGCCTTGTGGTGGGACAAACAAGTATTCCCTACATCATATGCAGACACACACGCCCGGAGACAAAGCTACAAAACAAAGGGGACTCAAGTTCCCAGAGCAAAATCCAGAGCAAAGCCCTGGGGCATTAGACATGCTGTAGCTTCAGAAACCTCAGGGAACGCTAATTAGATATGTACATCTGAACAAATAGCTATACAGAAACATTGCCAAGTTAAACACGCACGGACTGAGGCCATACAAGATAGTAATTACCTAAATGAACTCGGATTTGTACAGCAAAACAAAATTCTTTCAGAATTCATTCTTATGATGTTTTTCAGAGTGAAAACAAAAACATTGCCTTTTAGAGAGAGTTTTAAAATACAGTACAGGAATAGCAAACGCTTTCCTCTAGAGTGGTTTTCTGCCCCCATCACTTTAAAGAAAAAAAGCACAGATGACTAAAGCACAAAAAAAATAAATTTGTAGTAAACTGAGATAGTATTATACACTAGTATAACGTTAACAATTTGAAAGGTTGGCTTTAGTTCTAAATAAGCCTGCTGCGAAACCAAATATATTACAATAGCTTAATCTACGCAAAGTCAAGTTTACGAGGGCTTCCCACGATCAGAAGTGGCATCACTATGGTCCAGCAAGTTAACACCCCCCTGGTACCGTTCAAGCAGGGCACCGCTTTTAGACTCTCTTTTCTAACAACACATGGAAAAGTGTGGTTCATCAGGCCTCCCTGACGAGCACACGTACGTGTCAGCAGGACACCACCTCACCATGAGTAGGTATGGCCAGAACACTAGAAAAGTCACATTACATATACAACCATGTGTCTTTCTATTAACACATATCAAGTTTCTGGGGGTCCGAGCAAGAGGGCTGTCCCAGCTCAGCACTGCCCACGCACACCACAGAAACTGGTGTGCAGAAACTGGGCAGACGGGCACAGAAGAGGCCCACGGAGCAGTACGCAGGCAAACAGCCGCCCCAGGAGGCCGTACCGAAATCAAATGCTTCTACAGCCCCGGTGCACACCAAGATCTCTGATGTTGCGCTGGCAGGGACGCAGCAGAGTTTCACAAATAGGTTATGAGAGTTCACACAGGCTACGAGAGTTGAGGGACGTCTTCAGAGCAGACTGACCGACCAGCCCCTCACGGCACAGCCCACTCAGGGCTCTACCTCCCAGGACACAATCAGATCCCTTCGGTCCCGAGTAACCTCACTGCTTTTCATCTGAATAAACTTGCCTGGGAGACTTGTTCACATATTTGTTGCTCCCTGCATGAAATACCGCTTCCTGACATCTGTTCTGAATTTGTGGATCCTTAATTTCCATTAATTCATCCCTGTAGCCATGCACCCGCCCTCCCCTTCAGGGTTAAATTGCAAACAGTAACCTGACAGAGATGGATATAGCTCTTAAGGTTTTATATGCAGACATTCACTACATTAACTTTTTTTTTTTGTTTTTCTTTCCACAGACAATTCCGAGACAGTGGAGTTTGGGCTTTTGGCGCTTCTTCCTTGTTGGGCTTTTGGGTAACTTTCTTTTACAGCTCATCCGATTTTCGTGCTGGTATCCATCCGCACCACACACTTAGTGGATTTATGCTACATAATTTCAAATGTTATTATCTTTCTACAACTGATATAATGGCACCAAATGCAACAGCCTAAATTGGTGCAAGCTTATCTCTGCTTCTTTTGTTTTTGTAACTGCAGATTTTCTTCCAGGTGTGCCCTAGGTTTTGAAATAATACTACAATACTTGCCTGCATTTGTTATTTTGTACTCACTGTTATGTCAGGGGCAACTGGAAAACCCTCACAGAACCAATTCAGGGTTCATCCTACAAGGCAGCAGCTCACATCCTGAACAATTCCAAAACATGATTCTTCCTTCATTTGTACCATCTGATCAAATTCAGAGTCCACTTTATTTTCGGGTCTGCATAAAGTTTATTTTCATGGATTATTTATATAACAAGAAATTTTTGTTATTCATTTGCAAGCATAATAGTGGTACTGTCTTGACAAACTCTTGAAAACCTGCACTGTAGTGTTGCCAGCATAAGGCCTGAGCTGCTGTTTTTACCTGAACACATTTATGACATTATCTGTTTTGTTATGTGGCTTTACGGCTAGACTTGCACTTAATGCTTTTATGAACACTCATGACCCCAGTTGTCTTCTGAGCAATGCTTTACTGTGCTGATGCATTATTCTTTTCCAGAATGACTACAGGTTCTCGTAAGCACAACATTCTTTGTTCTCATTCACCCCTTTCCACGTGACTGTCAGCTGACAAACTGCTTACACATTTTGTCTTGGGGGACGTTTACCTAACGCAAAAATAGTTACTCCCCACAAGCTGTGGGCAGAGTAGTTTTATAGAAAATGCAGGGAGTAATTCTTGTCTTCAAGGTAAAATTTATTCTAGGGACAAGAGATACTTGTGGATCAGCTGGAGACCATGAAACTCTTTCCACACACATGGATCTGAATGAGTGCATATGATTACAGCTACAGGTATCCTCAAGGTTGCCTGCAATACCCTTAGATGGTCTTAGCATATTCTCAGTCCAGCTTAAAACCCACCAGAATCATCCCTGCCTTAAACTGATAACCAAATGAAAATAGAGACACATTTTAGGCAATAAAGGCCAAATTCAGATGTTAATCTGGATGAACGATGTAACAAGACTATATACAACATTGCTGTGAGCCTCATATAAGTAGTCAGAAAAGACTCCGAGAAAAATTCTGAATTAAGCTACTTGTTTGCTTAATACTTCTCTGAAAATCAGAAAAAAGCCTCTTGTTAGAAATAATTCATTATTAAATTTGGTCATGTTCCCATACCTTCTTTTTCTGTCTTCTCTAATACATGCTAGTAATTTCTTTTCAATTATTTAAAAACCATAAAATATACCAGTATCTCGATGATAGTTATGCTACTATATGCTTTTGGCACTCCATATGTTAGTCTTTTCAACACTCAACACCCAAATGCGTGAGAGCAGAAATACTAGTTAAAATCTAGTTTCCTGGTTTTAACATATGGCCCACGTATGAAATCATGTGTCTCCAAAACAAGTTTAAAGAATTTCTTAGCACAGTCTCCAACATCATTTATGTACCATCACTTCTGGAAACTCTACATCTATGTAGCACCTACCCAAGCAAACCTGCAAGCTACCAATGTTACCAACAAACCAGATTCTTCCCCATGGAAGCTGGCAGAATTCCATACGCCAAGCGCTATTTGGAGAACCAAAGCTACTGTGCAAAGAGCCATCAATTACATCATCTGTCTGTCCTACTTCTAGACCACCATTACTATAATATTACTACTAATCATTATTGAATGCATACAGTTGATGTAAACCTTCTAAAGGTAATACCTTACTTCCAAACTTAATTACCACTGCGTGTACTTTATCATCTTATTTCATTAAAAAACAAAATTCTGCATTTATTCAGCATACCACATAACACAGCTATTTTCAAACGCACAAGTACCATTTTCACTCAAAATGGGAGATGCGCAGCCAACCGACACTTGTATTTACTAGAATTTCCCCAAATGGCCTGACAAATCTCAGAGTTCTTCAGTAAGTAGGGGTTCTTCTCTTGAATTTAGTCATATTTCTTGGAAGCACTGAAACAAACAAATCCTTGCACAAGGCCAAACATCAAGTCAACAACACAAGTAGTAGGCCTAGATCTGTGGTCTCCAAAGTCTCAGTGCTCTAACCAAAAAAGAAAAAATATACTGTCTTCATAGACAGCAAGTACTAATCAAAAGTTTTAGTTAAAAGCAGGTAATATTATCCCAGGAGGGCGGTTCTGGTAAAATAAAGCCAAGCCCTCCAAGACTGCTAGATTTAGACTGCAACACTCTGTAAATGCCTTTGATTTACACAAATCTAGGGATGGGGAAATTTTAAGTCATCTGAGACCACGGAAGTACTGATCTCACCTTGTATAAAAGAGACTCGGAGATTTTAAAAACTAACAAAAACATAGTAATGAAACTGAACTGGGCAGAAACTGCCCAGTAGACACTGAAAATAAATTAATAATATGCTTATACTTTTCATAATCCAGTACTAAAAGTTTGACTTTAAATCTCTGTTGCTGTAAAAATTTTATAGGTGTGTTTATATATATAATATATACATATATATAGGTGTGTTTGTATATATATACACACACATATACAGACACACAGAGGTGTATGTGTGTATATATATATACACACATATACAGACACACAGAGGTGTATGTGTGTATATATATATATACACACATATACAGACACACAGAGGTGTATGTGTGTATATATATATATACACACATATACAGACACACAGAGGTGTATATGCATATATGTGTGTGCATATACATATATACACCTTATTCACTCAGATACATTTTTTTCTTTCCTGGTAGAACTGTGTGGTTTGTATTTCACCCACTTAACTTGCTGTTTTCAACTTGAAACATGTCCTCCTGTGGGAGGAATGAGAAACTCAACCACTGGTGCAAATGTTTTGGCTACACAGGGACCTGTTTTTTATTAATGGCAAGAACAATACCCTAGGAAAAAAAACATTCTTTTTTGACAGCTAGGCATCTGATTTAATAATCATCTTATTCTTAATTAGTTGATACAGCTTTTGTAGTCTCAACTTCAAATGCATGTGGATCAACAGCAAGAAGGGGGCAAATAAATATGCTTACCTTTTCTTCACATTTCCTGTGGCAGGCATACTTGCAAACTAAAACAAAAGCAAATAAAATATATGAGTAAAGGGTGGGTGGATTCTCCCCTCCATTTCTTTAGATCAGCTTTCTACTAGAGATCTGGCCAAACTCAAGACTGCATATATAAAAGTATTTACATACATCAAAACAAAAAAAAAAAACCTAAAAAGAAATGTATTTAGGTTTTGCTCATTCCTCAAAGATTAGTTAATTATAGTAGTGTTATCAGATTTCTGCATTCCATCAGTTTACGATAACGTATGTCTAGTTAAACTTCATGGGCTGATTATCTTGACACCTACCTTTACATCTTCACATGCACCAGAAGCATTACCATCTAAATAACACAGATAGTAAGATCAAATTGTTCCCAATGTAACCTGTGAATCTTAGTCGTATCAGCAGTTCCAGAAACCTAGGAAAATCAGGGTGACTTCAAACTCACAAGCAACCATGACTGTTCAGACTTTAATTTCTGATTGGGAAATTCAGTTTACACAGTATCACAAAGATTACTTCCAAGAGTTAAGCACTGGATTTCTTTTAAATTCCTGCTGACCTAAAAGCAGGGAAGGATGAATCATACTAGCAAGTTTAGATTCAGAAAACAGCACTTAACTTAAAAAGTGGCCAGATGAGCAGCGACGTAACTATGATGCAACAGCATAATAGCTAGAATCTGACACAGGCTGGTTTTAATAGATTTTCCATTTATATGCACTTCCTTCTTTAATTTGAAACTTGCTTTATTTCCATGCAGTCTCTATCCTTTGGGTTACTGTGAGCTAAATTGTATTTTAAATTTATGAAAAAAATTTCTTATTCAATCTCCAAGACCAGTACCCCAGAGGTTTAGCTGGAAGATTAACTAGGGCCTAACCTTAGACCACTGAAGCCGAGAGCCATGCTCATTTCTTGGTGTTTCTCCCAAGAGGAAGATATTCTACAGCCTGACCCAACAGGGAAGATACAACTACCAAGATGTGAGGTCAGCAAATACATGACCATGCCCGTTTCAGATTGAAGTGCACTGACTGCTGAATGAAAAACCCTCATGCTCCAGCCACTTCTCAGGGAAAAAAAAAAAAAAAAAAAAAAAGGCTTACTGACCCATTTTCTCATGCAATCTTGCAGGTGCTATGTTCACTTATTTTCCCCAGGTATAAAATTATGAATGATTCTTTCTTCATAATGCTTCAGTGGATCAAGATTCTTTATTCTAAAAATTTATTAGTGTTCACACGAATACACTGCTCTATCTATTAGCATTGATAATGATCGATAACCACATGCCACTTACAAACGCTATTAACCTTAAAGCAAATGGAAGATGGCTTTTAATCCATGAGGAAAAACTTCATTTTCTTGTGTGACAGCATGGGGGATGCCTAAATTCATTAAGTGATTTCATGCACCGGAACTGCGTATTTAGTAGAACCCATACTTTAAATCAGCATGATTAGCTTTGACTTTGCGAAAGGCTAACAGATGCTCTAAAAATATGCACGCATACTGTTTCTTCTATAATCTACTTTGAGATCTCCTGCAAAATGGTGCAATTAAAAAAAAAAAAAAAGACACAATCACAAAAAGTAAAGAATAAAACAGTAAATCTGTCAGGAAGTCCTGATATTACAGACAAGGTTCTCATCTTCTTTACTGATGCTTCAGCCTGGATTTCTGGGGGGCAAGATCAAATACAAAACAGAAATACATTTCATTCCACGAGAACTTCCATGATTTTGCTACTCGTTCATGCAAAACCAATTCATGGATGTCACCAACAATACACAAAGTCTTTACCAAAGACGTAGATAAAAGTAAATGCAGTCATCAAGTGTTTTCCCTTTCCATGTACATGAAAAGTCACAGTTTGCTGCTCTTGTGTAACACAACAGTACTATCTTTGCTGGAAGGAAAGCACTGAAGTCAGATGTGAGTTTAGCCTGGACAGCAACAGGACCAAGTCTTGCAGCAGCATCCCATTCAAACTCATAAGCAACACAGAAATATGGCATACAAACTCCATACATAATTAAAGGAAGAACACTTTACAAACAAAGCATTGCTATATTTATGAGATTCAAAGGAAACAGACTAAAGCCTCAAGAGGTAATTAGCCAAATACACATCAGGCAAAGCTCTCTGACTGGAAAAAAAAAAGTGTATTTTTTCAGGTATTTAAATCTGTAACATTCTGAGGATAGAGATCTGATTCATTCATAAAGACAGCTTCACTCCTCCTCAGCATCCAGAAATACCCTTTTCATGTCTAAATCCAGCACTTTCATGGATTAGACAGAGTTAAGTCATTACCTTCTCTCCATCACTGCCTAAAAAGCTGATTATGATAATAAAACTGGATAGAAATAAGCACACTGAAATGAGATCACTGACTGTCCAGATGCTGGGAGCAAACAAAGCATTCTTTTGTGCTCAGAAGCAGAAAGGAGATTCTCCCCCTTCCCTCCTGGGTGAACATCAAACTGCTCATTGCATACATTGCTCCTAAAAGGCACATCAGCTACATCCCAATAACAGAAATGGATCCCCAAGTGCAACACCAATTCCCTTTTCTTGACAAGTCCGAGTTTCACTAGTAGACCAAATCTCTGCCCAGAACAACAAAACTTAAAACAACTGAGCCCATTTTGATAGGCTGTTCTTGGCATTTACCAGATGCTCAAGCGTTCCAAGTATTTCATGTAATCTACGTATGTCCCACTGAGGTACAGCAGGTGTCACAAGTTTTCATTTGCCAATAAGGTAATATTTTTATTTATATAGAGATCTATATGCGTGTGTGCATGTGTATAAACATTTACAAATATACATACATGTATGAACATATGTATACAAATATATACATGCATATGTACACATATACACACCCTCCAAAAACCACCAAAGTCTTGTTTGTAGTAAACATACAACCACTTGCTAAAACCAACCAAAAAGAAAAAAAAAAAAGCTAAAAAGGAAAAAGGCTGTTAGCATAAAATATTGCTTAGGAATTAACAACTGATTGGAAGAAAGTATACCGTGGATCACTAACCTCTAGCCAATTATCAATCTCTAGATGATAATTCCTACCAACAATTTTATTGCTACTGTGGCAGAGTGACGAGAATAAACTTTGAGGTTGTTTTTAAAGTACAGATAAGAGTCAAGTCAGAGTACTTTTAAATTGATTTGTCCTTCTATTTTCTTATCTCCTCTATTTCCCAAGTGCTCCATTCCTTCTCCAGAAGGGAGGGGAAAAAAAATATAAAAAAAAAAAAAAAGAATATATATACACACACGGGGGGGGGGCAGCGAGTATCAGCAGCATTTGAAAGAAAGGGAGGTATCAAGAAAAGACCATGAATTGGGTATGAGGAAGGATGCAGGTACATAGAGCAAGAGTGAACAGAGCAAGGACCGTCCTGCAGCAGCCACAACTCCCCAAGTATCTGAGCGTAGAAGAGTTAGTGGAGAGAAGCATCATTGCCTTTCCACGCACATCCTTTTACAACGCAATTCATATGGTTTTCTCCACTACAGCTGCTAACATCATGAACGGTGAGACATCCCTACACCAACACTAGCAAATTAACTACTCACCCACAGAGAAACATCAATTTGCTTAGTATTTCGTTACTTAGAATTCGTCTTACCACAGCTAATGCTACTACCTCGCAGAACTATCCTGCCTGGATGGTTGCACCCCCTCAGCCCAAGGCAGGTTTTGCCTCAGCATTTACAGTACTTGCAAAGAGACAGATTACCTCAATCATTAGATTGCCAGAGAGCCTGAATCACATTTCGATATGCCAGCTGTTTTTATGGAAAGCCTTGAATAGCAGAGAGATGCACTTTCAGAAAATTTCTACGGCCAAAAAAGCAGTATTACACCACAGTCGTGCAACCCATGCCTTTTCAGTGCAACAAACATGCAATTTAAAACCACATGAACAACTGAGCATACTCACGGCACATCAATTTATAAGGAAAATACATGCAACTTACAGTTAAAAGATCTCAACCAGCAGCTTCTACCGAATGCCGGCATTCTTCAGGCAAAGCTTACAAGCGAAATAGCACTCAGCTCTTTTCAGGACTACAGCCCAAGTGTATTTGAATTTAAAAATGTGCCTGAAACACTCCGGAGGACTTAATCAATGTCACACTCGGCAAGGCTACTTCAGTTCTTCAACTGAACAGCTGAATGTCTGCATCACACACATCAGCTCTCGTCAAATACCAGACTTTCCAAATTTGTGTTTAAGGATTCTGGCATCAGTTCCAAGAACAACTGTCCCAAGCTGGCTGGCAATGAAATGGAGGCCAAACCATATTTAGTCAATTTACTACACTTCAAAACAGCTCCTAAACAATAGCTCTGAGAACTCATTTTTTTTAAAGGGGGAGAAAGAAAGAAAGAAAAAAAAAAGAAAAAAAGACATTTCTCTGCATCAAAATGAAGATGTGTTAACTCCTGCAAGTTAACAATACTGCTGCCAGGGTAAAGGCAGAAGGACAAGCATCGTGAATCATATTTTTCAGGCTGAAGCTCCAAAATTTTTATGAAATGAAAGTTCTACTTCTTACATTCATGCATGTAAGATGCTCTCCGAAAAACAATAGCAATGTATTTACAAAGTAAGACAGTACTTCCGTAAACTAACCACAGAATAATTTACGTTTACCAGGACAAAGAGCTTAAGTTTTTCTCTGTGTAGTAAGGGCTACTCACCTTGTCACATTTTAGCATTTAATGGACATACAGTATGGCAATATATTCCATACAAATATTCTGTCAGACTGTACATGCAGCGAATATTAAAACATGACTAGTTCATAAGGACAACCTCGCACTTAACCACAGCCTTTATCAAGTGATTCTCCATAGTGGGTTTTTGTGAGTTTGTTTTTAAGCAACTTTATGTATGGCAAGGGTAGAAACAAGATAATTCAAGAAATCCTCTTGGGGCAGAAGCATGCATACCAATAGAGAATCTAAGAGATGTAACTCAGTTTAATACCTTACCAATTCCTAAGAAAGATCACTTGCTCTAAAAGCATATACTACACAGCTCGATACTCATTTTTAACTTCCTGGTGACAAATAATAAATTAGGATACTGAATCATAGGCTTAGCTGCTTGAAAGATCTTTCTTTTCCTCAGCATCTCCAACTCAGCTTCCCCAAAACAGACACATGCTATTACAGCTATTTTTTGACAGTAATGGAAGAGTCCTTGATGATCCACAACAAAATGTAACCTAAGCCAAGCATATAAAAAGATCTGTGGAATCAAGACTTGGTTTTTATAGTTCCCAATTCCAGTCTTCTCTGTTAATACCACGGAAAGACGGCTGTCAGGGTGTCGCAGGAGTGGGAAAGCCCAGCCATTTAGTAGCTAGGCTAGTGATACCACTGCTGAGCAACATCTCCCTCCTGCAGGAAATGTTTTGCACAAAATCCCAGGTCTGTCACTGGCCCTTAAGAAAACACGGTTTCCTTTTTTCAGAAATGAAATCAAGATGTTTTAACAAATGCATAGCAAGGCCACCACAACAGGGTCTTCTCCAGTCAGAGCTTGGTACAGAAAGACATCCATGACCAAAATGTCCCAAATGGAGAGAACTGTGCAACTCGCTGGCCATTTATATTTTGACAAGGGTTTAATAGCACTGTGATCAGATTATTAGAAAAAACTCTCACCAACACACACACGCTTTTCTGCTGACCTGTTCCTACGAGCTCTGCAACAATTCAACTCAAGATAAAGATCCAAAATGAAAGCGGTATGAAAAACAGACACATGGAAATTATTAACTGCAGCATTAAAAATAAGATGGCATGCACTTTTGCATGGGGCAGAGATACCTTTGGATGGGGGGGTGTCCTCTAGCTGGAAATATTGGGCTTTAGCTGCAAAAGTAAACACTTCTATTTTTAAGACGTTATCAGAGTCACATGCCAAAGATGTCGCAAGCCTAACAGCCACACTACAGCAACAACATCTGCATTTCCTGTGCCCCAAACACTTTCCTAGATTTTCTTTTGTTCTTTTTTTCATATTCAGCCAACCATTGTCTCTTCATCTGAATATTGCTCCCAGCACTTCATGACAGGGACTGCAGACATTGTTTTTGAAGATGAAGGCTCAGAGACAGCTATGGGAAATTTGTGCAAAGCTTCAGCATTTTTTAGTTGGGGTGGCTATACAGTAAGGAGCATTGTGAATAAGCTTTCCTGCAGATGAAATATTCCACTTGCTGTTGCTGGCAACAGCAGTGGAAAAATCTTTATTAAGAGAAAAATCTTTTGGCACTACTGCCGCAATAGTATGTCTGTTCTTTTCCTTCACTCCCACCTTCTTCCTGTCTTGTAGGAAGAAACTTGACCACCAAGGGGGGGGGGGTTTGTTGGTTGGTTTTGTGTTGTTTTGGTTTTTTTTCCTTTGGAACTTGTAGTCTAACTTTATCATTTTAACTGCATCCTGAAAACTCCTGGGGGGGTGGGTTGTTTGTTTGGTTTTTTTGTTTAATTACCCATAGATGCTGTTGCAAAGGCAGAACACATTAGCACAGGGAAAACGTTTTCACATTTTTAAAAATAAAGTACTCACACAGCAACTTTTTCCTCATCTTTTCAAGCTACACTTACAAGTCAGGTAGGAAATGATTAAACCTTAATCCAGTTTGGAACCAAAGGTTATTTTTAGACCTCCTCCCTCCAGCTGAACAGCAACCCCATGTTGAAACATTTCATCCACAAAACCATTTCAACCAGACTACGGTTTATTGTAGCCAGCAACCCACATGAAACCAAAAAAATGGCTGGACTGTCTCCAGGTTTTTCTCGCAGCTGCAGACAGTGCAAGAACTATAAGATGTCGAAAGCTTCCATGCCTGTGATGGATCTTGAAAACATATCCTGCATAAATTATGCTAAGAGCAAGGATCAGAGAAAAAGAAGAGATTGGCTTAAAATGGGTGATCTTCAAAAGCTGATGTTGTTAAAAACTTATTTATTATATGGATAAGACCTAACGGGCCTGGAAGTTTTGATTCACGACTGTTCTTAAGCTCCTACAGAAAATGTAAGTGACAAAGACCTTCACCAGAACAGAAAACAATATCATCTATGCAAAGGAGGTCATGAACATGATCCTTCAAGTACTTATACAGTCATAGGCATGCCTTCCAAGGGTATTTTTAAAATCTCATTATTGACAGTAGATGGGGACCCTGCATAAAACCAGCTAACAACTCCCTCTCCTACCTATTTACAGGGTTCAGATCCTGTATGTGTCTAAATGGAGTTACGTTTGTAGCCCAGCTTAGTTTCTTGAAGCTTTCTTCATGTACCAGAACAAACTCTTCAGCATTACTTACAACAGACTGCTTCACCCAACTCTTTATTTAAACTTTATCTTCCTATACATTATTCCTGTCTCCCATGGTAGTTCCCCCCCTCCTTGTTTTGAAGCCAATTAGAAGTGCAAGGTTTTAGCCAAATGCATCAAGATTTACTTTGATGTTCCTTTCCCCACATGGCATATCAAGTTCATCACACTCAAATTATACACTCTAATGATGGCAGCATTTCATTTCAGATTTTTGGGTTAGAGTAGATAATTCTAATTTCAATTTACCCTTAGGAATTTTGGGTCCTCTTCAAGTGGGCTAAGTTTATAAAATTGCAGGTATACCAGATCACATAGCAGTCATTGGTTTTCCTGGAAAATGCATGGGGGACCACACCATATCACATTTACTTTACTTTTTTGTTTTTAATTTATTAGCTGTAATGAACAGAAGCTGCAGCTTTTTCAAAACCTTAGTGGTTTGAACTTTAACTTTAAAATAAATTTTATAACCACAGATCAAATTCTGGAGTGATTAAGTCAGTCCTTAGGAGGTAAACAATGAGGGAACTCATGTTTCCACTACAGACAACTTTCTGAAACATCATCTAATATCTGTGAGGCAGCTTGGCTGCTATGAATATTAAACATTCCACTAGAGGTTTTTGCCTTGTGTATTTTTTATTTTTAAATTAGTAGGAACTTACCTTACAGATGTCTGCCAAAACTCCCCCAGTTCCCACTGGGGTAACAACATGCCATTAAAGGATGTCAATTTTACAGTTTCTCTCAGCTCCAGAGATGGAGATTCAGTCAGGATGCTTATGTACCACTTGTGTAATGCCTACTAATTACAGTGGCTTCTTCTGTATCTCTGTATGCTCCAGTAAGTCTTTATTCATCCTTCCTTTTCATGTCTTTGCTGTTGTTATGCACATAGCTTCCACGTTTCACTATCTAAGCTCTGTGCTGAAATATGAATGCATAGCTTGTACAGCTGTGTTAATTAGAGTACATTTTACTAATCCGGTGGAAGTTGCTATTTACTGTGTGCGCCTTTTGTCTAGGAAAGAGGGGCTGACCTTCCCAGGCTTCTGGTGTCACAGATGGGCTGCAGTCCACGTTTCTCCTTGCAGCCTCCTCCTCCCCAGAACAGTACACTCAGTGTCACTCATGCCCAGGTCAACATCCACCCATTTCTGAGGGGTTCCTAAAAAGACTTCTCTGCTGCCACTAGATCCAATTCACGCAGTCTCCCTTGGACATCCTTCCAGATGCCTTTCACAAATAGGCTGACAGTCAAATGAGGTTTTATAGCAAGAGCCTGGGTCCCCCTACCCAACCCAACCTTGCTTGGGCATTCCATAATCCCTCTTCCTTGGAGTTCACAGCAGCTACAAGCTATGAATCTGCTCTAGGGCCAATAACAGACCATGCTCCTTGGTCCTACAGTCTGCATATCCTGGTGATGTGCAGTTGTCGGTCTCTCGTATCATCAAATGTTGGTCATAACTGAAAACATACAGTGCTATCAAAAAGAAATTCTAGGTCTCATTTTCTCACAAGTCCTTATACCTTTCAAATTTGGAGGCAATTAGCAGTTAATTGCTTAGGAAAATAGTAAGGTTTTCTGGTTGGTTTGTTTGTTTTCTGCTATTTCTTGACAAGTCTGAGCCATACATACAAGAGATCCATCACTACAAATCTTAGAAGTATTAGCTGAAGCAGTTATCTTAAAACTGTCCCAGGGAAGGCAATACAATTTGCTGGATCAGTGCTCAAGAAAATATGTAAGTGTACATACAAACATCACGCAAAAAGCAAGAGGGATATGATGAAAAAACTGTTTTAATTTGATGACAGTCTTCATTCTCTCAAAGATCTCCTGCATTACAATATTAACATAATTATATGAGTATGCCTATTGCCATAATTAACCATAAGATGGTTATGTTATAGTTATGTTAAAACTCCAGTTAATATCTATCTGACATATAATGTATTATAAGATCAATAGATGGATAGATGTCATAATACACCCATATAAGCGCCTAGTAATACAGGATCTTATTTCACAAGGATCACTCCATGGAAACCAGGGTGACACAAACACCCCCACCCCACAAATACACATTACATGCTTCGCCATTTACAGTCAACTGTAATGCCACTGGCCCAAGCAGGATATAAATTCCTTTGGCGTTTCTAGCTTTCTAGTTTGTCTGCCAGAACTGTAACCGCAGACGTGCTTTGCACATTATTAAGATACTAATATGTTATTACTGAACTTAGCACTTCCTGAAAGACAGAGTATATAAAACCACCTGCTAGCATATCAAATATGCATATATTTACACACACAGTATGCACAAACAAGCCTTAAGAACAGTTTGTCAGCTCCAAACGAGTCTCAATACAAAAACATATTTTGTCTTACCAGAAGCAACAAACATTTGATTAAATACAGAGATTTCTTTGTATCAGCTAACTCAAAATCTCTTTTTGGGTTAGTTGGAGTGGATCAGTAGCTGTGACCACAAGCACAATCACAAACAAGCAGGTGAATTTGAAAGGAAAATCGCAAAATTCTTTAAGAAGAAAACCAGCTCCAATTGTCTTCAAATCCTGATCTATGATCTGTAAGCAGCTGGAAGCTCTTGATTAAACACAGATATTGTAACTTGATGAGAAAATGTACTTTCTACTATCACTCACACAACATGCACAAGGAAACAGTCCAGGACTTATGTACCGAAGCCAACCAGAGACCTTATGTTAACATGACTTACAAGACAGAAATTATACAGATTAATTTTAAGTAAAGAAGGTGAATTGTATTCTTTATTACACTCAGCTTGCACACAATACCATGGCAAGCATTTCTCTGCTCACAATATAGCTAACAGTACATGCCAATGTAATTTAACACCTCTTTGGCTAGCATACATATACGGTTCAAAATATCAGGAAGAAAGTAAAACTCATATGTAGGCAAACCATCAAGGAAAAAAGCTTTCAGGAAAAACAAAAAAACCCGAGTAACTAAAATTTTACAAGCACTCCTACTGGGATTGCTCCAACACATGTTTCCAAATCCAACACATTCATGGCTAGGTTAGATTAACAAAGAGATACTCAGTTCATTCAAACTAACATTAATTGCTTTAAGTTCAAAATCTAGTTCATAGAATGCTTTGTATTGCATGTAAAGCCTACCTAGCAGCACCTAAACGTGTTAACTTAATCATCAGCTGGAGGGGAGTTTCATCAACAGAAATATAAAGTGTTTCAATCCTGCAGACTTATTTTACCCATCAGTGCTCTAAGAGCTAGAAGATAATACTGTGTTATTTAAAACTGCTCAAATTTCCCAAATCTGGTCTCCAGTTTTTAAATTACCAGAAAAGTACTTTCTGGAGATTGAGAAGATTCGGAGCATCTAAAAAGCTCTCTGTTCTACACTAACAGTCATTTGATCACAACACAACAAAGATAGATGATAATTTTAAAAAGCTAAGGAAAATAAAGTAAAATAGAAATATAAAGGAAATTTCTATTTTACATATATAAAAGATGCATAATAAAATAGACATTCACATGGAAAATACACAGAAATTACATCATTATGACAGCTTGTTTACAAATAAAGTAAAATACTGAATATTCAATACCTAGGGTAAGTAGCTTAAAAAAATATAAAATCAAAAGGCTTTTGTAACACTGTAGCCCTTGGGCTAACTATGTGCATGTGCACGATTAGGATGTATATCTGCTTAGCCCTGAATTAAATTGAACTGTACTGCAGGAAAGATCGAACCAGAGCTCAAAAGCATTTGAGTTTGAGGTAGTGCTGAAGAGACATGGGGAGTCATGTGGTCCTCAGTTTACCGCAGAATGTACACCTACTGTAGAAATCAATCAACAGCTGTTTGTCCTTTCTTCAAATTGAGAATTACATCAGAGACACAGCCAGCTGCAAGCATGCTTACCAGGCAGGGAGACAGCCAGGAGCTTCCCCTTCTTCAAATATGCCTTCCCTTTTTCCACTGTTTTTGTAGAGCTTGTTAAAAATAAATTCACCGTAACTGAGTATGCTTTCCTGAGGTGGACTGAAGTATACAAGGACAAAGGGACATCATCATTCAAGCATACCTTTCAGTCAATCATTCATTCTTCATAGAAAGCTTTCAGGCACTGCATTCAGACCTGGCTGCTAGCAAAGGACACATTTTGCAAGACAGGGCTAAACAACACACCCCCAAAATGACTGCCACATACTAATGAAAACTTATCTAACCAACACAACACCCAGTTATGGCTTTTTTTTCTTACAACAAGTAGATGATTCATTGCTAGATAAACAGCAAATACTACATAGTGACCAATCTGGAGCCTTTCCCCTCCCCTCATTTCTCTTGACATGTAACTTTCCTTTAACTGATAAGATATTACAGTCTGGAAGGAACCTGCAGTCTGTACAAAGAGCTATTATTTTCTGAGGAGAAACTTTTAAAAAGCAAGATTTTCTCATTAATACACAAAGGAACTTTATTTCTTCTTAACTGAAGGCTTTTCTTCTCCCTCTCCTCCCCCCATTGCCAACTTGCTCACTTTCATTCAGCCACATCAGGGAGAATTTACCAGAAGCAGCAGCATCAGGATTTGGCTCTGAAACAGCTAGTTTATTTTTCTTCATATTAATAGAGTTTCGCAGTACTAGGGTACATTTCAAGTACTGCAGTGCTGGCAAGGGAATAGACAACTTTTAGTTCTATCTTTTCCAAAAGTCCGCTTTATAAAGCCCATGCTGTAAGTTAAAATACAAATGGGTTCTTATTAAATTGGAACTACTTGGAGTCGTCACTTCAGTCTGTGCAACTCCTGGTGCTCCCATCTCACAGGTAAGTATCAAGCAACTAACAATCAAAATGTACCAGCACCAAAGAAGGATGGTGGGTCTGCCTGGTGCTCACATCAGCAGAAGGGGCTGTGTGATACTATCAAGGAGCTCCGTCTGAAAATCGCACCCAGAAACCTAGAGAAAATTACCCCAGACAGACTTAGATATGGACATGGATGTATCATAGCCATGAACGTATTGGTTTGGGGAGTGTGTTGGAGAGATCCCAGTAGGACTGCTTGTATTTTAGTTTCTCAGGTTTTTTGGTTTTCCTGAAAGCTTTTTTCCTTGATGGTTTGAATACATGTGAATTTTGCTTTCTTCCTGATATTTTGAACCATGTATAAATGCTAGCCAAAGAGGTGTTAAATTACATTGGCATGTACTGTTAGTTTCTGTATTTGAACCAAAGCTATTACACATTGGGGCAAAAGGAAAACTTGCTCAGACTCATCCTAACCTCTGACCTGTTTAAAAGACATACGGTAAAGCTCTTAGCACCTTTGGTAGGTAAGCACACTGACACAGCTTTTGCGAATTTGTGACTTCCAGTTCTGGGCTGTGAGAACTCAAATCCAGAGCAAACTGGCAAACATTTTTTTTCTGTTCCCACTCCCAAGGCCTTTCCCTTCAAAGTAGTGATTCTCTCCTGCTACAGCGCTTTTTACACTGAACCTGATCAAGAGGGTCTTCAGGCAGTTCCTTCACTAAGCAGGCTTCCTTCCAACAACTCTATTTCTTCTAAGTCGAAAACAACTAAATCCTAACAACTTTGGCACCAACCTCCAGAAGGATAGACAGAAGAAATATGTTAAAGAAATACATACAGAATTACCACTCCTATGATGATAACTGTAATGCTGAACAAGCGAGGCATTTTACATTTAGCTGCTTATCTGCAAAGTCTGCACCTTAGCTCAGGACATGGCCACATTCCTTCCACATCCAAATCTCTCACCTCCCTCTCAAACCCTCAGAGGGATCCTAAGATGTCTGAAGAATATGGGGGGGGAGAAGGAGATCCATCTAGAACTGGGAAGTGGTATGAACACCTCTAAGTGAAAACAGCAACTATGCTTCAGATGAAGAAACAATAGCATTCTCTTACTAGGAGGTAAACCATGCATGTGGCAAGCACAGAGACTGTTTTATTAAAATGGAGTAACAGGAGTTGAACATTAACCAGGCTAAACCAGTACAAGGGATCAAAACCCCTAACCCTGAACAACTTGCAGAAAAGGACCCATTGAGCTTTCCTAAGATTTAATTCTGCCACAGGTATCCCACGGAGAAGAGGCGAGGACGCTCAACTCTACACAGCAAGGGAGAAGAGTGAGGGAAAACAGCAGTAAGGAGCAGGCAGCAATGCCAGAGGCAGCTGAGTCTCTGTAGTCTGTACACCCGGGAGCACGATCTCGCTATTGTTTCTGTGAGTGATTAGACTGAAGGACTAAAGATTAGACAGAGCATAATGCAGCTGGAAAAATTAAAGTAAATAAATAGATGGCTGCTCTTGTGAGTTTTTGCAAATTAATGCAGAGAAAACCTTCATGCCTCAGTGAATGAGGCTCACACACTTCCTCATTTGGAGACTGAATTCCAGAGGCATCTGTCACCCACTGTGCACACATCACTCACATGCTCCTCAGAGAGCCTCTACAGGCATTGCTTTATTCTGGAACCTGCCTGAATAGCACAACAATAAAAACACATCATTATACAAGCCCAATTACCTACTACTGCACCCCACTCCCCCACAAAAGCAGGGAACATTATTGTACAAAGGAAGGAAATAAACCAAGGTAACATTTATACTTAGTCCAGGGGGAATTCCAGAAACATGGATTCCTAGAAACTTTAACATTAACATAAAATTGATTTCCTTTACACAGCACGAAAGTAAACAGCACATTATATGTTACTCACCTCTGCAGGAAATGCCTTGGCTATCAATTACTTGTTTGCAGATTCCACAAATTTTGGATTTCTTAAAAGACTTGTTTTTGAAGGTGTGAGACCTTGAAGCTGTTTCTTGAGGCTGAAAGCAAGGGGAATAACATCAGACCTTCCCTCAGCTTTTGAGTCATATTTTTAAGTGAAATATAGACAATTTTAAATTAAATATAACAGTAGTGTGTCAGTAGTATAATAGCAGTATGTCAAAGCACTGGGTCTCTCTCTCTCATCCTCACTCTTATTGAATAACACAAACTTTCCACTCTCAGGTGTGGGATGTGACAGAGTGTGAGGAACCTCTCGCAGTGTCTGTGTCCTGATATGCAAGACATTTTAAATCATAACTTCAGATGACTTATTTTTTAAGAGGAAATACAGAATAATCTCTATGAGATGAACCAACAACCTTCTGACCTAAGGTCTTATCTACATAAAAACTTGCATTGGTTCAGCTTAAACTGGTTAAAAATAACATAAGTAATGCCCTATCACAATAGCCAATTTAAGTCATCTGGTGCAGAAGACAGCTTAGGCTTTTCATTCAATCAATGAAAAGCATCCAAGCAAGCTGACTTTGGCACAGATTGCTAACTTTAAAATCACTTTTGCTTCTTTCATGCGTAAGAAAAGTGCACTAGTTTAAAGTAACGTATTTCCACAGCGTGTCACAGTAACTGAAATATCATGTTAAAAATGTAACGCAATAATGAAATTTCTAACTGGGGACAGAACTGCACAAGTCAATATGGTATATGTGATGGATATTATATGGCTTCTATAACTTAGGAAACATTTAGGTAACACAACAGAGGAGGATACCAAAAGCCTGTGAGAGAGTCAGTACCTCCTCTGGAAGGGTGTAACAACCTTCACTTCCATTAGCAGACTTTTTGGAAATATTAGTTACCTATTCGAAAACAAAAGCACATTTCACCAGACCATGAAACTCCCCAAAGAATTCTTCACGTTCCTCATTTCACATTTGCACCCTATACTGTCCTTAAAGTCAGCACTGCAAATGGGGAGCAACTGGAGCTCAACACATTGAGCAACTCAACGTGCGGCTCTAGGCAAAACGTTTACTGTCTCCAAAAATGTCTACAACACAGCTGCTCTGCAGGCACAGGAACAGCCATAAAAATCAATGTCGCCTTCCAAGTACTGCCTCCACATCGGCCTACCCGAAATGCCAGAGGAGCCCCAAGGAACGCAAACGGCGGCGACTGACCACCCTGAGCAGGCCTGGGTGCTCAGAGGCCATGCTCACTGGTGGGAACGTGCAGTCAGCCTGATCTTGAGAACAGCTTCGGGAAACATCGTTGGCCTTACCCACAGTGTAAAGCCACGATAATTAACATACTTCCGTAAACACCACAGTAGAAATTACTTAGGCTGAAGGAATAAAACTCAGGCTGGACTCTCAGGAAAATCTTTCCGCCAGTGAAGCGTATTAATCAGCAGAAATTAGTGAGAGAAATAGTAGAATGGCCCACGTCCTCAAAAGGCTGAAGCAGGGGATGAAACATCCGAGAAATAAATTTGAATTGTAATTACAATGCTTCATTAGTGTGGTGGGTTGACCCTGGCTGGATGCCAGGTGCCCACCAAAGCCGCTCTATCACTTCCCCCTCAGCTGGACAGGGGAGAGAAAATATAATAAAAGGCTTGTGGGTCGAGATAAGGACAGGGAAGGATCACTCACCAATTACGGTCATGGCATAACAGATTCGACTTCGGTAAATTAACTTAATTTATTGCCAATCAAACCAGAGTAGGGTAATGAGAAATAAAACCAAATCTCAAAACACCTTCCCTCCACCCCTCCCTTCTTCCCAGGCACAGCTTCACTCCCGGATTCTCTACCTACCCCCCCCCAGCAGCACAGGGGGACAGGGAACAGGGGTTACAGTCAGTTCATCACACATTGTCTCTGCCGCTTCATCATCCTCAGGGGCAGGACTTCTCACACTCTACCCCTGCTCCAGCATGGGGTCCCTCCCACGGGAGACAGTCCTCCACGAACTTCTCCAACGTGGGTCCTTCCCACAGACAGCAGTTCTTCACAAACTGCTCCAGTGTGGGTCCCTTCCACGGGCTGCAGTCCTTCAGGCACAGACTGCTCCAGCGTGGGTCCCCCGCGGGGTCACAAGTCCTGCCAGAAAACCTGCTCCAGCGTGGGCTCCTCTCTCCACGGGGCCACAGGTCCTGCCAGGAGCCTGCTCCAGCACAGGATTCCCACGGGGCCACAGCCTCCTTCGGGCACCCACCTGCTCCGGCGTGGGGTCCTCCCTGGGCTGCAGGGGGACAGCCTGCCTCACCATGGTCTTCCCCACGGGCTGCAGGGGAATCTCTGCTCCGGTGCCTGGAGCATCTCCTCCCCCTCCTTCTGCACTGACCTGGGGGTCTGCAGGGCTGTTTCTCTTACATGTTCTCACTTCTCTCTCTGGCTGCAGTTTCTGTGCCCGCTGAAACTTTTTTCCCTTCTTAAATATGTTCTCCCAGAGGCGCTACCACTATCGCTGATGGGCTCGGCCTTGGCCAGCAGTGGGTCCGTCTTAGAGCCAGCTGGTATTGGCTCTGTTGGACATAGGGGAAGCTTCCAGCAGCTTCTCACAGAAGCCACCCCTGTAACCCCCTGGCTACCAGAACCTTGCCACACAAACCCAATACAACTAGACACTTCAATCACTCACTGTAGAAGCCCATCACAAATCCCCCACTGCTGACATCTGCAACCTATTTTCAGGTTAAAAATAGAAAGATGTTGTCAGAATTATGATTCATATTAAAAGTAAAGCATAAAGAAAAAGAACAGCTAAACTCCAATGTTATGTAGGAACACACTTGATGGCAAACAGATAAATTTATTATTTTCGAAACATCTCTGTCATGATTGGGCTTTTTGTGTTTGAAAATATGGGAGATGTTTTTGAAGAAACAAAGGTCTAGGAGGAAAGAAAAGTGTCACTGCATCCAGGTAACTTCACTAATCTGATGTGAGGACGTGCCATAATGGGTTCAGGCATCGTGCCCAAAGAGCTGAGAGTCCTTCATCTCCACTGCCTCTTTTATGTAAGAAAATAAGCAATGCCATCATCTCCACTGGTTGCTGCAGCTTCTCTGCTTTTAGATATACAGACAACAAAAAGAGAATTCTCATTTTAGATTTTATCCGCTCTTCCCTGCAGATTTCTACTTCTGGCTAAAGTTTACAGGACATGTCTGTGAGACTCTGAAAAGGACAGTTTTGCAGAGCTTGCAGTTTTGAAGAAATTCACAGATAAATTTCACAGAAAGTTTATTCTGTTTCTAGGCCCACTTCTCCTTATTTTCTACCTCCCAAACACTTCTTCACAAGCTTTGATGCTTGCACTTTTCCAAAGCAAGACAACTGTCACGAGAACTCACTGTTTAGATACTGGAGTTTAGTGTAAGTAGGGCTTGACATTAATTGATCAGCTAGTCAATCTGTCCATGTCATTTGTAATGTAAACAATCATTTTCCTCTGCGGAATTTTGGAAATATTCTGCAATGCAGCCTTGGCATCTGAATTAAAAATATGCATTTTTTATTCCCTGTTGTTCACTTCAAGTACATTCCACTACTGGAACTGGGCTCTCCAAGCAATTCAGTTAAACAGTTTAGGAGATTCAGTACTCGCAGCTGTTTATACAGGAACTCTGCATAATCTACTGCGAAACCTAGAGGAGCCTAGACCAAGGTTTCTTTGTTGTCACCTGGTACAGCTTTTGTGGTTCTCCACTAAGGAAGATGCCAAGGAAAAAGAAGGAAAGGAGAAAAAAAAGCAAAAAAAAAAAAGCTGGGGGGGGAGCAGAAGGAAGGCAACCCTGGCAGGCAGCAAGCAATGCTGCTTTCATGAGGCTCAAGACTGGAATCTAAACTGCATGTAATTGTTAGAAGCAAAAACTGGAAGAACACAGTGCAGAACCACAGGTTACAGACTTGAGTTTTTGCCCGAGGAAGAGGCTGTAATTATGTCTGGTCTCAACTGGTAGCATTATGAAACTCTCTTTTGTTTACCACACAAGGAAATATTTTTGGTCATGCTCTGCTCTCTGTGGCACACAGAAATCTAATGAAGCTGAAAGTTTATCCCAGACTTGCATCAATGTAACACAGCAGACTGTGTAAAGATTTACATCTTTAGCTGGGCATCCTCAGCTGTGATGAATTTCAAATACTCCTCATCACTGAGTATTTTCATTATGTAGCAACATGCTGATCATCATCAGATAAAAAATTCACAGCAACTGTGTCAAAGACTTTTGAGACACATAACATTTTGAGAAGAGAAAGGCAGTTTACATAAAAAAAAAGCTCTCCAGGTCTCAATTAAGCCAATACAGACTAAAGCACTCAAGACACACAACTTGGGTTTTGGCAATACTGATACAGCAATTCCTCATTGGCAGAGACTTAACACTGGTTCATTATACCTATGGAAAAGGCATTCACAGTATTATTCCCAAATACCATACTACATCATAACAGTTAATTATTCAATGAAGAACAGAACAAAGCAATGTTTATTTCAACTTCATGTTTCCAACATGTAAGCTGCAATTGTTTATGCAAACTGCAATGGTTCATTCTTTACAAAGATAGTCACAGGGCTTAGATCTTTTATCAAGGAACCAAGAAAATATTGTAAAATTAAACCCGTTCAAATAATCTTCAAGTAAAGTGTATAACTATATTCACATATGTGCTCAAAAATAAAAAAGAATAATCAAACTTAGCTGATCATTTATTACTTCTACAGAATCAGTTCCCTCCAAAGTCAGAGGCAGTGACTAAATTATACTTATGAGGAAATAAAAGTCTCAACAATTAAGACTTTTTAAATTAAATCATTAATTCCAGACATTACTCTAGGTGGAGGGAAAAAAAAAAAAAGGCTAAAAACTGTTTGTACATTATTTCTCTATCTCCAAAACTTGTAACAATCCATGTCGTGTATTCCAGCTAAGAGAAAATTATAAACATACATGCAAAGCCCCATAAACTTTCCCTATATCAGACTCTACTCCTGCTGAATTTTACATGGCCCATAAAAACCCTCTTATTACAGCAGCAAATTCATATAAAGCAAAGATACATTTTGTTCACTTCCCATCCATGCTTATGCAAATATGATCCCTTTTGCCTATCTGCTCTCTGAATAACTTACCAACCAATACTGCAGTCTCCTGGGTCTCTGTGCATTCTTCTACTCTCCAAGGTAGCTTTAAATCCACTGGCTGATACAATGCTTTTGACTATTATTTTAAATACATGGAGGGAGTGGGTAGCAGTGTATTAGCAGAATGCGTATTTCACCACCTTTTATGGGCTAGGGAAATGCCCACTGGGGATGTCCAAAAGAAAGTTCAAATAAGGGATGACTGAAAGTAGCCTCCATGAAAAGGCTGAGCCCCAGTTAAAAAACCTTTGCAAAACTAAGCCATGTATCTATTGCTGTAAGATTGCTCCAAAAATAAATCACATTACTAAGGAAAAAACAGCACAGCTAGCTGAGGGGAATGCCAGACAACTCACCCCGTTTCAGCCCTTTCTGTTAAGGTTACTTGTCGTTACTTCTGTCACCTCCCTACTTCCTCTCCTCCCATCTCTTGCACGAAGTCTGCACAGAAAAAGTCCCATGATTTCTGCACAGTTACTTAGAGCTCCCATGGAGAAATCAAAGAATAAAATCCCATCAGGTTACCTGCAGTTCCCCGTAACTAGTATTCCTGAAGCAAATACTGATGAGACAGGACTGCCCACAGTATTATTGATAACACAAAATAGTTTAGAGCTTTTCTCTTCCCTCCCTGTAGTAAACAGCATTGTTAACTTTCCCACTCCTGAACCAGTGTTCCATGTTTGCTGCAGGTTTCATTTCCAGAAAAATATTTAAGAGTGTCTACCATGCATACAGGCCAAGTAATAGGATTTTACCCATCTACCCTCTACAATGGCTTTTAGAACAACAGAGCTGACCACAACTTTTTGGTAACTATAAAAAGTGATTATATCAAAAGCCTCACTCACGCAAGGACAAGATGAATGTACAATGAGAAATTTTCCAGAAATAGCAAACACCATAACACACGAGATTCTCTGCAGCTCTTCCATATGAGAATAATTTCTCGGAAAACATATTATTGCTTTAAAAGTAACACAGTATTTTAGCCAAATGACATTAACTGAACACATCACACACATTTAAGTACATACACAACTACCACCAGTGAATATACAAATTTTGCAGAGCCCATGCCGCATAACAAGAATATGGGACGGTGGCAAAAAGTGAAAACCACCAAAGGATTTTTACACAGACAGAAATAAGACATTTCTGGCTGTTTCACTCACATTCAGAGATTATTTCTGCAGTGACAGACATAGCACACGCATATATATGTATTTATGCACACAACAAAATGTACACAAAAAGCTAGTTATACTACTATGGCTACCATTTACTACTACCAAACAACTTCACAGGGAGTGCAAAGACAAGAGAATATTTGTGAAACACCCCATTTACTCCCCATTCATTTGAGGCATTTCACAGGCAGACAGGCAAGCAGCCCAAGCTAGAGAAGAGAGATGTGACTTAGGATCATGCAGCCTGAGCTGGCAATATCCCTCCCAGTGGAGTCTGCTCCTGACTTGTGACTCAAGTCAGGGCACATGGAGATGTTGGTGACGAAAAAAATGTCCAATTGAACCAGCTGAGTAAAGTTCATGTCGAGAAGAAAAAGAACCCTATGATTTGGTAGTATGAAATTGCCTTACTGTATGAGCATAAGGGGCCAAAGAATAACAGAAAATGACAGAAAAAGAGTACTTTTTTCCCCTTTATTGAAAATATTTGGTGCTATAATTTTAAGCAGCAGAAGCCTTTGTCGTTCTCAGACAAAAGAAATCAGGGGTCTTCACTGTTTTAATAAAAAACTGCCTAGGTACCAGGGTTTCAAAGCTATATGCTTTTCCAAAACAAAACTGAAAATGAAGTTTCTGTCTAAATGACCTTACAGGACTTACATAGATTTAAAGAGGTCAGAGATGGGCAAAGCACCTACATTCAGGATTTACTCAGTGCATCAACAGCCAATTGCAGAAAATATGGATCGAAACATAAGGTATGCCTTACTAGGTCAGCACACTGTCCATCTCACCCACCCAAGCATTTCATCGCCATGTCAAAAGGAGACAATTCAAACAGAGCAAGCCAGCCCTGCCCCTTCTGTGTCCTGCTCCCTCCATGCTCCTGCTGTACCAGGGATGCTGGAAGGTCCACCATCCCTGACCCATCCTCAGTATCTGCTAATGGACCTGTTTTTCACTAATGTTGTCAAATTCTGCTTTGAACATGCTGGCACTGTCTGCCCCACGACCTTCTGCGGCAGCAAGTTCCAGAAGGTCATACAGCAAGTTCCAGAAGGTCATACTCCCCGTTGCTTAAAGTACCTTCATTTGTTCATTTTAAAGTGAATGCCCACCAGTTCTGACACCTGTTAGTTTCTGCACTGTGGGACTGCATAACTGGTTCTGCCTAGTTCAACCTACCCACCATCTTTACGGTTTTGTAAAACCCTATCATATTCCCCCTAAACTCTCCATTTTCCAAAATGAAGAGTCCCAGTCTTTTCAGGCTCTTCCCAAAGAGCAGCCGTTCCATCCTCTTAACCATTTCAGTCATCCCTTTCTGCACATGCTCTCCTTCTACCACATGCTTTTATACCTGTTGGGACCTGATATATAAAGTTTCAAAGTTTCAAGTTAACAGTTGAAAAGAAAAGGATAGTTTTGCTCCACAGCCCATTCAACTCACACAGCCTAGCACTTGCGTCTCTAGATCTAGATTTCCAGGTATAGCTGCTTCTAATTCCAGCTGCCAGAAAAAACACATTGGTCATGAGCCGAAAGGAAAATTGTACTGGCTCTCGCACACAAAGCTTTTCATCTTAGCTGTCTCAGTTACAGCTCTGAACTAGTAAGTTAAAAGCCAGACAGACACAAGGCAGCACAAGATGCAATAGAGGAGCAGCAGCAGCACAAACCTAGTCTGCCACAGGATTCTGGAACAGGGGGCTGCAGCTTCAGTCACCCTATCAAGTGACCCGCCTGGAGGTAGCCACGACTGAACATAACAGCAACTTCATCCCTCTCTAAGAGACCAGACCTATTCCTCATGTATGATGCTTTCATGCCACATAGATTTACATTTGTCATTTGTAGTCAGTTCACCTTGGAGGAGGGTCCTTCATCTAGATCTTGAATTGCACACGCTCTTCTCAAAGCTTTAAATTCTTGAGACAAAGTGGTATCAGTTTTCTTTGAAAGATGGTTTCCACAGGATGCAGGGGTAATGTAAGAGAGTAAGGTGTTTGGAAAAGACTGATCATCAGATAAATCTCTCTCCCCACTTTAAAGATTGTGGTTGGCCACCTAATACTTTAAACAACATACAGGAACTTTTTCGTATTTGCTGTTTTCCCAGACAGTTTCAAGTCCTTCCCTTTATGATCTGGCTGAGATTTCAGTCCAGAAAACAACAGATCCAGGTCTGCCTAGAGGTGGGTGACACCCGCTGAAGAAAAACGGCACCTTAAGGGGGTCCAAGTGCATGCCCGTTAGCAGCCCCAACATTCCTTCCAGCAGGATGCAGGCAGAGCAGCACACCGGCTGGAAAAAGGCAAGAAGGCTGCCTTTCTCCAGCCAAATCCTCACTGCTCTCCTTCATCCAAATGTCCCTAGGCATCAATCACCTGTAGAGAGCAGTGGTTCATCCCCTCTCCTCCCAGCAGGAACAAACCAGGGGGGCCTGTGGTCACTCCTCACTCGTAATGTAAAATAGCAGCAGCTCTCACATTTTTCAATTTCATCAACTCTTTGCATTTTTGTTTCACCACCTTCACTTCTCCACTGCACGTGAATCTGTATTGGTGGAAAAGCAATTAGGAGACAGATGGAAAGTCCATTAAGACAATCATTACTTCAGACACTGGAAAACTTGTCTTTTTCATCCTCATCTCATTGGCAAACCGACACTTTGTTCTGTGTGGGAAAATACTGTACAAAGGAAACGTCTGAAAGCAGCAAAGGACTATGTGCATCATGAAAGCTCAGTGTTTGTCAATGGCTTTTTTCTTTTTTTGTTAAATGAACTGGCCTTGACATCTCTGAGGCTACAACACTGCTTTTATTACATGAAGACTGGAACTCCCACATATTCAGAACTAGACATCTGAAGACTAGAACTCACATCTTTAAATAACAGGGGGGAAAAGGCTATTTCTGAATATACCTGGTTTATCTTCAGTTCACAGAAAAAAATGTTGAAGGGCATAACAAAAGTAAAAATTCAGAGACATCAGGTGTCTACCCTTGACACGCTGACAGTTAAATTTTATTTTTTTTTAAAATCATCTTCACCTAGAATCTCTAATCAAATCTCCTTCCACTGCAGATGAATTCTTGCAGGTACACAAAAATGATGTACATGCAAAGTACATGCTTCTATGCACATTTCCTCCCTCTGTCCTGACAGTCCCTAAGGAACCTGTTTACAAAAGCAGCAAATAGACAAAGGACTGCAGCAATGCACAAACTAACCCTCCTATGACATGATGCAGTTAGTTACAAGGACAAACACCAGAGAGCTATCAAGAGCTATGTCTCATAGTAAACAATTTCTGGTATGATAAGAACAAACCAGATATTAAAAAAAACAAAAACAAAAACAAAACAACAACAAAAAACCCCACACAACACCAAAAACAACCAGGGAAGTTACCAAAATCTGCAAAGCAAGTGGAGAAAGGGAGAGCAGAAGCAAAAGAAGAGGTCAGACCCAGGCTAGAGCAAGGACAGACAGCAGCAGCTGTGTGCCAGAACACTGCCCAGGAAAAACAGCTGAGAGGGATGAAGATGCATCTCAGTAAATCAGTCACTGAGAAATGGAAGAAATATTATTAATACTAATACTACTAATGCAGTGAATAATTTTAGCAATTCCTTACAGGCTAATTTTGCTACACAGCTTGAGCTTTGCTTCTTACCCTCACAATCCTACTTGAGACAGGTGTGCTACGCTAATACATACTCAATTTGGCACTTCAAGTTCATGCAGGTACTCTGTCAGCACAGCTACCTTTCAGACATATCTTCTGTTTCCCCCCTATCCTCCAGAGAAAGTCAGCATCCAGGCTAGAAATACACACAGGTAAGCAAGCTGATAGTTGCACACTTCATATACACATGCATTTAGCAGGTGCTGTCCTAAGGAAGCATGCACACTGAAAGTACATATATCAGGGAGGTATCAGTCATCAGTCAGGATCTGCCTTCTGTAATGTCACTCAATCTTCAAGAAATAGAAAATAACATGTTTTCCAAGTCTACGCGAAAATGTCATTAAAGGTGATTCAGTAGGATGGAAAAATGGCAACTTCAGTTCAGTCTCCTCCTCTCCCCACACACTACTTTATTTCAACCCAGGCTGTCAGTGTGGCTCTTGGGATCTACTGACACAGACAGTATTAATGACTCCGTGAAGTCTACCTGGCCATTGTACTTTGAAAGGCTAGAGTTACACTAAGCAGGGAACGTAGTGCAGACCAGCATCTGTGGCCAGAACACCTTCACTCAACACCTATGCTCCCCACCCCAAAGTATGTACTTCCATTTATTCCCCTAGCCAGAAGCAATAGTATTCCAAACACTCCTGGTTCAGTATGTAAACAGCTCTAATTAAACATGCAATTCCATACAGATTAACATCTCCACTAATGATAGTAACTCATATAGAAAACAGCACTCTCTGTGTGTGTATGACTGGAATTATGTCCTTAACTATTTCTTCATTTTATAAAGTTATCTTACTTCATACAGTTAAGACTGTTCCAATCAGTAATCTAAACCAATACCTTTTATAAAACAACTTAAAATAGGCACATTTTCTGCACTTCATTAAACCTGCAGATCCAAAATTTTTGGCATACAGAATTTTGTATTCAGTAATTTAAGAAGTGGGGGAGAACCCAATGTGGAACATAAAAATCTTCATTGTGCATTTTTGGGTGGCACTTCCTTTCTTTCATAACATCTAGTTTCACTTTTTTGTTGCTATTTTACTGAAACTTTGCCTTCCCCCCCGCCCCCCATCAAGTTATAATCAACCATTTTCAGGAAACAGAACCAAAACTAGTATTACACAGACTTCTACAAAAAATTCTTATAGGATAATGTGAGTGCCACTCCAAAAATCAGAAATGTTTACTCAACAACCCTGCTCCAGGATGTAATTTCATTACTTTCATCGGACAGCAGACAACTTGTGGTTAGCCATTTATTTTGTATTTTTCCTGATGTTCCTGTGTGGTCTTGTCAGATGAATCTATGGGAACACAAGCTGATGAAAAACATTGTACTTGCAACTGTAGATTTTGCATACCTTCTATTTATTTTCCTCTCTTATTACCAGATCAGTTGTACCGACCACTCTGAACACATCTCTCAAAGCGTTTATCATGTGATAACAGTATACCAAATCAGAAAGTCTCAATCATGTTCCCATATTGCTACTAACCACAGATGATATTGTACGGAGTCTGCACTCACCTAAGCCCTAACAGGCAAATCAGAGGAAACTTTGAGAGAGCAAAGGCTAGTACTAGGTAGGTTCGTATTTTTACTGAAGAACATGAACAACACACAAAAAGAAAAAAAAAAAACAAACAAAAAAACCCAAACACCCAAGCAACAGTGTCAAAACTTCCTGGTTAAACCTATGATTCGTACTACAACACCACTTTCATGAAGCACAACTATTTAAAAAATGCTATGGAGGAATCAAGGTTAGCCTGATGGCAACAGATACATTGGTCACTGTGGCAAACAGCAAAATAAGGCTCCTCTTCTGATTCTCACGCTGCTTCCAGCTCTAACCATCCTTTCCACTCCGGTACCTGAAGCAGTACTATGGAAAACAGGCTGTTCAGGCTCTGGCAGACATGTCTAGCACAAGATGCAGCCACGCTTTGCCATACAGAAAGAGAAAGCACTCGCCCTGTCAGATTCGAGCTTTGCCTTTGAGAGGAACTCACAGTAAATGTATTAAATTATATAATGTTCAGTTCACATATGCATTCTGATGTTTGGCCTGCAGCTCTGAGAATAAGAAAAATTCAACAGCAAAGCATACCATGTTACAGTAAAAGAATGCATCTATAGCAAGCTCATCATCATAATTACACCCACTTCTGCTGAACTGCAGAATTTTATACCTAAAAAAATTTGAATTAAGTTACCCTTACCCCCACCTTATTATTGTAACCATTTTCAAAGTCACTTCAATCCCAGCCTGGAGATAGGATAACACCCTTGCCTGCCCGTCTGGACAGTCTCCACCTTTCCGATTAGCTATTCCCATTCACACGTTAACCTCTAGTAGGAACACAAGAAAATAGCCATCTTGACAAATGACTTCAATTCTGGTCACTGACTAGTGCAGGCTGCTAGTAACTGGGAGCCCTGTGTGCTCCCACCCAGCCAGGAAAAGATTTGTTGCTACTGGCCTGAGGCTTGGAACTTCAATTCCTCTCCTCTGCCATGTGAATGAACCAGGATAATGTAAAATGGCTTAAGCACAAGGATCACATTCAGCTACAAGATCTAAAGCTCTTGTGGAAATCAAACACAATAGACATTTATAAAGTTATTATACAGTGCCTGCTCTGTAGCTGATTAACTTGCTCACTCACCCAAGGACAAATAGTTAAACTATTACATTGAAAAAAACAATTACATGAAATGCAACTGTTACTTAACTGACCTGGTCCTTCCTTGTAGCGCAAAATAACTATTCACTTCCAATTTCCAAATAACTATCCCAGTTATTTCCCTGGCACTAAAATCAGGGTCTCTTATCACAGTGAATACAGAAAAACTCACTAAAACGTATGTTGAACTTGACTTTCATGATCCTTTTTAAAGGCCCCAAGAATCCACCTGAAACCCTAAATTCTTCCTTCTAATGACCAGGAAGCTCCACAAACCCTTACTCTTCTTATCAAATACTCTCCCATTGCATCAGTATCACCTTATCAGGGTTCTTTGGTTTCCATTCTCTTGTCTGTTGCACCAAGGGTACCTTCATATTAGCACAATGGAAAAGTAATCTGTTCTCTCCCCCTTCTCTCAGAACAATGACAATTTCCTTTAAAGCATTTGTAATTTTCACTCTATTGTAGCTCAGATTTATTTTCTTGCACTTTTAGAGAATTTAATTCATTATCACAAGTTACTGCTCCCTCCGCCCCCCAGGAAAAAAAAAAAAACAAACCAAAACCACAGCATTCCTAGCACAGATTCTTCAAATAAAGCAAATTTCTAGATCACAGCAATTGCCAAGAGTAACAGTCCCATGGTACAATTGCCAAAACCTGAAATAATTTCATGGGACAACAAAATACAAGTGAGACTAGAGAACACTCATTTCAAAGTCTCATCCTGGTTCTGACATCCAATTGTTCCAGTATGTTCTTCATTATTACGGAGCACATCATGTAGTATATCAATACTGCTACTGAAATCGAATAGAACTTCTGAAGTATCTTCACTGCTTGGACATGCTTGTTTGCAGATCTGTTGACGAGGCAGATCTGCAAGTTTGTATTTTTATAAATGTTGTGAAGAGAAGACATAAATACTGTTTTTTCAAGACTTGACATGTATCTCTGAATGTCTATTAATGAAGAAGAGGTAATCTTTCAAAAGAAAGCTACCAAGACTCAGTCTAGCCAAAAGTATTAGTCAGCAGGTACGCATCACTCAACAGATTTCACTCAAAATGCCACAACGGTCAGAAGTTTTACTCTTTCAAGATCTTTGATCTGGCAAAGTAGGCTTCTTCACAAGCAGCAAGTCATTTGACAAAACCAAGCAACTAAGTGCAATCAGCGATACCGCAGCATTGGGCAAATACAACGTGCAAGTGTACAGTTAGCTATTCAAGATTTGTATGTGGCTTTTTAGTATTATGTGACTTTCCTCATATAACGCAGTTCAGGGCAGCAAAACCTGTTAAATTTTCAGTCTTTGTTGTTCAACCTGACACT
This sequence comes from Haliaeetus albicilla, assembly GCF_947461875.1. Lineage (NCBI taxonomy): Eukaryota > Metazoa > Chordata > Aves > Accipitriformes > Accipitridae > Haliaeetus > Haliaeetus albicilla. The sequence continues at coordinate 26,193,109 of NC_091503.1, read as the reverse complement.
ATATATCACTGCAGCTCTTTCCCTCTCCTTTACAGCAAATGTACAATTCCCAAACGAGAACCCACTTTTCCACAAACCCATAAAGCCTTATTGACCAAACCACAGTCAGAACATACACTGTTCTCCCAAGCAAGAGCATATACAAGAGAAAGGGAACAAGTGAAACAGAGAACAATTGGCTCTTGCTAGCGTTCTTTCAGCAAAAATTTATAATCCCTTAATTTTGCCATTCAAACAAACCTGATGCCTCCAGCCATGAAGAGCCTAGAGCCTGTTTGCTTGTTTTATTTGTTAATTTTCATTACACACAAGGCTTTAAGGCAATAAAATTGTTTATAGGCTGCAACCCTCAGTAGCAGAGAAACCACAAGGAATTCACAGATGTGATTACCTTCTTCCAAGTTAAAAGCACTACTTCAGAAACATCAGCATATAAAACGGGTTGAATCACTGAGGAATGAACATACCTTGGTTTGTCCACCAGCCAAATCTCCAGACGAACTGTTGTCAGCCTGGTTTAAACAAAGGGTTGCTTTAATTAGTGAAATATTACTAACTGACAGGGCAAATTCCAAAAATACTTCACTACAATTAGAAACCTTTTCCCCCCCCATTAAAACAATTTTTAAATAGCATTTAACCCCTACATGGCCACATGGGTGTGCTCTAAGTATACCCATTTCTCCTCTGTACATCAAACAACAGTTAAGTAAGCAATATAAATGTTTCCCAAAGCATCTGAAAAACCTTCCCAATATTATTACCAGAGGATCAAGGCAACTTTTCATTTCAGTCCTGTTTTAAATCCCACTGGGACTGGGATTTCTTCCAGAAGTTCTTCCAGTCTCGCTCTGCACTGAGTTTAACGGGGGGGGGGGGGGCATAGAGGAAAGCAAAATGCCAAATAACTGTTCAAACCAGTTTTCAGTTCAGATTAAGTTCAATTCACAGCTTATTACTAAATTGACTGTAGTTGTCACCTTCCCCTAGCTGCAATTAATTTTCCATCTTTTCACTTTATAGAAACTGTTCAGTTATTCTTTCACCACCTTGAGCAAGCTAACAGGCCATGGTCACCATGCGCCCATGAGACTCCAACCTGTCCCCACACAGTCCCCCCCACAACCACCAGCGTGTTGTATTTATGCACAATAGCAACCTGAGCTGCAGAAATCAAAATTTACTGCTGACAGAACAGGTAGTAAAGACACCAATACCAGCGCAGATATTTCTGAACAAAGAAATATCGTTTTGCAAGCAAATAAAGGGTGGCGCTTAGTATTTTTTTCTTAGAACAAGTGATAAAATCCTTTAAAGTTAAGCCAAACCAAACCCTGGGTTAGTAACCTGAACTACTGTACTCTACACACTCAAGCACGACAAATTCAATCTTTTCCATGCAAAACATGCACATATACACAAGATATTAATTGTATAATACCTGTGTAACAACATAGAAATGCCCTTTTTGTTCTTGCTGCTTGCATGTGCTGCATGTACAGACAGATGCCTTCAGACTAAATGAAGTGTCTTGTCATAATGACATTTTGCAGAAAATTTAAGATCTTTCTATTACTCTCCCTCTGTGTTTAACTGTCTGTCTGTGACTGAATGTGGTCACAGGAATGTCCTCCATGAAAAGGAGAGGACAGCTTATAGACTTTCAGTTTATGTGAGGTATTCCTCAAACGTAAGGCTCCCTGAACTGAGATTAAGATTTGATTCATGCAACTCAGTGTTCCAGTGACCCCAGTCCCAGGCGGGAAAGGTGATCCTGCAAGGTCATCTAAGTGAAAATTTCTAGCAGAATCAGACCACCTGGAATTTAGGCTTACATTTACAGTTGTCCAACTATGCCATTATTTATAGCAGCCATAATTTCCAAGCATTACAGCCAACAGGAGCTTGTGTAGCTTATAACCTACAACAGTGCTTACTCACATTGTGACCTATGCTACGACTTCCTCTTCGCTGTTGACTGATCTATCTAAATCTAGAAGCAAATAATTCCAGAGACGGCAACATGCAGTCATCCTCCAAGGATCTCCACAGATCCTCATATCAAAAGTCCTGATATCTAACAAAGTTCTCAAAAAAACTCATTTTTGCAGCTATTACACAGTTAGTTTTCTTTCACTCACTCAACTCGCTTTAGTCATGAACAAAAGCTGATGAGACATTTATTAAGAAAGCAATTCAGTCATTAGGAACCACTTAATGCTCCTGTAAAATGGTGGGATTTGTCGATCTTTTTTTTTCTTTTTTTAAACAGTACCGTATCACCTATGGAAGTGCAAGACCTCTCAGACATAAAAAAACCCCACGCTTTACTTGGTTTACTCAAATTTAACCTCAAATGCACAAACTCCTGCTAGCAGAGGCCTAGCCTCCAGCGGGTGACAAAAAGTCACCTTGAGTTCAGGGGGATTAAATTGCCCCCAGAGTTTCTTTTAAAAAGGCCTCTGTGACGTGGGTGAGAAGAGTCCTTGTACTCTTTCCTCAGGACCCCAAAGCAGCCAGAGTGAGCCACCAACTACAAAAGCAGAGAGACAAGGGAATAGTGTTGCATCTAATCAAAACTGAGGACAGACTTCAATTATTCATCCTGGAATGTGGCCAGACCCCTTGGTCAATCACATTTATGAACAAAATTCAGAGAGACCTTAAATATTCAGAGAGAGAACTGCAACACTCCAAGCCAAAGCAAGCCCCTAAGATCTCTACATGTAGATGTAGAAACAACACAGGGAAAAATTCCACTAAATAATACTATAAGCTAATGCCAGGAATCTGGCTGTTACGTGCTGCTATTTTCTATCTTGAACAAGAAATAAAATCTTCACTTGTGTCATGATATACCCTCACAGAGACAAAAAGTTCCAAACGACACATGCGCACACACAAACCTTTCCAAGGCATCTTCTGGCGTGGGGGAAGAGGTAGGAGATCAAATCTCTCTGTAACCTGACCAGTGCTATCTTACCTGCAGGATAAGCACCCAGGCAGAATTCTGAGAAAATCCAGTGTGAAGAAAATCCTGATACCTTTGGAAAATCTTGACTTAAAAGAGCAACTTGAGAGGAGGCAGGACAATAGGAGTTCAACAGAACACAAGTTTAACCATCTTTAATAAGTTTGGTTGAGAAACAGAGCATAATACTTGATATCACCAAACCCTTGTCTACTTTCATGTCACTTACATACTTACAACCATTCCTACTTGTATTTAAGATATCTGAAGTTGAAATAAACAAGAAAACCTGATGATGCTCGTGTTTAACTATTGCAGATTATCAATGAAGAAAACTTTCCTAAACTCACTGAGGCTTCTACGCAGTATCTATGTCCTACAGGCAATGACAGCGTTACACGCTGAGGCAGAGGGGAGGCTGAGAGCGCTACTGAGCAATTTTACTTCCCTCATCCTGCGGAATACATGGTGTTCTGGATGCAAACACAGACAGATTAGTGGCCATTTCTTCAAGAATCATAGCTTAAATAATGAGTTGTGTAGCCCTGCTCCCCACCTACGTTTTTCTTGCATTCCCTCTATCTAGTCTGGAACTCCAGCTCAGCAGACAGAGAAATGTCTTCCTGCAGGCAAGAATGAACAATCTCTCCCCAATTACAGAGCCATGTGTGGGCTATGAGCAATTTTCCAAACATAAAAGGAAGGAGGGAATTTGCTATCCATATATTAACAAGCTAAAACAAGCCAACCTGCAGATGGAAAGGATCAAAGTGTCTGTTTGAGTCACCTCAAAATTAATCCCCTCCAGGAATGTTCACCACCTCCCCCCCGCCCCCGACACACACACACACACACACACACACACACTACGTCCCCCCAGTCCCTCCCAGAGCAAAAAGTCAAGCTCAAAGAATGCATCTAGTTCTTTCAGATTAATATGATACTCCCCAGAATACATACACCCTCTTTTTCTCTTTTAAAGAGTATGGTCTTCCCCCTCCGTCCCCAGACGTGCACACACAGATAGCTGAGACAATTTTATCCCCATTGTCTATCAAACAATGATACTATGCTTCAACAAAAAAATTCACTGCAGGTTCAGGTTGGAAATGGTACTTACACCGAGATATGACTGTCCCTTCCAAATGCTAACACAGCAAAAGTAATATTTATCATCCAGACCCTTTGAAGCAAATTTGCTTTATAAACAGGAAAAAGTGAATGGGAGAAGCTAAAGATATTAGGAAAAGCAAATATATGCATTATGACAGGTAGTTCTTCTAGTATTTCCAGGATATTGTTCACATTTGAGCTGCCACTGCTCAAACGTATTTTACACAATACCTTAGTTAGATGTCAAAAGGGCATCTGTGATGTCAAACTCTTCTAAATCTTCCTTTTAGGGAAGCTGAAAACTACCATGATTTGGAAAAGGCCTGAAGAGATTCTTTTTCTGCTAAACTATGGACAAAATAAAGCTACATTTGTCCCCCAAAAAGCCTAAAGAAGTTCAGTCTTAGCATAAACGGCCCAGTTTCACTCCTACAGAAGTGTCAAAATTCCCATTTTTCGCAAGAAGTGTTACAAACAGGAAACCTAGTAGCTGATGGCGTTGGTATGAGCTGCAAGAGTAACATTAATACAGCAGATTCTCACCACATCCGAACACTGGCCAGGTTGAGGAGGCAATGACACTGGGAGTTTACAAGCAAATCTATCCTGCTATCACCCACGTTACATCCATCAGCTCCACTATACTGAAGAGTATATAATTTGGGAAATTGCCACGTACAGAACGACATGGCTCACTGACAAGCAGCATCAGTTGCTCCAACAACACATGAAACAACACAAGTTGTGCCAGGCAGTGTTAGTAGGAAGGAAGTGATGAACTGGGAACAGGGGCTTTACTTTCAAATTCCACCTGCTAAATCCATCCCTGGGCTTTGAAGTTCTCTCATTTCATTACCGCTCACAAGTCTGCCACTGCCTCCTCTGCAGAGAGACTATACACAAAATTAGATAAAAGGGAGCTAACACACAAACCATTTCAGCTACCATCCCGCCATTTTGATCTTGGAAATGCCAAAAACGGAGATACCAGTATTTTTAAGACTGGGATGATGTGCAGCTAAGTAACTTTGAGAAGGCATGTAAACTGTCCAGATACCACAGTAACATATAATGTAACAGATGGGAAGGAAGGTTAATATATTTGTGCATGAACATACTTGATATGTCAGCAGTAATCCAGTTTCACTACACTTACAAAGAAAGCTAGCAATAAAAGAGGAGGTACTCAGAGGACTGGTTTCTAAAATCCTATCACATTTTTTGGAAGCACTGCTGTGTATATGAGCACCAGAATTAATAGAAGAAAAGGTTTGGTTTTTTCTTCAGTGAGCTAGTATATTTCTCTTTCCTTTTTGGAAAGATTCAGTCATTTGGATAGGAAACAAATTTATATACAACTATTCACGATTAATCATAATCTTGTTGCTACAACAAGGGTAACTAATAGAATACAGCAAACCTTAAAAAAATTATTCAACTACAAATAACAAAGAGAAATACAAAAAGCATCTTGAAGTGCTTCACCACCTGGTATAGACCTTATAGCCAAATAATATATTACTCTTCAGAGTATCTTGCTGAAGTCTGTATGTGTAAAGTTCATCTGTCATTGCCCCACACGCCCCCAATTTATTCTTTACAAATACCTCACCCTAAAAATTAAATCTTGATTCCTAGGAAGAGACAAATAACTAAAAGAGCCAAAACAGAATCACAAAATGCTCCTTCTACTCCTGAAGTACAGAACAGTCTGGGTTAAACAAAACATAACTCAGGTCTGCCAATTCTTAATTTCTGTCAACACAAAGGCAAAACAGCATATGTAGACTCTCTGGCCCCAAAGCGATCTCAACTGTTGCATTTCCCAGGAACTCTATATTCAAAGACCTGTGCAGGTTGAAAATATCACCCCAGAAATGCTCTTTCCTTTCTTCTCTAGGCCTTTTCATACCACTTTTAAGCAGGAGTATTTTCATTTTATCTCTGCTTTCCCACTGACCACCTCTCTCTTGAATACTTTTTCTCTTGCTGAATGCTGCTCAGCAATAATTACAATACCTAGGAAATTGTCTGTGCCTCTAGGCAACGTGCCTGAATCTGTGAAATCCTCAGTTTGTATTCCTGTAACCTCAGTCAGTTGAATTCATGCTTTTCCCAATCATTAGATTTCTTAACTACATCTACACCTGAAGTAAGTCATTATATGAGCCATATCACATTGAAGTTGCACTCAAATCTTCACGTGAGTGTAACACTTTCTTTCAGAAAGTGCAGGAGAACTTCAGTTCTGAATACAGTAAGTCAGAATTACTTGAATTGAAACTCCCAAATCTATTAGCATATACAGCAAATTTCATGGCCATGGTAAACAAGTGAAACCGGTGCCCAATTTAGTGTCATTAAGAAATAAATGGAGCAAGTTCACCACTCTTCAGAGAGCTGTCAAAAGATAGCTAATGACTCATAGAAAACTTTTATTTGCTCTGTACACATGCTTCATTTCCCTTACCACTTCAAGTACAATGAAGTGAAAAATTTTGCCTGCTTGAACACTCCTAATCTATTTTGAAATGTTTTTCCTTTCTCAGCTCTACAGGTCTTCAGAGCACTTATTCATTAGGGAGCAACTACAAATAACCGTAGCAGCACCTACATGGGTAAACCAAAGCAAATAAACTGAACAACCCAAAAATGTTAATACAGGCAATGCTCCCTCTACAAGCAAACTCTGAAAGAAGCATCCATTTCCTTGAAAGACTTGAAGCAGAAATTGTTCCAGGATGCCCAAGAAAGGAATGACATTCACAATACTCAGAATGGAAGCTGAAAGCAGAGGAACACAACTCGAAGCTCATCAAAGTGCCATCAGCAAAGAGAAACCGCATTTTGCCGCTGGCAAGGATCTGATTCTCAAGAGTGACAAGGCCCTCCAGCTCTCATCTCTTCCTAAACTCCAAGCTTAAAAGGAACCATGAGGGCTTTCTGCTCGTTAGGAGCTTGCCCACACCTATTAGCAGAACTGCCCAGTCTCCCCAGCAGCACACTTCAGCCGGCCTGCTGGCGGGCAGAAACCCTTCCCTTCCTCTTCTCCCACAGCAGCAACTGCTCTACGCGTGGGATGCACAACTCCGCCTGCTTAAGCAACACCAGGCATCACCATGCAGATGGCACCCGAGAACCTGAGGTTGCTTTGCAAGAGGTAGGAACGATTATCGCCTCCAGAAAGACAGAAAATGGATCCCAATGAGGCTGAATGTCAAACTCTCTCACGGTGTATCATCTTACATTTCAAGCTATGTTACTGATTACAATATCAGCATGAGTCAGTGACACGGAGAACGTGTAACAGTAAAATCTGTTTTGCTTGAATTTCAGCCCTGTGCTCCAAGCATTAGTCACCATGTTCTTTAAAAACAAAATAAAACCAATTTAAAAAAAAAATCTATTAAAAAGAAGAAGAGCCATGAAACATAAGTAATACCAGCTCAGTCTAACCATGTTTTCTATTAAGCAGAATAATTATGTTTTCATAAAATCTCACACCTGCAGAGAAAACAGTTTCACTTAAAAGCACACAGATAAGGCACTAACCAGCTCAATTCAGTGTTTGTATGAAGTGTTAACTCATTAAGCTAGGGAGGACAAGGTGCCTTCCCCTTCTCAAATGAGCACAAGCCATTTAAAAACAATTCTCAGTGATGCTTCTGATTATTTATCAGTTCCTTCTGGCAACATGTTTCCTTAACCACACTATCACTGACTATTTTGATACTATTATCTTAAACTAGACTATGAGTCAACATTTCAGTCCTGGTTTTCCCCAGAAGCACTGTTCTGTACTTGCAGATTCCAGATGTCACAGCTGAACACAGCCACTCTTTCCCAATTAGATCCCAAATTTTCTTTCTTGGGGAGTAGCACACTCTCTCCCGCAGGCCATAATCAGAGCTGAGGTGCCACATGACCTAGTCTCTATGTTTCAGGAAAGGTCAGCTTGTTGACAAGCTTTATGCCCCAACGTACAAAAAGAACAGCTATTATCTCTTCAGAACAGAGTGAGCATCTGCATTCCAAAATAAAACTGAGAGTAACAGCATGCACACACACAGGAAACAGTCAAAGTGTTTCAGTGACATAGAAATAAAAAGTTAAAAAGGTGTTTTTAAAAATTATTGTTTTCTTCCTTTGCGCAGCAGAGGAAGCAGGTATTTGACAAAAGAATACTCAGAGCAAAAGCCAAAAGATTTTGGCACGCTACTCTTGTGCTTCCTGGGGGATGGAGTTCTAACTGGCTTCTGGCGTAATTCATCTAGAGATTAGTTTCTTTGGCAAGAACTACAAATCCCATGATGCATTTCATCAACTGTAACGATAAAACCATTGTGCTTCAGGAAAGCCACTACCTGGAGAAATGTCCAGTGCTTACCAAGGGGGGGGGGGGGAGGGGGCAGTATCACAAATGAAGCACCACAGATGTAAAAGCAAAATATTAGATTGAAAACACAAAATTTTTAAGCTTCAAAAGGCAAGAACTCTATGGAAGGATATTAAGTTTCCAGTGAGAATTAAGCCTATTTCTTCCCCTGCCTCATAATTACACATCTTGTCTGTCTATATTAAATTACATATGTGTTTCAAATCTTAACATAAGATTCAAGCTTACACACTTAAGTATGCTTTTGTACAGCAGACAAAGGAGTGGCAGGATAGCTCTAAAATATTTTAAGTAATGACGGTATACAAGACTGAAAGAAATAAGACAAGTAGAGGAATATTGGCACCCATAAAAATACTGCAGAACATGAAAAGCTCTCCACATAATGCAGAACAGCTGGATTCAAGCTGCAGCAAGGCCACTGCTGAGTATCTGCTGAAAGGGAACACCTGCAAGGTTACAAAAAGCACAAAATATGGAGCTCTTTTTTGAAAACGACTACAGAATTATTGTCAGTCACTTCTTTCCAGAGTCATAACTTATAAAGAAAGTGTATGAGACTTACCAATATTTACTTGTCATATTTTGCTTACAGATTGAAGATGCACTTCTAAAACAGGTATACTGCTGCTATTTGAAAAATACAGTTTTGCTTTCAACAAACCATAATCAACAGCAAGAGCAGCTAAGACAGAATAGCAGTTTTTAGATGTTTATAACCTTACAGCTAAAAAAAAAAAATCCAGCATTTGGACAAGACAGGAGAAAGCACAGAGGAATTTTAAGAAACAGACTAATAACAAATCTCAGTGATTTGACTGAAATCTACTAATCTAAAAATTTATTACTTAAAATCTAGTCTACTACTAAAAACATACATCCTCCCCCAGAGCTTGATCTTAAACACCCTAATCTATTGAAACAGCCACCAGAAAAGCCAGGTGTCCCAAAAGCTGCAGTAATAGGTTACAAACTATACCTGACTTTCCATCTTCCAAATCAAATCTGGCTCAACTGAAAATAAAAATAATTCTGAAGGCTGAGAGTTTCTGATAGCTGCAAGAATAAGTGAATGACTGCAAAAAAGATAGCACACCTCTGGAAAGGCTTATTTTTAATTAGTGAGATACCTTGTGTTCATAAGGAAGTGTTTTCAGAGGTTTTTCAAACACAAATTAAATTGATTACACACTAAAATCAACAGCAATTAATTTAACCATAGACCTAGTCAGGTTCCAGGCTCTCACTTCTTGACCATAGCAACAGGCTGTGTGTTTATGAACTAAAATCAGATAACAACTCCTTCATCAAACCCCAAGGGAACAGTTTGTTACTGAAATTCAGGCAGCTGAAGTTTCTTCATATATATATATAGCAAAAAAAAAAAAAAAAAAAAAGGCAAATTACCCATAACCTGGCAAAAGTACAATTACATTTGGATTGCAAACACTACAGAAAGGCTCAGATACACCAGGTAAACAAAACCTAACACATATGTTCACGAAATCACAGGTTCCCAGATGTACAAGCACACAATACCCACAAAGATATTCTTTGCTCTCATAGTTACTATTTTCATGACACTGACTGCTAGGGAAGTATCCTGTAACAAACCACTATCATCTATTAATCATTAAAGCTAGACAAAACAAAAGCTTGGATGCACACAAGTTGGGTTTCCATGACTAACTCCTTTACAAATTGGGGAAAACTTATGTAAGGCTGTGGAAGACAGATCGCGCCTCCCTTTTCACTAGCCCCAGGAAGGGATGCCCACGATGTAGTACAGAGCCTAACGCTCCTAGACCTACGTGTTACAAACCACCCCACCTCCAGAAGAAACCTCTAATGGAGTAATCCATTAGCTTGTGGTTGTTGTCAAACAGCTGGGAATGCTTCAGCCACGGCTGGCCAGAGCACCTCTCAGTCTCTCCCGGTACAGCAATCTCTCCCACCTCATACCAAAGCGCCGAAGCAGGAAGGGGAGAGCCTGCAGGCACCGCATACCAAGAGGGAAGACCAGAGGACCCCCCAGCCAGTACACTCTCCCGCAATGCAGAAGGCTCAGGTTCAAGCTCCTGCTCTCCTTTGCTTCCACACCGCAGACGAGCACCCTGAACACAGTGCCACAGTACCCGTCTCTTCCTGGCTCTGTGAATAGTGGAGTATTTACTACAATGGTCTAGTCTCAGATCCCAAAACTAACTTTCCCCCCTCCCTCCTTCCCAGTGGGATGCCCTCAATTCCCCCCACCCTCCCAACTATGAACTTTTCTGCCTGATGGCAACAAGCCATCTCCGCTGGCCACTATGAACCCAGCTGCTGCCCTGCAACAGGAGGACTTACGCTAGCCAGCACGGAGGACTGAGCTACTGACACTGCAGTGGCCAGAGGACAGGAGGAAGAGGAGGCAGCCACTTCTGCAAGGACAAGAAGCAAGAGCAGCAAGCTGACACCGACCAGCAGGCTGGAAGGAGATGCAGAACATGGCACGCAGCTGTCTGGGCCCTCCTCATCCCCTCCAGAGAAAAGGTGGCAAGCCACATGAAGTGTCCTCCAGGCCACTTTCAACTGCAGCCACCTGCTGAATCACTCAGAGATACAGAAACCTGAGGGGAGAAAAAAGCCTCAAAGTGTATTAATCGGGATGAATATGAGTGATTAGGACACAAAGGCGTCCTAATTTGGCAATCAAGCAGCCTTGTAAAAACCTGACGTTTTTGTCTTGAGATATTTTCATGCTGAAAGACAGAAGGTACAACATGCTTGATGGTTTTTTATTGGTGCAAAGAAACACTGCTAGAGAAAATATTTCTGCAGAGACCCTCATATTCAACAAGACAATACCATGCCAATGTAAACAGCCCTCATCAAATTACATGTTAGTGGCTTCTTTTTTCACCTTACCTTCTCAAATGAATTTTAGTAGTATGAGCTGCAGAAAAAGGGCAAGTACAGAAAGACCTGTGGAAGAAGGCAGCCAACCCATTTTACTTCCAACTAAAAAGACAGCTGTAAATACACTTCTTCTACTGATCAGTTGGAATGGGCATACAAAACATACAGTCTGAGAAATGGTAGGCAAGGGACAAGCAGGCAGGATGGTTTTTTTTTTTCAACACAAGGAAGAACTACAAATTCACTTACATTGCAGGATTCCATGGTTTACCCAAATAAAATTACCTCCTTCAAGAAAAAAAAAATACAGCATTTGAATTGAAAGGAAAAACATATGTCTGCAGGTGAAAGTCATGATCACTCACTTTTTCACACCATCCACAAGCACACAGCTTTCAACAAACTGGGAGGAAAAAAAGATTACCTCAACTCTACATTTTTTTGTTTGTTTCTGTGGTTAAGGCTTAAAAGATACCACCACCGCCTTTGTCTTTCAGTGAATCAATGCAAGACTGATAGATTAAATTAAAAAGCTAAGCTCTACAAGTGCCTCCTGAATATGTAAACCTAACAGACCGCTCTCTAAACACCACCATTCTCTTTCTCATTCCCCCAAATCACACATACA